>NC_133517.1:63344354-63648387 GCF_049354715.1 Callithrix jacchus | reverse complement strand
TGTAACCCCAGCACTTCGTGAGTCTCAGGTAAAAAAAGTTGCTTGAGGCTAGGAGTTCTGGCTCTTTTCTATTAAAAAAAATTAGTTGGGCACAGTAGCACGTGTCTGTAGTCCTAGCTAGCTGGGAGTCTGAAGTGGAAGGATTGCTTGAGCCCAGGAGGTTGAGGCTGTAGTGAGCTCTGATTGTGCCACTGCGCTCCAGCCTGGGCAACAGAGCAAGACCCTGTCCCTAAAATTAATTAATTAATTAATTAATTAATTTACTTATTTTTAAAAAGTTAAATAAGAACTCCAGGATTTTGACCAAATCTAGTTAAAGCACTTATACAACATTCCAGACCTGCACCATCCAATATGACAGCCGCTAGCCATATGTGGCTACTATGCGCTTGAAATGAGGCTGTCAAAACTGAGATGTGCTAGACTACAAAATGCACGGTGGATTTCAAAGATTTAGTACGAAAATGTAGAGTAGCTCATTCCTATTTTCACATTGACTATAGGTTGAAATTATGATATTTTGAGTATATTGAGTTAAATCAAATATATTATTAAAATTAATTTCATCTATTCCTTTTTTACTCTTTAAATTTTGTTTAATAGAAAATTTAAAATTGCCTATGATGTTCTCCTTATATTTCTATTGGACAGTGCTGCTTCAGAGAATAGATTCCTTGGAATTATTGAAACGTATGGCAAAGTTTGAGATTTCTATTTATAATGCCACAATGGTATATGCTTTTCAAATTTCCCATACACAAGCAAATACTCCATTTTTTACACATGGAAAAATTCTGGCTTTTCTAATTTTGTGATTTCTTGAGAATTATATAATGGGCACAGAAAATTTACTTTCAACCTATTGAGCTTGGCAAACAAAGAGGTACTGACCTTAATAAACTTCCTGCAAAGGTGAATGGAAGACCTCCCCTTGGAGAGCACATCTTTTGCTTGTAACATTTGCCAACTTACTGAAGCTATCTGCCATTTGGCCAGGCCCCTCCTTCTCACCCGCTCAGGTCTGAAAGAGAATGTGGGAGAGAGGAAGAGAGGGGCTGGAGGCAAGAGGATGGGGTCTGGCTCCATTTACAGTGGCCAACTTGCTGAGTGACCTTAAGAAGTCACTTCCCCTCTGAGTCACAGTTGGATGACCTGTAAAACATAACCGTATGCCCCACTGATTTACGTGATCTCTGCTATGGGCTAAATGTTTGTTTCCTTCTAAAATTCTTGTGTTGATATTCTAACCCCCAAGGGGATGGTATTTCGAGTAAGGTCAAGAGGGTGAGCCTTCATGAATGGGAGTAAGTGCCCTTATGAAGGTGCCCGGAAAGCATCACCAGAAACTGAATCTGCTGGTGATGGACTATGGACTTCTCAGCCTCCAGAACTTTCAGAAAGAAAACTCTGTTTTTGTATAGGTTGTTGATTCTGTGGTGCTCGTAACAATGGCCTGAATGGACTAAAACAATTCTAAAGTGACATTTCTCCAGCAGTGACATTCCTGTTTCCTCATCTGCTTGATGAGCATAACATATTTCCTGGCTTCCTAAGGCTGTCGGGAGGATTAATTTGATCAGTACATCACTGGATTGGAACAGAAAGTGCCCTGTAGTGTTAAAATGTGCTTGCTGTTTCTTGAAGTGTTTTGTATTGTGAATACTGTTTCTTGAATACTGTGTATTGTGAAGAACACAGTCTGTGAGGATATGGATATGGTTGTCCCATTTTACAGAGGGCAGTGCTGTGCTCAGCCTCAGAGAGATGCAAACCCACACAATATGTGTTAGTGTCAAAACTGGTCAGGACTGAACCTTGGGACCTGGGACACCATTCTGATGGACTCTTATTTCTTCCACTTACGACCATCTTATAGAATCTTAATTTAGTTGTTGAATTGCTGAGTCTCACTATAAGAACATGAGCTCCAGCACCATGGGGACTTGAGTCTGTCACTGCTGTGGCTCCACAGTGGGGCCTGGCACATAAGAGGGGCTCTGTAACCATGTGTGTGCTGAAAGACAGGGTGCCAGTGCTCCTCAGGGGCTGCTTCTCTCCTGGAGGGGCGGGTCCACTGTGTTAGCAGCAACCAGGGGTCCATTATGTTAGCAGCACCCCATGAGACTGAGGGTTCTCTCAGTCCCCTGAGCTGGAGTCCCTGTCTCTGTGGGTGGGCACCATCCCTGGAGAGCAGCTGAGCCCCCAGCACTGCCCCTGCAACCGCCCTGCCCACACTCCTGCTGTACAGCAGTTTGTAAAATGAATTACTCTCTCTATGTGAGGTTTCTTTGATTAAGGAGGTGAAGTGTAGGTGGAACTGGGATTGGGTGGGTGAGATTATTAATGGCTTTTTGTTGTATTATAGGATTTGTTAGTTGTTTTTGCATTATTTTTTAGAGTTTAAAAAAGCTAATGAAATAAAATGAAAAGGTACCATATATTCACTGAAAAGAACAAGACAAAAACCTAAGAGTAAAATCTGAAGAAGAAAAATCATCTGTAATCCCACAACTTACAGGCAACCGTCTCTGGCTTGTTATCAATCAGTTTTCCGTGCAGCCTGTGGTTGAGATCATACCCCACACTCAGTTTTAAATCATGCTCTTTTCCCCTGAAAAAGGCGACGAGCATTTTCCATGTCACTAATGACTAATAACAGTTACCACTTGTGCTGTACTTACAGGGTGGGAGGCACTGGGCCAAGCACAATTTACCGAATTGACTCTTAATTTTCACAACTGCTGCCTGCAGCCCGGCGAGAAGCGGTGGGTGAAGGATGGGCTCTGGAGCTGGGCAACTTTAGTGCCAGTCCTGGCTCTGTCACCCCTGAGCTGTGTGACTTTGGGCATGATGGCTGTGTTAGTTTCCTGAGGCTACTGTAACGAATTACCAGATGCTATGTGGATTAAAACAACATGCATTTATTCTCTCACTGTCCTGGGGGCCAAAATCTGGAACTAGGATATTGGCTTAGCCATTCCCTCTGAAGACTCTACAGGAGAATGCTCCCCTGTCTTTTCCTAGCTTCGGGAGTTGCCAGCAATCCTTGGTCTTCCTTGGCTTATAGATGCACCCCACCTCTGTCTTCTGCCTGTCTTTACATGGCTTTTATGTAAAGACATCAGTCATTGGATATAGGGACTACCCCAAGCCAGTGTGACCTCATCTTAACTATTTACATGTACAATACTCTGTTTCCCAATAAGGTCACATTCTGTGGCTCCAGCTGGACATGACTTCTTGGGAACCACTATTCAATCCCGTAGAGTGGGCAACCCCCCTGCAGCTCACGTTTCTCATTTGTTGGATGCAGAAACTAGTGTCCATCCAGCAATGTTTAATGCAATGTTTACATGAGGATACAGATGTGTATATATGGTTGAGAATGGTGACTAGTGCATTGCGACTTCCAGGGCGAGGTTTGCTTTGACCCTGAGCCTGTCTTACAGTCATCTCCATCAGCCCAATGAGGAAGTTGTGCCTCAGTTAAAAGTTGCTGGGAGCCCTCAGTTAAAAGTTGCTGGGAGCCCTCAGTTAAAAGTTGCTGGGAGACCTTGCCCCAGAATGGCAGAGCGGGCGCACATTGTAGCTGCTGGAAAAATTTCTGAGCGGCATCCCCTTTTTACTAGACAGTATGTGTAAGTGATCAAGAGAAGAGGCTGTCAGGCCAGCCAGGGCTGAGGACAACTCCCAGCTTTAATCACCAATTGCATGGTCTTCCGTGAGTCCCTCAGACTCTCTGAGGCCCCTTTCCTCAGCTATGATATGGGACAAACCATACCCATCTCATAGGACTATTGTGAGGCCAAAGCAAATCTGCAGGGGATTCTCAGCTCAAGAGGAAGCACACAGCAATTTGCAAATGGCAGCTGCTATTAGTTTACATTTACATCTAGTTTTGCTGATTTGACATGTTCACTTGCAGCCTTCAGGTTGGGCGTGATGGCTCATGCCATAATCTCAGCACTTTGGGAGGCTGAGGCGGGAGAATCACATGAGGTCAGGAGTTTGACACCGGACCGGCCAACATAAAGAAACCCGTCTCTACTAAAAAATATAAAAGTTAACTGGGTGTGGTGGTGCATGCCTGTAATCCCAGCAAATCGGGAGAATGAGGCAGAAGAATCGCTTAAACCCAGGAAGTAGAGGTTGCCGTGAGCTGCGATTATACACCACTGCACTCCAGCCTGGGTGACAGAGTGAGACTCCGTCTCAATAATAATAATAAAGTAAAAATAGCCTTCATTGTTTTTCTTGTTACAGAAGTCATATATGTTCATTATAGGACAATCGGAGCATATTGATAAGCCAAGAGCAAGCATTAATCACCCATAATGTTACATCCAGAAATAAAACCTCCTAACTATCCTTCTAGTATTGCATATGTACAGGTATGTACAGAAATACTCACATACAGAAAACATACATCTTAGTGGAACATTTGTGAGCTTCTTTTTTTTTAGCTATCTGTGATGAGCATTGTGTGTGTGTGTGTGTATGAGAGAGAGAGAGAGTATAAATTGTCACAGCTGTAACACATTGTTTCAAGGACAGCGTTCAACCACAGCCTTATTTAGACATCAAGTGGTGGTTGGCCATCTCACCTTTGGTTCATTTCAATACTGCGTCTGTTTCCATATTACTGACAGGGGTATGTGGTGCAGTGATGGGGCTACTTCTGTGTCTAGTCTAGTGGCCACAAAAGAAAAGGGGATGTCACTGAGGACACACTTGTTATGGTTCATGAAGCATCTCCACAGCCTCTTCCCAGTGTGCCCTTGCTGTGTGCATGTGGGGCTACCTTCTGTAGATCAGGGACTGAGTGTTTCGAGGGGCCAAAAAAAAAAAATGGCAATCCCAGGACCTGAATGCAGGACCTGTCTTAGCAGAGTCTCTGTTCTGCCATATGAGGGGTGGGGACTGAGTGACAAGGGTCTCTGTCTGATCACCCTTCACCTGGCCCCGTTTTCTGTCTCTTACACCACCCAGAAGAATAAACAGATGAACTCTCCCTATGCCTTTGGGGTCCCAAGTCCTTCCACCATTAGGGAGACTTGAGTATCTGGAGGAATCCTGGAGGATCCCTTCTCTAGAAATGCCCTCGCTGTGCAGCCTTCTATCACAACAGCTCTTTCCCTGCCTGCTTCCTGCCTTAGCCTCTGAACCTCCTGAGCAGGGATTTTTGTTTTCTTCAATCCTAGCTCTTGCATCTAACAAGTGAATTCAGTAAAAATTATGCCAGCTGAATGAAGCCAATGAAGAGAGATTAATGATGGAATCTCAGGCAATAGCTGCCTGTCTAGCTAAAGCCTGTTGGCTACTCTATATTAAAGACGTCTTATGCTTATGTGACATTATACAGATTACAGAGGGCTCTGCTCACATCCGTCATCTCGTAAGGTAGGCTGAGTTTAGATGATAATGATGTGGTTTCACAATAAGAGTGATTTTTTCCTTCTTGCAGTCACTTTTTTTCTGGATCTTATATATTTCTGGGGATACCCTCAACAGCATTGTGAATTTGTATTGTTAAATATTAATGTAACGAGAGTAAACATATGGTAATTTGTTGATTTTTAGCAAGTTTGAACATTTTTGAAAAATGTTCATTTCTGTTCTTTGCTCATTCATATCTTGAGGTCTGAATATACAGATACATATATACTCCCCCCCAATTAAAAATGACATATATGGCTTGTATTATGTCTCTTCTGGACAGTGCTGAAAACCAGATTAAATAGGCACTGCAATTTTTTTGTTTTTATTGTTTTCTTTTTTTATCAGTTTACATGGGGACAGTCATAGTTGTGACATCTTTTTTCTCCAGACTCCTTTTTCTGAAATCGATTTGTAGTTAAGTGCTTATTTCCATGAGAGTTTAGCATTTTAACAGTCATATTTCTTGATTTTTTGATTGGAGACTCCTTAAACAACTTTGAAGTTTAGAAAGTCGTTCCTGTTAGAGATATTAGATAAGAAGAAAATATGGTAGAGTATAGGTTTTTGTGTTTTAATGTGTCATAGTTTACTGTTTTAATCTACCTGGAGGCTATTGTGATGCTATCTCTCAAGTGAATTATGAAGATTTGAAGCTACCTTTCCCCATAAATTAAAAGCAGTCTTTACATTTCTACTTATTGGTTTATCTTTGCCAGCTACACACACACACTCCTCCTCTAACATCTTCAGGTATTAAACGTAATAAATAAATGAATATCTGGGTATCTGTTTCTCCTGGTAGTTGATATTGCAAGTCCCATTTATTTTACAGACGAGAACATTAAGGTGCAGAGAGGCAAATTAATTTTCACGGACACCCCGTGAGCTACTGGAACATCTAAGAGGAAAACCCATTTCCATGGATTCTCAACTCAATGCTGTTTCACTGATTTCATCCCTTCTCTCAAAAGACATTACAATGAATGGCACTTGTTTCCTTCCACACTCTGTCTTTCCAGTTAGACCTACATTGTCTAATACCATAACCAGCAACACATGGTGCTGAGAGTTTGAAATATGGCTAGTTCAAGTTGAGATAGGTCGCAAGCGTCAAATGCACACTGAATTTTGAAGACTTGACGTGGGAGGAAAAGAATGCAAAATGCAAAACAAATAGATTTTATAGTAATTACCCACAGAAATGATAATATATTGGATGTAGTGGATGAAATAAAATTTGTCATTACATTTTATTTTAACCTTTTTTTTTTACATTTTAATATAACTCCCCCCCAATTAAAAATGACATATATCGCTTGTATTATGTCTCTTCTGGACAGTGCTGAAAACCAGATTAACTCTAAATAGGCACTGCAATTTTTTTTGTTTTTATTGTTTTTTTTTTCCTCACCACTTTATCTTAGCACGATTTCTAGTATGTAATAAATGCCCACCGAATATCTGTCAAATGAATGACCATGTAAAAAAGGGAACTACACAGCTACAACCCCATCCCCTTGTGACGGGCGTGATTCTCAAAAGTCATGATGGTTGTTTTCCTCTCCAAGTTTAAAGGGATTAACTCGGCCACATGATCCTAATCAAGAGTCCCTTAGTCACTAGGGATTCACAGTGAGCAATCTAGGATGAGCCATGAGCTCAAGCCATGGAGGCAGTTGTCTGAGATCCCCTTATGCCATGATTCTAATCACACTTGGTGGATCTCAAGTTCCTACTCACACAGTGTCATTTGCTCTACCGCACTCTTTCTCTCTCAGGTATCACCCCTCTTATTCATTCAGTTCAGCCTCCTCTTATCATGAGCTTCCTTGACTTCTCTTTTAAGCGGGAAGCTGGAGGTAGGAGAACCCAGGACACACGAGAGCAGAATGTGGTGGGAGAAGTGTGCAAGGTGTGAGGTCCAGGAGTCCGGGAAGGATGAGGCTGGTGATAGAGAAGCTGCAGGATCAGCAGGGCCTGTGAGTCATCTCTCTCAAGTAGAATGACATTGAAAAATTCCAGAAGGGGAATGCCACGTGCAAATTAGCCTTTCTGACAGCTCCCTGGGGCTGCTGCATGGAGCATGGATGGGGACACTCAGGAGGCTGATGTGATCCCACAGTGGCCTGATAAGCAGGGGCTAAGCAGGCAGGTTAGTGAGTATTTAGGTCCCCAGGACGGATACAGGTTCCTGGTGTGGGCAGCTGGGTGGCTGGAGGAGCTTCCTGAATATTTGCTGTCTGGGTGTTTGGGTGAGCAGACGCTTAGATGGTGGATGGATGGTTAGATGCCGTGCTTTCTTCAGATCTCTGTGCCTTAATACTCCGTTCACCTTGAGTGTCCTAATTCCTGCGGTCCTTGGCAATATGTCTCCAGCCTCCTTTCACTCTCTTCTTCCAAACTCCCTCCTCTGGGTGCCCACAGCATCCTACAGTCACCTCTAAGCCCTCCACTAACATTGTCAGCTGACTTCTCTGTCTCTGTACACTCTAATAACGGAGGGGCCCTGGCTTTCTTTCCTTGTGTTCCTAGTGTCTGGCTTATAGAGGATATTCACTTGGTATATGTTGAATGAACACATATGTTACAATAATATTCAAATTCACCAGTTTATAGTCTCCATGAGAACAAGAGCCACACCTGCGTTAGTCATCATCCTGTCCCCATGTCTGCCTGCTACACACGCTGGACTCATGAAGAGGTAAAATCAGAGCTTTGTAAAGGTTAAGATATGAAAAATGTCTCAAAACAAATCTGTGCTCCTAAGAAACTGCCCTAGGACCACACCATTCTTCATTCTTGCTATGTCTACTGTAGGTACCTGGGAGAGAGACCTTTTTCTATTGAGGACTCTGGGACTTGGCACACTCAGCTATGCACCTCTTCGCTTATTCATTCATTCACTAATTTATTTATTCTTTCAGCATTTTTCAATCTTCTCTGGTCACAAAACCCCTGGTGTTGATATGCTGGTTTTGGACACTGTCCATCAATCAAGCAGGGTGATGGCAGAGGTGGTGTCCAAAACCCAGGATGCCCTAAGGGTGTGTTCCTTGCCAGGATGTTCATTCCAAACAACACTGGAGATACACAATCTGTCTTCATGTTTTTAAAGACCTGTGTGAGAAGGAATAGTCATAGGTGCCTTAGGGGAAGACATGTGAGCCCCCTGAGAAATACTCCCCTCAGTCAGGGCAAGGCTGCTTTGTGAGTTGGGGTCCTCTGCTCCATGGGTCTGAGGAGCTTCCAAGGGGCTGGCTGCGAGCCTGGCTGAGCTGCTGCACAGCCATTATTATGTAGGTCACAGTCTGGGAGAAGTGACCTGTGAAGCCCATTCTAACACAAAGTTTCTTACAGCGTGATTTTCTTCAATCCATCTTTCATGTTTTTCAATGAATGTTTTAGCATCTTGAATGGAGAAGATGCTAAAACATCTGGCTTTGTGGGTTTCATAAAGCCAGAGCCATGGTCTGAAATAGGTTAAGTTTGAATCTTTTGCTCATTAACTGTGTGAACCACAGGGGAGTGACACAACCTCTCCGGGTCACCTTCCTCCTTTCTCAGTGAGGAGCCCCACACCTCCCTCACTGTTTTCTGCGGGAATCACATGAGGTGGTATATTTGAAAACACCCCGTACCGCCTCTGACACAGAATCCCATTTATGGACTCCCAACCGTGTCATTTGCAGCTGTGTGACCTGGAAGAAAATAATAGAATTCATCTTTGGAATTTCATTAGTTGACATATGCAAAGCTCTTAAAACAACACTGGCCACATGTAACATATGAAGCATTATATAAATGTTAGCAATGTTTATTGCCTGTATGTACCCTTCTATCATCCTGTATGTCCCAGGTAGAGCAGGAGCCACTTAAAAAAAGACACCATTAGGGTGTCTTTGCGTTGGCCGTCTTCACCTATCCAGTCCCACATCTGCAGCAGTGCCTTCCCATCCCATCCCTGAACCTAACAGAGCCTGGATCACAACAAAAGCTTAAGATCATCCACAGACATCACTGAAGGAAGAGGCTGCTGTCACCTGCTGCTCAGCTCCACAGGACCATGTCCAGCTCAAGGACAACTGGACTTCCCAAGAGCACTGTCTGAGGAGTCCTGCCGAGGCTGCCACATCAAACATCTCCAGAGGGTACCAGGACTCATGCACATTGGCGTCTCCACAAATGGGACCCCGGGGACACTTTTCTGGATGGATGTTCTCCCTGGGAGCTTTGGGACTTTGAGGCTCTAATTGCTGTGGCAGCCTCGTGTGCTGGGTCTCTCAGGAGCATCCAGACACGGGCATGGGTAACCAACACTTCTCTATGAGGTGTGAGGGATTCCTGTGAAGCTAGAACTAACCATTTAAACTGGGTCTGTGTTGTTGATAAAATATTTCAGGAACATGTAAAGTGCTGGCGGCCACAAATCATTTCCGACTTCGTAGCTGGGGAGAGGTAGTGTTAGGGCAGCTGAGAAAGGGGATGCCAGGGGAGTGTCAGGAATTCCAATTAGTTCTGTGCCCAAGGCTGACCCTGCTTTGCAATATTTGACCCAAGGGATACTTGAGGCAGGAAAATAGGGTCTGGAAGCAGGAAACATTAGGCCAATCCGCACTTCAGCCGTGACAGAAAATAGCCTCTCCTTAAAGCAGACACTGAGTAAATGACTTTGTAACTTTACTTCAGCCTTTTCATTTATATAGGGTGTAACCACATCACCAAGGGAAGCCCTTAGAGGGTATTGAAACCCCCACAAATTCTGTAACAGGGCCATTGAGCCCCTTTGCTTGGGCCTGCTCCCACCCTGCGGAGGGTACTTTCATTTTCAATAAATCCCTTCATTCCTTCCTCCCTTTGTGCATTTTGTCCAATCCTTTGTTCATGCCATGAACCTAGGCACCCCCCCACAGGTAGCATGTTGCTGTGAAGCCCTTTGTGTGCTGTTTTCCTACGGAAACCAGGACCTCAAAGATAGGCTTATTTTCTATAACCCACGTGGAGTCTCATGCTGGGAATCCGAGGGGGCGTCTGCTGGGAAGATGCTGTGAAATAAATACACCTAGGAGAGGGTATGTGTGTGTGCGTGTGCATGTGTGCGTGTGCATGTGTGTGTGCGTGTGTGTGCATGTGTGTGTGCGTGTGCATGTGTGCGTGCGCATGTGTGTGTGTGTGGTGGTGATGGTTGTAGTGGGGTGTGGATCTGGTGTTTTAAAGTTTTTAAGATTGTGTGTAATATAAACAGACTCCAGTTTGTTTAATTAAGGCTAAAGTTTCATTAACCAGAAGATCCCTGGCCTGCTCAGGGACTGAAGAAGACTTGAGCAACCAAGATGCCCACAGTGCAGGGAGCAGGTGGCTTGGGAACCCTTACCAGCAAGTGTTTGGGGCTCTCTGGAGATCAGGGGTGGGCAACCATTTTCTGTAAAGTGCCAGGTAGTGTCTGCTCTGGGGCCACACTCAGCTAGCCTTATCCTGTGAAAGTGGCCATAGTCTGCATGCAAGAGCGTACTGTGATCCAATGAAACTAATATATTTACAAACAAAGGCAGTGGCCAAATTGGGTCCTCAGGCAGTGGGAGCTGGTGTGCGGCCTGGACTGAAGCTACAGTTAGGATGGTGACTTCCTCCCTGCAGTCACTGCACTTCCTCTGTGTGGAACTCTATCACCTTGAAAGAGCGATTTTGTTGGTGAAAGCCAGGATGTGATTGCATGAAGGCAGAAGCAGCTCCATCTCAGATGCTGATCCTCCACATTGACCTCTGATTAACCCCACTTCCGGGAATGCTTCTAAAATTTGGCTTTTAGCTACTGTTCCTTGTGTAAGAGCATCTGCTTACCTAGTAAATCCTGCTCTTAGGTCAAACAACCTTGACCATCAGTCCTGCCTGTAGGCAGATTCACATTCATTCTTGTCTTTCTCTTTCCCTGAGGGGTCCACTTCGACCTTCAGGGACATCTCTTGCCTGGGTCTGAGGCCCAGGGAGACCATGAATCTGGAGACAAGGGCTTATTTGTAAGTCTCTGCTAAATGTTGCTTTCTGAAAAACTATATGTCATCCTCTTTCCCCAGCCTCTCGGCTTCCTCAGATTTTGGAAGAGGTGTCTGTAAGCCTACCCAACAAAAACAGATCTGTCTGGTACCCTAGGCGCAAGGCAGTCAATTCACTGACTGACCACTGACTGAGTGATTGGGTCAAGTTGTTCCCGTCAGATTAAAGTAGGACTTCGTTGAGTGAAAGGGAGAAAGATTTTTCTTCTGCTCACCTCTCCCTCTCCCTCTCCTCCTCCCTCTCTTCCTCCTGTGTAGGGACAGCTGATATCTGTGCAGGAGCTCATGAAGTCTGAGGTTTTTGTCAACTCAGGATCCAGGGCTTCTGCCCACTTCCCTTTCCAATCAAGACATACCAGATCGAGCTAATTCCACGTCCTGAGCCATTACTATGTGTCAAGTATCAGTGAGTCCCAGCAGGTGTAGAGATGCATGAGCCAGAGAAGCCATTCCACATGTCTTCAACAAACTTGTGACTGCTGAGGAAGACGGACACACAACCAACAAATTCACAATGCGATGTGTTGCAGCAAAGACGAACTGTGAGGACAAACCATCGTCCTTGCATAGAAGAGGTGGCAGGGCTGGAAGAAGGAGGCTCTGGCCCAGCAGAGGTCATGTCAGAGCAATAACTGGAAAGCTCTGTGGCTTTGCAGGGACACATGCACACAGAGGAATAGGAGCAGCATCACAAAGCGTGAAAATCCCTAGTGTGTTCAGATGCCCCTCTTCGAATCTTTCCTACTCTACCTGCCAAAGGGAGACCTGGGCTTATTTAGAATGACAGACCCAAAGAGCTGCCTCAATGCCATCACTCAATAACTAGTTCAAGCCCCAGCCAGCAGATGCTGCAAGCAGCTGACCTTCGCAGAGCCCACTGATGGCAGAGGTGAGAAGCTGGCTGTCCAGGACAGACATGTCCTCAGGTTACATGGGAAGCCATCAGGCTGCTGCCTGAACCACTTCCATGCAAATCTGCAGCCCTCTGGACTCCTTAATGCACTGCATGAGGCTGGATTGATGTTAAATAAACTTGCACCCCAATTCCGGCACAGAAATTTTTTATGTGTGTGAACTTGGGCAAGTCACTTTATGTCTCTGACTGCAGTTAGCTTATATGCACAAAAAGTTTATTTAAATCCATCTCCAATAGTGTCATGAGGCTGGAAATCATGGATATAGCCAGCCTGGCACACAGTGGAGCTTAGTAGCTATGAGACAGGAGCATTACTAATCCCATAAGGCTGGTGCCAGGGTGTGCAAGGACTCTCAAGGACTTTGAAGCAGAGGTTGTCAAAGGCCAGAGCTTTAGAACCTGTGGAAACAGGTGGAAGACTCCTCTGAGAAATGAAGTCTGTCTATTCTCCTGGGCTGCTTGAGTCATCGGCTGGCCCAGATGTATCCTTGGGAAAGCACGCCACCATCTTCACCCCTGCGAGATACTCCTAACTAGCCAGGACTTCACACCTGTATGGATGAGATCAAGACTAACCCATGTACAATTCCCCCAGGACAGGTTCCGGCCTTTGACCTTTGGGCTCCTACTGGACCTCTTCCAACCACCTACAAACCAAAAATAAAATTCTAAGCTCCCCAATCAACTGTTGGACCCCCATCGTGGCCAGAAGCATTCCAAAGTAAACTCGAAAATCCAGTGCAAGCCAAGATGGGAAGGGGCGGTCAGACAGGCCTCAAGATACCCTCATCCCTTTGGAATTCAGGCACAACTGACCAGCGTTAGAATGAAAACAAAGATCTTTAGAATGACAAAACAGAATCTTTGGTAGCAATAAGACACCAATTCCAGCCTAATTCCAGTGTAGTATCACATGAGAGATCGGGGCCCTGAAAGAGATTGAAGTATTTTACCACACAATATATTTCTTTGGCTTTTTTTTCTTTCTTGACAGATTCTCTCTCTGCCACCCACGCGGTAGTGCAGTGGTGTGAACTCAGCTCACTGCAACTTCTACCTCTCAGGTTCAAGCCATTCTCCTGCCTCGGTCTTTCAGGCAGCGGGCGATCACAGGCATGCACCACCACCCCTGGTGGTATTTTTAGTAGAGGTTAGGTTTTGCCATGTTGGCCAGGCTGGTCTCGAACTCCTGTGCTCATGAGATACTTCAGCCTCAGTCTCCCAAAATGCTGGAATTACGGGTATAAGCCACTATGCCTGATCTCTCTGGCATATTTTGAAATGGTTTGTAAAACTGTCCCATGTGGAGAAAATCTACATTCTATAGAGAATCCTCTTCCATTTCCAGGTCTTCTCCATTATCCAGGAGAGAATTAACTAAGAGTGTGGCACCTTTTAAAATCTGATAAGAAACATTTACCATCCATCCTCTTTGTACCCTGCTATGTAGGGGTTTCATCTGCAATAAGAACCTTGGCCTCCACAACACCTTACTTAACCCAGACTCTCCCTTCTGTAGATTCCAGGTCTGTAGATAATAACTTAACTCTTTCAGCCAATTGCCACACCCGCTTCAAGTTGTCCTGCTTTTCAGACCAAACCAATGTGCATCTTACATGTATTGACTGATTCTCCCCAGCACGTATAAAACCAAGCTATAGCCTGATCACCTTGGGCTCATGTTCTCAGGATCTCCTGGGGTTGTGTCCTGGGCCATAGTCACTTATATTTGGCTCAGAAGAAATCTATTCAAATATTTCACAGTTCAACTCTTTTTTTTTTTTTTTTTGAGACAGAGTCTCACTCTGTCACCAGGGGCCAGGCTGGAGTGCAGTGGCACGACCTCAGCTCACTGAACCTCTGCCTTCCGGGTTCAAGCAATTCTCCTGCCTCAGCCTCCCGAGTAGCTGGGACTACAGGCTCGCGCCACCACACCCGGCTAATATTTTTGTATTTTTAGTAGACACGGAGTTTCACCACGTTAGCCAGGATGGTCTTGATCTCTTGACCTCATGATCTGCCCGCCTCGGCTTCCCAAAGTGCTGGGATTACAGGCGTGAGCCATCGGGTCCAGCCCACAGTTCAACTCTTCATAGACATACTGAAATGTCTGAATGCTGGGGCTTCAACCATGCACCATGTTTATCTGTTTAAAATGTGTATCTGTTTTAAAAATTAATTACAATTAATTACAAATAAATTAATTAATATTTCTGCTTTTAAAATTAAGCCTGATACTATTAAAAAAAAAAACAGCTTAGATGGACGAGGCCATCCCTGCTGTGGAGGAAGGCTGTTTGAAAGAGGCTTTGCAATGCATGGCTGGGTGGGGCAGCTTTCACAAAACCTTCAAGCTCCTTTGCTGTGGCTGCATCCACATTTCCAACGAACAGCATGGATAGAATGGATTGCACTGATCCTCACTGGACACTGATGGGCTTAGCAGCAAGGCCATTATGCTATTGGATGTTTGGAGGTGGAGGGCCCTCAGGGGGTGATTTGTTGTCTTTGTTGGGTACTGACGCCTGCATTTGTGGACGGAGTGTTTTCACAGATGTGCTCTACTCTGCAGGCTTGCCAGCAGGCCTCTGCAAATTACAAGCCACCTCCAGGGCCACCTCTCTCAAGCTGCTAAGCCGTGAAAGGGAGTAGGACCTCAGCTGCCCAGACAGAGAGGAGTGTCTCTTTCCAAACCTGTAGCCAGCTGGGTGGGTGCCCCAAAGGAGCACTGAGGGTTCAGTGAGATGGGAGTTCAAGTTCTAGAATGTTCTCATTTGGTGCAACCAAGGGGCTGCCTCTTGGGGCGGTTGCCTCCTTCCTTTCACTTAGATGTGGTGGGAAGAGCCCAACTGCAGGTGATGAGCCAGGGGAGGGGCCCAGAGCCTTTCTGAGCCCCAGAGTTGTGGCCTGAGAGACCCTAGTAATGTCAACTTACTCTGGGTGGTATCCTGGGAGTGTCACATGTGAGACTCTTAACAGGGGCTTAACTGAGACCATGTGCCCTGCTGGCTATCCTGGCTCTGTGAGAACAGTGACTGAGGTCCCAGGTGACAATGGCCTGCCACACTCAACTGGTGCATGGTGAGAAGAGGCCTCATCGAACCCACCTACCGCATCCAGCATCTTTACTCCAGGACCTCTGAGCCACAGTGTGGGGGAGGGAAGCTCTGGGGAATACAGACAGCTTTAGAGCTTCTGCTTGGACAATAACAATCTCTGGGCTGGGGAACCCCGGGGCAGCCTGGCAGCCATAGGGCTCCACAGGGAGGTACCGAGAGAAGTTCCCTGGGTGGTCTTAGAACAATCTTCCCTCCTTTCTCAAGTGCATGTAATGTGCTGTGCCCTGGTAAGGCCCTGGAGACTCAGCAACCAGCCAGGCACTGCCCTTCTCCTACAGTCTGTTTAATGGTTACCTTCTTTTAGCTCCCTGAACATTTTGAGGTTGGGAGGGGTGTCACCAAATCATAAATCATCCAACTGAGGTGAATGATTTTTGTACCAGACATTGTGCAAGGCACTGGGGAACTGAGTAAACAAAGCCCCCTACCTAGCCCCCTGTTCTGGGTGTACAGTTGACTGCATAAGAACATGCTCTGCAACAAAGGTTCAAAACAAGCCCAGAGAAGAGACAGTCTCTAAGGGGATGACTGTGTGAGCTCAGCTCCTGGCTGGGCCTTGTGGAGGATAAAGGAAAAGAGCACAACTTTTGTGCCCTCTGTTGGTGTGGATCTGAGCCTTCTGGCTGCATAGAGTCATCATTAAATATTTATTCATTCATTTTTTCTTTGAGACAGGGTCTCACTCTGTTGCCCAGGCTGGAATGCAGTGATGTGATCACAGCACGCTGTAGCCTAGACCTCCTGGGCTCAAGCAATCTTCTCACCTTAGCCTCCTGAGTAGCTGGGACTACAGGTGTACACCACCATTCCTCGGTAATGGTCCAAAACGTTTTGTAGAGGTGAGGTCTCACAGTGTTGCCCAGGCTGGTCTCCTGGGCTCAAGCAATTCTCCTGCCTCAGCCTCCCAAAGTGCTAGGAGCACTTTGGCCATCACACTTGGCCGTCATTTAATATTTAAATAATTATCCCATGTAGAGGTAAGAATGTGGAATTCTCTCTCACTCTCAAAGTTCCAGAGATTTTGAGAGGCTTCCTCTTTCCTCAGTTTCCCTTGCACCAGTTCCATGCTTTAACAATTGCATTAGTCATCCCAGACACATTTCCTTTCTTTGTCTTGCTTTGGGTCCCCTAACACCCTGAGATGATAATTCAGTGCAGGTTTTCAGTTTGAAAAATTATCCCAGAAACACTGCAAGTGAAGCAGCCGTGTTGTCTGGGGTATATACCTTGGGGTTCATTGTCACGTGCCAGGAAAATTTAGGACATGGACACACATGAGGAGTTTAGGAGAGAAGGTATGATAGGTAGAAGAGAAGAGAAAGAGAAATAGCTTCCACTATAGAAGAAGGAGCATCCCATTGGAAAGGACCAGCTGGTGGCAAATGAATGGAGTTTTATAGTCCAGTTTGAGGAGGTGGTATCTGATTTATGGGGGGCTCACAGATTGGCTCAATTAGCTATGACATTTACATAGTGTGCAGGGAAGCCTGGGTGCCCACCCTAATCTTCTAATGCAAATGGGCTTTCCAGTTGATGGGTGCCATCTTGTCTGCTCCTTATGACACACGTGGCTGGCAGAGAAGGGAAGATGGAGCTGCCATTTTGAAACTGTCTAGCCCTTAGTGCCTGCTGGCATTCACCTGTGCAAGCTCCCAGCTTACAGGCTGCTCTTTGTTAGAACATGATTTGGGGCTGCTTTTCATTGAAAAGAAAAGCCTTACCGAGGACTCCCATGCCCTTGCTATCTGCCTAAGCAGTTTCTTCTTAACTCCTGTATCACAAGAATGCGAGGAGGTGGGGAAGGAAAGGGGATCATTGAGGGTGTGTTGTGAAGCCAGGTACCACTGTGGGCAGCTGGGCTCAGTCCACTGGGGGCTCTGAGCGATTACACAGAATGTGATGCAAAGTTGTCTCCACTGAGAGGCAGGGAAGCATCCCCCACTTTCTCTGTCACTGGCTGAGGGGTGATTCTGAGGCCTAAAGCAAGCTGATGTGGGAGGCCTCTAGAAGCTGGGAAAGAAAGATCCTCCCCTGAGGCTCCGGAGTTCAGAAGCCTCAGGAGGAGCACCAATGGTGACAGCTTTCTGCAGTGTCGTGCAAAATGTGACATAGTATGAGTGAGGGCAGACAGCCTTGGGAACCAAGACGGGCTCCTGTGCCAGCCTGTGGGTGCTGAGGAAGCTCACTACAAAGATGAGATAGCTGAGCTCCTTCTGAAAGTAAACAGGGTTAGCCAAGGTTGAAAGGCAGCCTGGGGGCCCTGGACTCCAAGGGGACGTTGTGAAGGAGCCGCAGCAGAGAGAAGTAGCACAATGGATTAGGAAGACATAGGCAACTCACCCAGCACCGGAGGCCTGGTGGGGGCTGAATTAGGAAGTGAGGCTCAGAGGGTCATAGTGCCCAGTGTGGAGTACTGGGGCAGCAGGAAGAACAGGCTACTTCAAGGAACAATGGGGCCAGGTGTGGGATCTTGGCATCCTCCTTACACCCAGCCAAGTTAGGGAGAAGGAAGGAGAGGGCGGGGTCACTCTTCCTCCTGGATTCCCCCATCACATTCTGCTAGGCAGCTGGGCAGTGCCAGCCCAGGGCTCAGTGCTTTATGAATATTAACCCTTTTACTTCTAAGAACCACATTGTGGAGTAAGTGATATTATTGAATCCACTTGGTAGATGAGGAAACTGAAGCACAAAGAGATTACTTCCCTGAGGTTAACATTGTTGAGTAGAACTGTGGTGAGATGGAGTAATGTCCGCCTCAAAGATGTCCAGGTCCTACCTCTGGGAACCTCTGAATGTGTTATTTCACATGGCAAAGGGACTTTGCTGATGTGATTAAGAATCTCGAGATGGGGGAATTATCCTAGATCATTTGAGTGAGCCCAATATAATCATAGTGGTCTCTATAAGAGAAAGGCTAAAGTGGCAGTGGTGGGGGGAATGTGATAACAGAAACAGTGCTAGGAGTGATGTAGCCACAAGCCAGGAAATGCAGGTGCCTCTGGAAGCTGGAAGAAGCAAGGAACACGTCCTCCCCTAGAGCCCCAGGAGGAACCCAGTCCTGTTGTCATCTTGATTATAGTCCCATAAGTCCATTTTGGAATTTCTGACCTTCAGAACTATAAGATATTCAATTTATGTTGTTTTAAGCTGCAAAGTTTGGGAAAATCCATTACAGTAAGAAAGTAATACAACATGTAATGGACTCCATTCTACCCAGGAGATGGCATGTGGGTTCCCTATGTGACACTGAGGAGGGAAGACAGATGTTTAAAGGACAGATTGATTGTAGAAGCAAGCCTGTGGGATGCCCTAAATTATAAAGCCTCTGGCATAATGGTCATGATCCATTATAATCTTTCTGAACTGCCATGGTCCCCCCACCCCCCATGCTGCCAACCTTCCCCAGTCCCTGGCATTGAGGCTTCCCCTGGTGAGGCCACGCTATTCATCTGTGCCTTGAATGTTGAGCCCTCAAAGCTCACCTCGCCGACGCCTCTACATGGTGGTTCAGTTTTCTCAAATCATTCTTGTCTTTCGAGGTTAATGACAGCAGGAGGTTATTATATATCTTGGACAATAGGACTTGCTCTTTTGGGAACTGGACTATTTATAGCATTTTTTAGCTTCTAAAACTCCTGTAGGGGACTATGGAAGTTTGTTCCTCTCCAGCTATGGGGTTGGCACACATCAAATTTTTAAGTCAGAGTTAGCCTAGAATGCTCCTAGGTAGGCGTCAGGGGTGAGAGAAAGGAGAACATGTTGTTCCTGAGCACCCCTTTCTGCCAGGCGGGGCAGAGCCCTTCTCTTTTTAGTGCTTCCTATCCAGATTGGCTAGCACATGCTGACCAGAGCGGGCCCAGAGCCAGAATGTTCAGCTCTGAGTTCAAATGTTGCCAGCTTCTAGCTATCACCTAGGACAACATCTTATCTCTACTCCTCACTTTCCTCATCTATAATGTGAGAATGACAGCATAGGCCTTGTTGTGAGATCACGCAGATAATGCATTTTTAATATTATTTTTATCTTGTTTCATTTGAGAGAGGATCTTGCTCTGTTGCCCAGGCTGGAGTGCAGTGGCTCGATCATGGCTCATTGCAACCTTAAACTCCTGGGCTCAAGCACTCCTCCCACTTCAGCCTCCCTTGTAGCTGGGCTATAGGTGCACACCACCAAACCCTTCTCACTTTCTGTAGTGATGGAGGGCTATCACTATGCTGTTCAGGCTGATCTCAAACTCCTGGGCTCAAGTGACCTTCCTGCCTGGGTCTCCCAAAACGTTGGGATTACAGGTGTGAACCACCGTACCTGGCCCATTTTTAACATTCTTTGAATGGTATCTGACATCTGAGAATGTGAAATATCTGCTAGTTGTTACATTGATGATCATCAGTGTCATAGTTACAGCATCCTTATTTCTTATTCTGTGAAAGAGATTTATTCTCATCTCTATTTTGGAGGCGATAAAACTGAGCCTCACTGAGGTCAATTGCATGTCCAAAGCCACATGGAGAATGGGTCAGAGCTGCATTTCAATACCAGAGCTCTCTTTTTCTCTTTTAATACTAAGCAATTTCTGAACCTTCATTTTCCTCTGTGCATCCAGGACACACGACACTCAGGTTGTCTCTTCCCGGTGATCCAACTCCCAGGCCCTTGGGCTTTGTCAGTTCAGATTCCCAGCGTACTCAGAGGCTCTGTCCTTCCATAATGAGTTCTCTGTCAATTACCAGCTCCTGCCCAGCAGCCTCCAGGGCAGTGCAGGCCAATTGTTCTGTCAGGCTTTGGACTGAGCAGGGCATCTCAATTTGGGCAGCTACTCAGTGGTCAATCACAACCTAAAACAGAGACAGCAGGGTGGCCTTATGCCCGGTGATTTCTGGAAACCAGCCAGCCCTTTTCCCCAATAAGACACTCTATTTCTCAGCATGCAGTTTTCTACCAGACTTTTTATGCTAAGCCAGGCTAGTCCTAATTGTAATTGGTTCTGGCTAGTTCCTGCAAGAGCTGTTAAATCTTTTATTTGCTCATTCTCTGGGGAAGTCGGCTCCCATTGGGAACTAACTCTTATACCCTTGAGAAAAGGTGTCTCCCCTGCCCTTGCTAGAACTTACTCTTTCACTCCTGTCCCACTCACCCAGCCATCAGCAGTGTCCTTAGATGGACATTATTTTTGATCTTCTAGAAAAATCAGTGTGCCCTGATTCTTTTGATAGACCTTAAACCTAAGGCTCTGGACATCTGCTTCTCTGTAAGGAGTATTTGCTGGCAAATCGACCTTCTATTCAATAAGGCCTAGCCAGTAGAATCTCTGCCAAATTATCCTTGTGACTTCTACAGGTTTAATTGGAAGTTTATGGGGTTCAACATGCATCGTCACTAAGTTTAAATAGCACATTGATTTAGGATTTACCTCTTAGCTGGAGATGGTTTCTCATCAGTCCAGGATTCTAGTAACTGCACAGGGCTGTAGCTGTCTACGATCCCAAAACACTTGTCACAGCTGTGATCCTATCTGGTCCTGAGAGTAAGTCTTCAAAGTAGCAGTTATTATTATCTCTGTTTACCAGATGAGGAAATGGGGCTCAGAATGGTTAAATAATTTGCCTCAGGCCACACAGTTATGACAGAGCCAGGATTTGAACCTGATATCATTTGGATGCGAAGCTTCTTGTTCTTTTTACTGTGTCCATTTTCAATTGGTCCCTTCGTTTATTCCAAGCCTATTTATTGAGTGCTTACCAAACAATGATCTAGGCCCCAGGAGCCCAGCAGCAATGAAATGGTTTCCATCCTGGGGGAGAAAAGCAATGAACAAACAATATTGGAAAGTGGTAATTGCTCTGCAGAGGATTAGAATAAGGGGAGGCTGGTGGAAGTGTAAACTGGGACAGCCTCTGTAAAGAGCAACTGGGCAATAGCTCAATCAAAATTTAAAATGTGTATCAACTTTGATTTGGCAGTTTGGCTCCTAGGTAATTTATCCTGCAAACATGTTAGCACATATGCAAAGCAACGGATGTATGTACAAGGATATTTGCTTCATCATTGAATGAGCAAATCAAAGCGGAAGTAATGTAAATGTCCATCAATAGGGAATGCAGTGTATCCCTACAATAGAGCCCTCTGGAACTATTAAAAAGAGCAACGCAACATACCTACAACCATCTGATCTTTGACAAACCTGACAAAAACAAGCAATGGCTCTTGACGTGTCCCAACAAGACCACTGAGTTTATATCCAGGCAGCCATTGGACAGGGCTGAGATATTGCCCCAAGTTACCCTGAATTGAGAGTTAGGTCAGTCAGCAAGGTAGTGTGTTTTCCTCTGGGAATGTTGGATATCAGGGAGAATACCTGCCTCACCTCTCAGGACTGTGCAGAGTACTAAACTGTCAACATCTATTGACTGGTACAAAATAGAAGCTGTGATTGCTATTAAAGTTGGAATCGGCGTTGTCCCTGAGCTTAGCTCGGTGTTGGGTTTTAGTATTTGCTGAATGCTTTCTCAGCGCTTTATTGCAATCCTTCTCTCCCTCTCTCTCTCTCCCTCTCTTTTGACTTTTCTCAGGTGTAGACCACTACATGAATGAGTAAGTGAATTAATGAGGAACAGACTCTGATCAGGTAAGAGTGATGGAGAGAGAGAGGAAGACAGAGAAGCTAAGGGTGTTTTCAAGGAAGTGATTCCATTTTCTCCCTGAGAAAAGGAGAAAAGTTAAGGTACACATGAGGCACTTAAAATAATAGATTGGTAAGGTTAACGGATTTTCAAATATTGTTGCAATGAGTACACTAGGTAGGTAATAGGAGGGAACAGGGAGTGAGTGGCTGGAATAGAGTGTCAGATGAATGCAGTTATTTTAACAAGGTCAAGGATATAGCCATAACATCGTGTAGCTGAGAAGATAGAGGGACAGATTGTTGGAGGTGAGGCAAAGGTGATTTGATGGATCACGTATGGATATATGTCTTCATGAATCATGATAAAATTGAAGAAAAGGCAGACAATGAGCCAAGACCCAATGTTAACCATGAATGAATACACTAATGGAGAGTCAGCAAGCTGATGTGTTTGCCTCCTGTAATATTCAGCTGTTCAAGGGTAGGCCACTGCCTGGGTGAAGAATGAATTAGTGAGGTTTGTGCTTGACCAGGTAAGAATGATAGAAGAGGGGACAAAGAGTTCAAGGGGTTTTCGAGGAAGTGATTCCAATGATGAGCCATGGTCCCTCAGGGAGATGAAGAGAGAAGTATGTGGCATGTGATGTACTGGCATATGCCAACACAAAGAGCACTGGAGGACAGGAATCTGATGGCACAGACTTCAAAATAAATGAAGTTTTGGAAGATAAAGATTCTCTCTTTCTTTTTCTCTCTCCACAATGATTCATGCATATTATCGTTTTCTCTCTAATAAAATAGAAAGTACTTAGAGGCCAAAAAATGTATGGTTACTCATTATTATTATTTTGTCCTTACAGAACCAAGCATCACAAGGTCAGGCATACAGGCCCATTTTAAATGGGCTTATTAGGCATGATCTTGGTTGCTAATGACAGAAACATAGCTCAATCTGGCTTAATGAACTGCCTTAGAAGACCAGGAATCACAGGGCTCCAGGCCTCTCTCTATCCTGACGTTCTGTGATGACTTTCACTGGGAGTCTGTTGTCCCTTGGCTGCGTCTGAGTTCCTTCTCAGAGAAGTGCAAAGAAGGTTCCAGCAGCTCTAGGTTTTAGCATCCTTCAAATGGCAACCCAGTGAGAGAGAAAACTATCTACCAGTGCTGACACAGAACTTTTCTGGCTGATTTTGACTAATTTGGCTTGGATCATATGCCAAAGTGTAGGCCCATGTCTAGAGAGATGGAGTTCTCTGATGGCCCAGCTTATGAGCTCCCTTTGGGGCCAGGAAAGGGGTCAACCTAATTAAAGCTTATAAACACAATATTAAAAAAGCGTGGTTTCTCAGAGGTAAATTTGCGTTGTTATTATCAAAGAAGGCAGAGGAGGCCCGTTAGGCAGCAGAAACACCAGATGTTCATCCGTGTACAGGGACAGAAGCTGCTGACGGAGTCATCGGGAAGATTAAATGAGATACAGGGTATAAAGCCCTGCTGTGGTACATGGTACCAAGTAGGTGTTAAATACCTTTTCATTTCCTATAACTCTCCTGCTGTATTCTGGGTTCTGATCATGACTTGTTCTGTGACACTGGATAAATCTGTAACCTTCGGGATCAGTGAGTTTATCTATCTGATGTCTTCATGGTAAATCTCAGCAAAAAATGGCCACAATTTTCCCCTTCCAGTACCCATATTCCTTGCCACAGGACTTGCAGCTCCTCCCAACAGAAGGCAGAGTCCATTATCTCACACTTTGAATTGAGGCTGGCCTGGTGACTTGCTTTGACTAATAAAATATGATAGAACTAGAGGCCAGTTTCATACCTAGGTCACAGAGACCCTGTGTTTCTGCTCCCTGCCTTGGGAACCTGTGAACAAGCCTGAGCTAGCCTGCTACAGCGTGAGACCACGTGGAGATGAAAATCTCAGCCAAGGTCCATCCTAGACTAACCAGGTCTTAACAGATCTGCCAGGAGGTGCAGATTTGGAGTAAGCTCAGCTGAGATCAGCCCAGCCCAGCCCAGACCTACAGAACTGCTCAAGTGACCCACAACCACCCTAGCTAAGTAAATGCTTGTAATTTAAGGCACTCAATCTTTGGGTGGTTTGTTACAGCTATAACAATTTGATACTGTCCTACGCAGCACGGGACTCCTATATTTTCAATTCTTGTTAAATGCCACTTTCTGCTTGCTCTTTGAATATATTTGATGAGATAAAAGCCCTTTCCTTTCCACAAAACTGAGTTTCCTGCATGTTAAACAGCTTTCTTTCAGAAGCTTCAGTTCCCAGGGTTTCAATCTACATGTGTTAGGCAGCAGTCTCTGCAATAAAAGCATGTTCAAGGGCACTTTTCCTGATCAACTATGTGATCTGTTGATTTTTCTTGTTTCCTGGAGTCCTGGTGAATGATTTGACGCTAACGCTTTCCCTTTCCTTTGGTTTTTTACATAGTTCTTATCTGTGTGTTTTAAAGGTTTTCTCTTTTTTTCTTTAAATTTCAGTGCTTTACTGAATAAGCCTTTGCGGCTGGACTTAGAGGACGCAGGTGCAGAGCTCAGTTCTCCTTTCTCTGGCTGTGCTGCCTGGGACAGTACAGCTCTGGGGCTTCCTCACATGCAGCATTAGGGGTTATGAGCATCGGCCTCATAGGATTTCAGAAAGGATCACCTGAAACTGAATGCCGGGAGGTGTTAGTGTGGTGCCAGGCATAGGGAAGGGGCTCGATTAGTTCCTCTCCTCCCTAATGACTGTAACCCTCTTGAACCGACCGTAATGGAACTGAGCTCCATTAATGTAACCCGCGATGGCTGCTGAGAAGCAGAGATAAATGAGACATCACAGAGGTTATCTTTTAATTATAATGATTATTTTTAAAAGAATACTGTAAAATATGCTGTAATAACAAGTCCAGAGAATAAGGGAACAGTGGAGGGACATTTATTCTCATGTGCAGTGGAATTATGAAGTGATGAGGGGCAAAGATCTTAGATCTCCCTGTTGGTGGTGGTTACAAGCTGGGATACAAGGTTGAGCATGCCCCATTTCAAATCCTGGTTTGTCCATTTATAACGGGTGTGACTGCCCACAAACTACTTCAACGACACAAGCCTCAGCCTCCCCGTTTGCAAAATAGGGAAAACAATATCTCCTCTATGTGGATTTTGTTGACTGAGATGAGAGAGTACTTAGCCTTGAGCACAATGCCTGTAAGTAGCAAGAGAGATATTTGATTTATCCACACCTTCCCTGGATGCGTGAGGAAACCGAGACTCTGAAAACACCTTCGGCTTCCTGAGCTTGCACAGATGGGTAGGGCCAGGCCCTCCAGTTTCTGGTTTTAGTAAGTGGTAATTTGAGCTTATATCTTCCAGGGTATAAAATTACAAAGCAGATTCTCATCAGGGAGAAAGAGTTTCTGCCAATTTCCAAATCAAACAGCTATTCTTCTAGTTGTGAAATAGAATTGATTTTCAGAGCTTAAAAAAGTAACGAAAAAGTAAGCAAGTAAACCCTCAGAGTGGCTATGGTGTTTAGCAACCTGCTACCCAGAGGTTGATTTGGTTTCTTGGTGTCCCATCATATCCAGGTATGATGGTGTGGGGCATGGGGAACATCACAGACAGGGGCAGGGAATGCAGATACTTGAGGAGCCTCAGACATACCTAAAGAGGACTATCAGGCAGTCAGGAGCTGAGTGCTGATGGGTGTTAGGCAGTGAGAGTCAAAGGTAAAGAGAGAAGGACAGGCTCTATCTTTTAGGAGCTTCCACTGGAAGCTTATTATTCTGGCAACAGCCAGACCTGGAAGTGCCAGGCTCAATTAGCACAACATGAGAATTTAAGAACATTTCTTTAGGGTCATGTTGCATTGCCACTTCTAAATGAAGCATCAAAACTTAGGCTGGCCTGATCTAATGTTAAGGAAAAAGGGTAACTGTAAAGTTTCTAGAGGAATATTCAAGCAATTCTGATTGAACCTGATGGGAACCCTGCCTGCTGCTAGGCACAGGAGGACCGAGGTAGCTCTTGCTTTCCAGTTGTCCAATAGAGTGGGAACAACAGATGGAAACAGATAAGTCAGCAGAAAGTGACCTTACAGACACAGGCTCACTCTGGCAGATAGTGGATGGGCAGCCAGAAAGCTGGGCATTGAGGATGAAGCGGAGTAGACCAGATGGAGAAGCGGAGGAATGGGACTGAGAAAGTAGAAGGAGGAATGAATGTGTAAATGACTTTAAAGGCTGTCATGTTTGAGAGGTGTGAGGTCATAGTGCACCCAGAGGCAGGGCTAGTCCCAAGAAAGTAGATGGGGAGACTGGACAAGATTGTGTAAGAATTCAAAGAAACTGACTCTTCCTAATTGCTTCTATATCTCTTACAAACTCCATCATGATACCTAACCATACGAAGACATTAAATCATTGATGAGTGAATGAATGAGGGAATGAATGATGTGCCAGTGCTTGAGTACAGTGTCTGGTAGAAGGGAAAGTGCTGATCAGAGATAAAGGGGAAGGCTGCATTGGGAGTTTCCAACAGCAGCGAGCAGATGGCAAGTGCTGGGGCAGCACGGAGTGCTGACTGAAGGATGCTGTGGAGTCAGAGGGACCAGAGAGGATCCCGGCCAGGCCGAGCATTCTATCTGTGGTTCTAGCCAACTCAAGAAGCCTCTCAGAGCCTCAGTCCCTTCTGCTGTCATACAAGGATAATAATTAGAATCTGGTTAGTCAGCACTACTTTGCTTGTAAGGGACAAAAAACCCAATCTGAGATGCTTAGGCAAAAGAGGGATATATTGTCTCTCGCAACTGAAATGCCTGGGTGTGATTTAGTCTGGGAGCACACATGAGGCTGCTGTGACCCACTTTTTCTCCATCTCTTAGCCCTGTTTTCCTGCAGGTTGGTTTTGCTCTCAGATGTGGCATGCTGGTGAGTGAGGAAGTCAGCCTCTGTCATAAAGGGGCCCTAATATCACACATTCTGAAAGTTCAAACGTCAGCTACACAGAGATTATTAATGTTTTATTCCCTGGGGTGAACACTGGGACTTCTTTCCAGGTCTTCAGTGCTGTACTCCTCTTGGAAAATTTTGTGATAACTTTTGTGATGATTAATTTTATGTGTCAACTTTGCTGGGCCGAGAGATGCCCAGGTGCTGATAAAACATTATTTATGGGTGTGTCTATGAGAGTTTGGCTCCTTCCTTCCTATAAAACAGTTCTTGGAATGGCAAAGCCTTGTTCTTTTTTGTTGTTGTTGTTTTGTTTGTAGAAAGTTATTTATTTAAAGAGAGAGAAAAAAGGAGAAGGAGAGAGAAAGAAACAGCTAACTTTCAAACGGAGTGAGAGAATCCAGAAAGATGGAATCCAGGAGAGAAAAGCAGCTTCCACACTGAGTGGAAGGGAATAGAGAGAGAGAGATGGAGTTTAGGAGGGGAAGACAGGCTTCCATGAGAGAGTGTGGAAGGGGATCCAAGGAGGGATATCCAGGAGAGAGAAAGATGGCTTCCATGAAGCGAGTGTTTGTGGAAGGGGACCCAAACATGGAGTCCAAAGCCTTGTTCTTAAATGTTGAGGTTGAGTTTAATTTTTCATAGCACAAACAGCTGCTGAGAGCGCATGGCCTCCATTTCTCTTCCTAGACTCAAGTCTGGTAGAAAAGAAACCTGTTCTCTTTCCCTCATTTTAAACACAGGTGTTTGGCCTCATTTCCTTGCTCTGAATTTGATCCTGTGCCTTATTTCTGTGTCTATTCCCTGGGATCAGTGGGATGGGCTGCATGGATTGGCTTATACCTTGCTCACCTGTCCACTGACAAGAGGAAGAACTCAGCTACACCAAATAACATCAATCGAGGACAGATCAGCGATTTTCCAAAAAGCAATTCACGATGCTATTGCCAGAGAAAGAAATGGTTGCTGAATCACAGCCAGCAAGTGTCTAATACACATTACTAATTGGTGATGGTGTGAAGATGGATTAAGATGGCATGCGCAAGGGCTCTAACACATGGTATGTACCCAATAAATTCCCAATATTAGTGTATTTTATAATGCAGCTGCTGATGCTAACAGTAATAAGTACGACTTCCTGCTTCATTCAGTTTATTACACTAGGAAAGAGCATACCTCCCAAAAGCTGCCTGCTTGAGCTCCAATTCCATCATTTCCTCTTGCCAGTTTTGTGTTCTTGGACAAGTGACATTCCCTATCTGTGGTGCATAATACCTACCTCAAGCCTTATGAGAACTATCTGAGTTAATACAGTTAATGTGTTTAGAGCAATGTCTGGCATGCAGAAAGAGCTAAGCATTTGTGGCTATTACCCTGAGCATGTCCGTGGTCAATTATACAACAAAGGGCTCTGATCTCTGCTTCTTAGGCAGTTAACCACGCAGAAGGAAGAGACTTCAATTACAAAGAAATGCTCCCATCTCCCTCAGTGCATGTACAAACAATCCAAGATTGCTAACAAAACAGTGCAGAGGGCTATCTGGAATTCTTCAGGCTGTTATGAGAGCTGGGGAAATGGACAACCTTCCTGGTTAGTGAAATGTGGTCAGAGACAAACAAGGTCCAGCTGGAAGCATAGAGTCTAGGCTAGGTTGAAATGGATTGAGTCGAGTCCAGAGGTTTGTCTCCAGCCCTGCAAGTATTTGGGAACCAAGCTTTATGAGGAGTGACTGACAACCAGTGGTGTGATGGTAAATATTTAACAATTGACTCTCTAGGGAAAGAAAAAATGGCATGATTTCCAGTATTTATTTGTCCATTTCGGTCTAGTAAATACTCCCACCACGGCTGAATTCAAATGACCAATGTTACTGATTAATCAAGGAGTTGGGAAAGAGAGGTACATGGTTGCTCCTCACAAGCCTGTATAAATAGTTGCCAGCACATCATTCTTGAATCTTCCTTGGTGATTTCCAGCTTTGACTCATTCCTTCAGCATCACTTCTGGCTACTTATATGTTCAAATTACTTCCTGGGCGGACAGCAGGATGTGCAGTTCCCTGAGCAAGTGTCATGTTCAACTCTGCCTACTTAGCTTTCCCTCCCTTTTGCCTGCTTATCCTCGCTTCCCCTGAATGACCTAAGAATGCTGCATCAGGTAGAGCAGGCTGTGTATTGCATCACTTCAGGAAGGCCATCAATGAAGGCTGAAGTGGTGCAGGGTATAACATATACAATCACCTGTGGCAGCTCAAATCTCAGACTTTTTCTTTTCCAAGAAGTCTTTCTTATTATTCTAGGCTGAGTTGTTACTGCTCCTCTGTATTCTCATAGAACCCTGAGTTTTTCTCAGTTCCCAATTTCCCTAAGCTAAGAAAGATATCTTCCCTGAAATATCAAAAGTCTCTTTTAGTGTTTAATATGGTTTGGTTCTGTGTCCCCACTCTAATCTCATCTGGAATTGTAATCCCCACATGTGGTGGGAAGGGCCTGATGGGAGGTGAGTGGATCATAGGGGCAGTTTCCCCATGCTCTTCTTATAATAGGGAGTGAGTTCTCATGAGATCTGATGGTTTAAAAGTGTGTGATGGTCCAGCTAAACCAGTGTTAAGACGGAAATTTGTAGTACTAAATGCCCACTTCAGAAAGCTAGAAAGATCTCAAATTGACACCCTAACATCACACTTAAAAGCTCTAGAAAAGCAAGAGCAAAGTAATCCAAAACCTAGCAGAAGACAAGAAACAACTAAGATTAGAGCAGAACTGAAAGAGATAGAGACAAAAAATCCTCCAAAAAAATCAAGGAATCCAGAAACTGCTTTTTTTTGAATTAATTAACAAAATAGACCACTAGCTAGGCTAATAAATAAGAAAAGAGAGAAGAATCAAATAGACGCAATAAAAGGTGATAAAGGGGTTATCACCACTGGCCCCACAGAAATACAAACTACCATCAAAGAATACTATAAACACCTCTATGCAAATAAACTAGAAAATCTAGAAGAAATGGATAAATTCCTGGACATATACACCCTTCCAGGAAGAAGTTGAATCCCTGAATAGACCAATGACAAGTTCTGAAATTGAGGCAGTAATTAATAGTCTACCAATCAAAAAATGCCCAGGACCAGATGGATTCCCAGCCAAATTCTACCAGAGGTACAAAGAAAAGCTGATACAATTTCTTCTGAAACTATTCCAAACAATTGAAAAGGAGGGACTCCTCCCTAACTCATTTTATGAAGATAGCATCATCCTGATGCCAGAACTGGGAAGAGATACAAAAAAAAAAAAAAAAAAAAAAGAAAACTTCAGGCCAATATCCCTGATAAACGTTGATGTGAGAATCCTCAATAAAATACTGGCAAACTGAATCCAGCAGCACATCAAAAAGCTTATCTGCCATGATTAAGTCAGCTTCATTCCTGAGATGTGAGGCTAGTTCAACATACACAAATCAATAAACGCAATCCATCACATAATGGAACCAAAGACAAAAACCACATGATTATCTCAATAGATGGAGAAAAGATCTTTGATAAAATTCAACTTCTCTTCATGTTAAAAACTCTCAATAAACTAAGTACTGATGGAACATATCTCATAATAATAAGAGCTATTTATGACAAACCTACAGCCAATGTCATATTGATTGGGTAAAAGCTGGAAGCATTCCCTTTGAAAACTGGTACAAGACAAGGATGTACTCGCTCACCACTCCTATTCAACATAGTTTTGGAAGTTCTGGCCAGGGCAATCAATCAAGAGAAAGAAATAAAGGACATTCAAATAGGAAGAGAGGAAGTCAAATTGTCTCTGTTTGCAGATGACATGATTTTTATACTTAGAAAACTCCACCATCTCTGCCCCAAAACTCCTTAAACGGATAAGAAACTTCAGCAGAGTCTCAGGATACAAAATTAGTGTGCAAAAATCACAAGCATTCCTTTACACCAACAATAGACAAGCAGAGAGCCAAATCATGAATGAGCTCCCATTCACAATCACTACAAAGAGAATAAAATACTTACAAATATAACTAACAAGGGATGTGAAGGACTTCTTCAAGGAGAACTACAAACCGCTGCTCAAGGAAATGAGAGAGGACACAAACAAGTGGAAAAACATGTCATCCTCATGAATAGAAAGAATCAGTGTTGTGAAAATGGCCATACTGCCCAAAGTAATTTATTGATTCAATGTTATTCCCATCCAATTACCACTGAAATTCTTCACAGAATTAGAAAAAAAAAGTACTTTAAATTTCATATGGAATTGAAGAAGATCCCATATAACCAAGACAATCGTAGGCAAAAAGAACAAAGCTGGAGTCAACATGCTACCTGATTTCAAACTATAGTACAAGGCTACAGTAACCAAAACAGCATGGTACTTTTTACCAAAACAGACATATAGACCAATGGAACAGAACGGAGACTTCAGAAATAACACCACATATCTGTAATCATCTGATCTTCAACAAACCTGACAAAAACAAGCAATGGGGAATGGATCACCTATTCAATAAATGGTGCTGGGAAAACCAGTTAGCCATACACAGAAAACTGAAACTGGACCCCTTCCTTACACCTTATACAAAAAGTTACTCAAGATGAATCAAAGACTCAAATGTAATACCCCAAACCAAAAAACCCTAGAGAAAACCTAAGCAATATCATTTAGGACATAGGCATAGGCAAAGACTTCATGATGAAAATGCCAAAAGCAATTGCAACAAAAGCCAAAATTTACAAATAGCATCTAATTAAACTAAAGAACTTCTGCACAGCAAAGGAAACTATCAGAGTAAACAGGCAACCTACAGAATGGAAAAAAAGGTTTTGCAAGCTACCTATCTGACAAACATCTATTATCCGAAATTGACAAGGAACTTGAATTTACCAGAAAAAAAAAACAACACCATCAAAATGTGGACAAAGAATATGAACAGACACTTCTCAAAAGAAGGCATTTATGTGAAACAAATGAAAATTTATTTATATGAAAAAAAGCTCAACATCACTTCTCATTAGAGAAATGCAAATCAAAACCACAATGAAATACCATCTCGTGCTAGTCAGAATGGCGATTATTAGAAACTTAAGAAATAATAGATGCTGGCAAGGCTGTGGAGAAATAGAAACACTTTTACACTGTTGGTTGGAATGTAAATTAGTTCAACCATTGTGGAAGACTGTATGGCTGTTTCTCAAGGAACTAGAACCAGAAATACCATTTGACCCTCAAATACCATTTGATCTCATTATTGGAAATATACTCAAAGGACTATACATCATTCTACTATAAAGACACATGCACATGTATGCTTTGCAGCACTATTTACAATTACAAAGTTCTAGACATGCAAAACTGTGAGTCAATTAAACCTCTTTTCTTTATAAATGACCTGGTCTCATGTGGGCCTTTATTGCAGTGTGAAAATGGACTAATACAGTGTCTGTCTCCACTGGGTATCATAAGTTCTCTAAGAAGAGAGGCCAAGTTGTATTCACTTCTGTATCCACAGAACCTACTACAGGGGTGTCCAATTTGGGGGCTCTTCGGGCCACATTGGAAGAAGAATTGCCTTGGGCCACACTAAAGTACACTAACACTAACAATAGCTGATGAGCTAAGAAAAAAAAAATCTCATAGTGTTTTAGGAATGTTTATGAATTTGCGTTGGGCTGCATGTGGCCTGTAGACCATAGGTTGGACAAGCTTGACCTACTGGAGCACCCGGCCCAGGGGTTCTGTCTGAACTATATTAGGTTGAGGCAGAGAATCCTCAGGGTAGACAATTATAACTGTGCCTGATTACCAGAAGGGACTCCATGCAAGGAGCAACTGGATTAGGTCTGTCGAAGAAAAGACATTCTGGGAGACAGATGACAATTCTAATGAACAATATTTTAACTGACAAAGCTCGTCAAGCAGTGAATGAGCTGCCTTGAGAGGTGGTGAGCTCCTTGTCTCTAGAAATATGTAAGTGAAGGTTGAGATATACAGAGGTAAGCTGTCTGAGAATTTCTTGTACTGAATAAGAGATTGATGCAGAATGTTTTGTGAAGCACTGAAGGAGGAAGATAAAATATAAGCTGACATTGACTTGGCTTTAGCTTCGTAACAAGTGAGACATCTTCAGAGAATCCATGCAAAGCTCTAGACAGCATATCATAAGAGGGAAAGGGGGAATTGACTCAGCACAGATCTCCCATCAGTTAAATTTCATAGGACATCAGCACCCTAGAATTTCCTAGTTGCCCCACCCAGTCCCTCTGGCAGTCTCTGGAGAAGCTAAATCCCAAAAAACTGTGGAGTCGTTTTCAGGGCAAACCATCTGCCTTCTTGGAGCTTGGAGGGTGGCCAGCCAGGTAACAGTGGGCCTGGGGCATTCTGCACCTCAGCAGCAGCAAGGAACACCAGGGAGAGAACGTGCAGACCAGGATGGAGAGGCACAGAAATTATGAGGCAAGATGCTTTCTGAGCTTGCCCACTGGCCATATTCAGGTCCAGGTTGGCGTGGCCAGTTGAGAGGGAGGGACATCATTCTGGGAATGGCCCCTTCCCAAAAGATGGCAACAGAATAGATTCACTATTAAATAAAAATGAAAAACTCCTCTCTACAGCCTACATGAGTTATATTGATTGCAGAAATCTGCCTGAACGTTCATCAGTAACCTCAAAAAAACACAGCTGAGTATATCCAGGGAGGCACTTAAACTGAATCCAGCACAGACTCCAACATCACAAATGCAAATCATCAGTATGTACATTTTCTTCATTCCAGGGAATGCATTTTTCCAGGATTCTAGTGGTAAGAGATCGTGTTACATTTCTTTGTACACTTTCCTTTTCTCCAAAGGAAAGGATGGAACCAAGAAAGTTGATAAGGTCTGCACCAAGAAGTCAGGATGGAACACTTACTATGCAAGATGTCTGTGTGTGTACATGCACATGCTTATAAGCAAATGTGAGTTTGCATTCAAATGAGCATGTTCATGTGTCAGCGTGAATATGTGGGCTTGATTGTTCTTGAAAGTACACATGCATTCTTAGCTGCATGTGCACAGCTTTGCATGAGCCTAGATGTGGGTGTGCATGTGTCTTATTCACGTGGATCTGAGTATGCAATGAGAGGGCACTCCAATGTGTGTCTGTGCATGGTGTAAAGAGGCCTTGTCTGCTGGTTAATGTGTGTGTGCAGCTTTCTCTGCAGCTTCCCCTCCCATTCTGCCTGCCCCTGGAAAGACCTGTGCTTTCCATGTATTTAGGAATCTGTGCACCTCTGCCTCCAAGACAGACTGAGGTTGTTTCTCAGGAGGAGCCAGCTTGACCCACCTCTAAACCCTAGGTCCTGCCTTGGACTGTGAATTTCACTATTGACGTTCTCTTCTAGGAAATGAGAAAGAATAAAAGCCCAGACCTAAAGCAAATATTCAACAAGACAGTGTTACTAATCCTGCCTGTACTCCTTGAAGAGAGCATCACGGTGACAAAAGTCAATCAGCCAGCTGAGCCTCACTTTGCACCCCTAGGGGTTAGGCCTGCACAGTCTGCAGATCTGCTGGCATTCTTACCAGCTCTGTCCCTGCACTTGCCCCTACCCAGCTGGATTCAATATGTCTGGTTTCCAAGTCCCAGCCCCTCTTGACCTGCCCTGACTAATGTCATTTGGTTCAATACAATTCATTTCAAGGCAAGTTGATATCATCATAATACAAAAATGGAGAAAATCCTTAAAACCAAAAGCAGGTTTAAAAATGTGTAGGGCTGAGACTCAGACTGACAGTTGCCTGCTGCCCTGAACAACACCTCCAGGGTGGTGAGGGAGGCAGGTTTGGGCCTGAGAGAGAAGTTCCACTGAGACACGCTTGCATCACAAGCCTCTGTCTCACCAGCAGCTCTGGAACTGAGCAGCCTTCAGGGCTGTTGCCAACTGAGGCAAGCGGGCAGTGTGTACACATCACCACTAACCCTTTCCGGAACTCTTCTCATCTTGCAAAAATGAAGTTTTATATGTCTTCAGTAACACCTCCCTATTTCTTCTTCTGTGGCAACCACTCTTCTACTTTCTGTCTCTGTGACTTTGAGTATCACATGTAAGCGGAATCAGATAGTATTTGTATTTTTTTGTGACTGGCTTATTTCACTCAGCTTAATGCCCTCAAGGATAATCCATGCTGTGGCAGTGTCAGAGTTTCCTTTCTTTTTGAAGCTGAGTAATATTTCATTGTTTGTATATTCCACATTTATACATCAGTATAATTAGTGAGAGTTTATGCATCCTTTCACTCTTTAGCATATATACTCAGAAGAAGTGGAACTGCTGGATCATATGAAGCATAAAATTCTATGTTTAATTCTTTGAGGGATGGCCATGCTGTTTTCTATGGCAACTGCACCATTTTGCAATCCTACCAGTAAGGTGCAAGGATTCCAGTTTCTCCACAATCTCATCAACACTTGTTTTATTTATTGATTTGCCATCCTAATGGGTATGAGGTGCTGAAATGGCTTCTGAAACATGGAGAAAAAAGAGTGGAAGAGAAGCAGGAGCAAACTAAATGTGCACAGCCTTACCCAGTTTCACTGTCCCAAGAACCATCGATGCTCTTGGGTGCAAAAACACAGAGTGAACAATGATTCTAGAAGGGAGAGAGGTAGAGAATAGTAGAGGCAAGCTGTGAACTAGGATGGCCAACAGAGCTGTTGTCCTGCCTTTTTGGTCACTTAGAGGTAACTGGACTTTCCACATTGCTGAAACTGCAATCAGGAAATGTACCTTTTCATAAATCCCTGACGATCTAGAAAACGGTTCTTGTTCTTTTGTGGCTACTTCCTTGACATCACACAAAATACAGGTGTGACCAGCTACCCTACTGAGATTCACATCCTTAAGGAAGTAAAGGGCCTGGCCTGGCATTAACAAGGGCCCAAATAATCACACCCCTCTATTCCCAGAAGCAGAGGGCCAGGCCTCGTCAGTTAGAGAGAAGTCAAGCCAGGGAGTCAAGAGACCCAGGAACAAGTCCAGCCAGTCAACCGTGCCCATGGCAGCACCTGACCTTGAGGTCACTTGAGCTAATAAACATCCTTACAAGGCTTTGTGTCTTGTGTTTCAGACCCTGGCTTCAGTGCCAGGATACAGGGTAAGACCAACTCTGTACCCTACAGTAACCTGTAGTCTCACCACATAAACACAATTATAATGCAATGAGTACTGTTGGAAGGCAAAGGGGAGCTGCACTTTGCAGCCTGGGAATGGGAGTGAAAGAAGGCAAAGGATGAATAGAATTGAGTTGGATGTGGAGAGGAGAGCAAATGGATTAGAATCAACTAGAGGTCACAATGCTGGCCATATTTTATGGGCTTCAGAGGGCATCCATGCTATTGCTGTTGATGATTATGATACGATACTATGACTCCCAGTTTAGTGTTCTTCTCTGAGTCCCTTCCCAGGAAGTCCATTGCAAGAGAATGCCATGAGTTTACCCACACGGCTTAACTTGGATTCATACAATGCAAATGCTTAGTCAGAGGATTCTCACTTCCTGCCTACTGCTGTCTGCGGATGGGATCTTATTTCCATGCATTTGTACCATGGGGCTGAAAAAGAAATGGGATTGGCTTTTGTGGTTTGTTTGATTTGCCTGCCTCTTCTTACCTTAGGAGGAAGCCTTCTGGTGTGATGGGGAGTGCCCTGGGAAAGTCAGGAGCCCTGGCAGGGAGATTCTTTATTTGTCATGGCACATAAAGAACAAATCTTTACACATCCCTGGGTTTGTTACGTGTGGAGAGGGTGGAAGTTTGGTCCAAATAACAGCAATTATGGGCACCGTTTTAGCATTTTCGTATCTTACATGATCCCCCTAAATCTTGGAGGAACTCTAATATATAGTTGGGGGAATAACAATGCTGTGGAAAGAAGATTGTTCTTGGACTCACACCCTTAGTGTCATGTCTTCTGAGTTCCATAGCAGAGCTCATCCTCATCAAACCTCAGCTTTCTCGTGCATAAAATAAGAGTCGTCGTGCCTCTCTTGAAAACCGTTTTGATGATTTGAATGAAGCATTAACGTGTCTTACATGTAGTAGTTAAGAGTCGAGTGTTACTGGAATCTGTAGTAAAGGATTGCAACCCTACTTTAAAGCAGCTATCCAAAGTGACATTCTCTAATAAGGTTCAGCAACTTCTGTGTTCTGGAAACCCTTCTGACACCACATTTTGGCTTATGCATCCAAACGAACATTTTTTTAAAGTTCTTTCAGGAGGCTACATATTTATTCCAGCAAAGCTGCTGTTGCTCAATACATAATTAGTCTGGTCTGGAAATGCACTTCAGAGCAGTGTTGCATAGAAATAGAATATGAGTCACATGTGCACTGTAATACTTCCTTGTAGCCTCATTGAAAAAAAATTAAAAAGCAGGTGAAATTAATTTTAATCATATATTTTATTTAGCTCCTAATATTAAAAATATTATTTCAATATGTAATCAATATAAAAACTATCAATAAGATATTTTACATTCTTTCTTTCATATTAAGCCTGTAACATCCAGTGAGTGTTTTACTGACAGCACCTCTCAATTCAGATGCTAAATTTTCACTCTAAGTACTTACTCGATTGATGCTATAATCTCATAGAATTTGCAGTTGCAAAAAAATAGATTCATGCATTCACATTGCTCTAAGCATGCTTAAAAGTTTTTAAATAAAGCTGTGTTAATGGTAGACTATTTTACTGTGCTTCAGTTTTTAGATTTAAGTTTAAATTATTCAAAATTGAAGAAAATTAAATATTCACGTTCTCACTCACATTAGCTATTTTGCAAGCACTCAGCCACATGTAGCTAGTGACTATTAGACCGCACATCTTTGGTCTGATCTGAAGATATTTCTCTGAAGGTCCTCAGCAACACTCATCTTTTTGAAGTTGGTTCCATGTTTGCTGAAAAATACCCTGAACTCACTGGGAGTCTTGTCATTTAGGCGGAGATTGTGAAGAATGATAAAGTGCTTGCTTTCAGACTGAAGACTGGCTACACTGAGAAGGGGTTACTTCCCTCGTGCGACTCCTGCCTGGAAATTGTTTTTGAGATCGTGAAACCTATTTGGGTAAACAAGTCCCAGTGTGTTTGCTTTACAATTGCTTGCATTACTTCACTGTCACTCCTGGCTCAGATTACAAAATAGGTGGTGTGACCCGATACACAGACACGCTGATGTCTCAGCATTGCTCATGAGTGCAGTGGCCAGGGAAACTGGAAATGAGCTGGAGAGTTGAATCAGAATCTCCCTAGGGCTGTCTACCCCCACCCAAGTCTGTACCCTTCCTGAGAAGGCAGGTTCCACGCTACAAAGAGGCCTTCACTAAAGCAGGACTGAACATCTTAGCTGTTCCATTGTGAACACAGGCAGCCTGATGATTCCCTCTTTGGTGCCTGGCTTTATATCCTATTTCCCATCTGGCTTATGCTGAACCCATTTTGAAAATGACCTATAGGTAAAAGAGCAGTTTTCCTTCTTAACATAGTAACCTGTAATAGCCTCAGCAGGTATGAAAATTGAACTACACTAAAAAAAGATTTTTGGTCATCAAACCCAGAGTTCCCCATCAGCTGCTTGAATACTCTATTATTATTATTATTATTATTGCAGTTGACTGTATTGAGCAGTGCCAAGATTACACAAGTACAAGATATGATGACTCTCAAGTCCACCTCATACACAGGATGGTAGTACCAGGAGCCTTAGGGTTAATTTTTACCTGGCCTCTTCTTTCTTTTCTTCCATTTTTCTATTTAATCAACATTTTGAAAGCACCTGGGGCAGCTTCTAGGGTTTCTAAGACTTACGAGGCAGGGGCCTTGCTCTTCTCCTTTAGCAGATGTAAACAGATGTGAAAATACATAGATTTAAGTATGTACATAATAGTAACTATTATCTTCATCAGTTTAAATACTTCTCTAGCCATTATTTTACTCAGGCACTGAGCTGGAAAAAGCCCAGGATTTGAAGTAAATGGACTAAAATTCAAAATTCTAACTTATTTATTACAACATTTTATGTACCCTTGGGTAAGTCACTTAACTCCTTTGAGCCTCAACTTCTTCATCTGTATAATGGGGTGTTAACACCTACTTTACAAGGCGGTTTTGAAGATTCAGTGAGCTGATCAGTGTAAAACCACATGTACTCCAGGAGCCCCAGGAACACATGGGCTGGCTCTCAACACATGCAACACCAGTGAGTACTACTTTTAATGAATCCTTCCAGCGGATTTGAAGTGGTCTTCACTGTCATGAAAATTGAAGCCCAGAGGAGAAATGCATCTTGCTATTGCTTCCAATGTTACATGCCAGATGGGAGTCTCAGCCACTGGAAGATGAGGACAGGCTGTCAACCTGCCTCAGGGTGCCAGGAAAGCACATTTGAGGAACACCCCACACAGTGGGGAACATGGGAGGCCCCCTGGGGGAGAAACCTTCTAATGAGAGAACTAGAGAAGACCATGGGGAAAAGCAAGTTCAGGGTAGAAAGAGGAAAAAGAAGAAAGAGATGAAATAATATCTAAGACCAAAGGACAGAGAATGGACAATAACCAGAGACAAAAAAAATGCATGGCATCTACAGATAACAGAAAAAAATGAAGTATGACTAGAGTGGGTGTGCGTATTCATGTATGCGTATGCGCATGTGTATGCATGCATGTGTGCATTCATGTGCATGTATGCGTTCATGTGCATGTGTGTGCTCATGTACATGTGTGCCTGTGTGCATTCATGTGTACATATGCACATGCACATGTGTATGCATTCATGTGCACGTGTCTGTTCATGTGCATGTGTGCACATGCACATGTGTATGCATGCAACATACGTGTTCATATGTATATGTGCGTATGTGTGTGTATGCATGCATGTGTGCATTCGTGTGAAGTGTGTGTTCATGTGCACGTGTGCGTTCATGTGATGTGTGTGTTCATGTGCATGTGTGCATATATGCATGTGTATGCATGCACGTGTGTGTTCATGTGCAGGTGTACATTCATGTGCATGTGTGCATATATGTGTGTTGTGACTGGGGAAGTAGATAATGGTCAGGTCATGTGATGAGCATCACATTGGGGTCACCACCTGAGGCTTTGACCTGATACTTACCACAGCTAGCACCTGAACAGGGACACTGACGTGACTGACGCCACAGCTGTACCCCAGTGCAAAGAGACCTGACCGTGATACTTATCACAGCTGGCACCTGGACAGGGACACTGACTTGACTGAGGTCTCAGGTGGTGACCCCAACATGATTAAGGTCTCAAGGTTCTGGGGCCTGGAGTAAACACTATTAACAGGTAATTCCCCTTCGACCTCCCCCTAAGAGGATCATCCAGTACAACTTTTACATTAGGTAAAAGTGAACAGTTAGGGTAAAGGAAAAGGGATGTGGTATAAACAGACTTAACTAGGGAAGCTTTCATGTCCCTATCTTTTATGCTATGACTTGAAATTCTAACCTAATGAACTGGCTGCCTTCAGCCCACTCCATTAAAACTTTTGGCCTTCCAAAAGGTTTTAGACTATAATCTCCTGACTTTCCCTAATCTTTTGCCAACTACCCCAAGAGAATCCCAACAAGGTCACATCAAGCTAAATTAAGATTTTTGTTTAATCTTTGCAAATCATTGAAATGTTTCAATTGTTCACATATGAATTTTAGGTGGATCATAATGACTGCTGTGTGGAAAAAATATAGGAGAAGGAGACTGGAGGCAGAGAAAGCAGGAAAGACACTGCTGCCAGTGTCCAGGCAAGCAATGATGGTGGCCTGCTCCGAGGAAGCAGCAGTGGTGATGAAGAACCCTGTACAGGCTTGAAAGATGTTCAGAGGGTATGGTGGACTCAAAGCCATGGCTTCTGATTTGTGGCCACTAGTCCAAACATCCACAGAAGCAACAATTCAGTTTGTTCCTAGAAATTCACAGATGATGGCTTGTCTCTGGGTGTCTGTTGTAGCTTTGTCTTGGGATTTTTTTTTCTTGATGCCAATGAACTGTGTTGTCATTGGGGTGAAACTCATTTTATAAACACAGCCTTAGATTGGGTGGCTGTGTAGGGGAATTAATGTTAATCGTTACAACAAATAACACGATTTTAGTGGCTTAACACAATAAAATTTTGTTTTCCCTGACATGAAAATAAATGTGGTTGTGGTGGATGATTTTTCTCCAGCCCAGATGACTCAGTAGTCCAGGGGCCATTTAATTAGTGGCTCAGATGTTCTCAGAGCCTTGGAATCCACCTCTTCGTCTTCTGCATCCAGCCACCCTATGATCAAAAGGAAAATTGTGTGGGAAGCTTAAGGAGTCAGGTCTGGAGCTGGTATACATATACGGATGCTCATATCCCATTGTTCAGAAACAGTCTCATGGCTCATATTTAAATAATCTGACAAATACAGTCTGACCACGCACAAGGGAAGAAGTAGGATCTGGTGAACATCGAGCCAGATTCTGCCATGATGCAAGCAACAACTGGGTGAATCAAAGAAGTAGATTCATTTCAACAATGTTTACTTTCTATTTTATTTTATCTTATTTTTGACTCTGTCTCACATTGTTGACCAGGCTGGAGTGCAGTAGCGTGATCTTGGCTCACTGCAACCTCCGCCTCCCAGATTTAAGCAATTCTACCTCAGCCTCCCTGAGTTGCCAAGACTTCAGGCGTGGGCCACCACACTCAGCTAATTTTTGTGTTTTTTAGTAGAGACAAGGTAGCCAGGATGGTCTCGGTCTTTTGACCTTGTGATCCACCTACTTCAGCCTCTCAAAGTGACAAGATTACAGATGTGAGCCACCATGCCTGGCCCAATGTTTACTTTCTTTAACCCAGAATCCTCTAGGTTTCTTCCTCTATCTTAAATGACTACCACTTTTAAGAAATGTGAACAGAAAACTTCAAGCGTGCTTAAGGCTGGCCTCATCTTCTGTTTGGTTTCGTGCCAGACCCGGTAGGCATGGTAGCGAATGTTGATGAGATGCTGATGTTAAGAGCAGAATGAGGCTTGAGTCTTCAGTGTCAGCCTAATCTAGGCATTCATTAGACACTAAGATCCTGGTTCCCTGTCCTATCCCTTGCTGGGTTTGTTCGGGCAAAAATTACTCTGTGATTCCTAGTATATGAGTGGATCTTCAATATTTCCAACTCTTTTTGGCAAGTATAGCCACCCAACACAATGAAGAGGAGGGCAAGGGAGTTTAAAGTGGGGGCATGTGATAGAAGACAAAGTCTCCTTAGCAGTCAGCAGGAGAAGCAGGTCTAAAACTGAGGTTTATTGCTTAGCAGTTGAGCTCTGTCAGCCCAAATTAATTGTTTCCTGTAGTTTTTCTTCTCATCCTAATTACATGCTTAACCAGAAGTCAGACAGTCCTCTATTTAAATTCATTCTCTAATGGTTATTGGTTGCTTGACTTTTGCAAAGCTCCTTGCCCATTTTAAGCTTCTATTTTCTCTTTTCTAAGTTGGATTTGATGATTTCTAAAATTGCTCTGGACTCTAATCTCATATGCCTCTGTCAAGGAATCATGAAACAGGAGAAAAAAGGTAAAACAGAAAAAAGCTGAGAGTCCTTGCTTTCATCTTTACAGAGGAATGCGTTAGGAAATTAACATTCCCAAAAAGACCTGGGATCTCATATGTTGTTTATCAAACTGTGATTAAGGAATAAGACAATCTATTTCTATACCCAGTATAGCTAGGTCACTGACACTTTCTGTGCTGTGGTCCCATCTATCTTGGCAAGACTACATGGGTGAAAATGCTGGTTTCACAGTTAAAAAGAGGAATCCTTCCCTCCACACGGCCATGTGAAGCATACTGGGGACCTGACTAATGGTAATTTCCACCTAGCATCAGTGTTCAGTGGAAATTACAGATGAATGAGTTGCCCTATCTACCATGTCAGCAAAAGTACTCTGTAATAAAAGGTTGACCCAAAGACTACTCAGTGGAGAATACACTTTCCAGGAAAAAAAAGAAGCTACAGAGATTCAGAAAGAGAATAAAATAGACATCAATTGTTTTGCCCATGCCTCTTTCTTTCCTCTGCTAGAACACTCCGATTTTCCTGGAGAACTCCCCCTTTCCTTCTGCTGTTCTCTGTGGTTATGGTGGGGTTAACCCGGTCCATTAGTCCCAGTCCAAAATCAGTCACCCTGGTCAGAGGATTGGTCTGAAAATGGTCAAAGACATTTCTAGGAATTGATGTAAGAAAATGGCCCTATGAGGCTATTCAGAGGAGGATACTTGAGGAATAAGCTGCAAGATAGAAATGCCATTTGCAGCAACCTGGATGGGATTGGAGACTATTATTCTAAGTGAAGTAACTCAGGAATGGAAAACCAAACATCGTATATTCTCACTCATAAGTGGGAGCTAAGCTATGAGGATGCAAAGGCATAAGAAGGATACAATCAACTTCAGGGACTTGGGGGAAAGGGTGGGAAAAGGGTAATGGATAACAGACTACAAAATGAGTTCAGTGTATACTGCTCAGTATGTGTGCACCGAAACTCCACAAATCACCACTCAAGAACTTATGTGACCAAATACCACCTGTTCCCCCAAAACCTATGGAAATTTAAAGAGATAGAAATGCCGGATAAGCAAGTAGAGAAACTGAATCCTGAGGACCTGTTCAAGATCCTGGATATTACAGTCCTTAAACCTTATATGCTCAACATATATTTGATTTTCCTTTTGATTGAAAACATTTTAAGGGAATGGGGAAAGGGTCTATATTCTGCAATGAAAAGGCTTTGACTAATGCAAGAGGGAACCAGATTGCTTATACTCTTTGAATAATGATCATTTTAACTGCACTGATAATGACTCTTCTCTGGCCTCCTGCTAGGCACTGCACACATGTGGCTCTTCTCTCCCAATAACAAGAAATACAATGCTCATAATTACATAGTTGTAATTACGAAGGTTCTGTTACATTGCGTGACTGGACCATGGTCAAATTGCTTGTAAGAAGTGAAGCAGAGGCCAGTACAGTGAGTCACACCTGTAATCCCAGCAAATTGGAAGGCTGAGATTGGTGGATCACCTGAGGTCAGGAGTTCAAGATCAGCCTGTTCAACATAGTGAAACCCCATCTCTACTAAAAATACAAAAATTAGCTGGGTCTGGTGGTGTGTGCCCGTAATCCTAGCTACTCAGGAGGCTGAGACAGAAGAATCTTGAACTCAGGAGGTAAAGATTACAGTGAGCCAAGATCAAGCCACTGCACTTCAGCCTGGGCAACAGAGTGAGACTCTGTCTCAAAACAAAAAGTGAAGCAGAGAATCAAACCCAATTTTGCTTGCATGGGCTTGTCTCTCTCTCACATGGTTTTTCCTGAAGGGAAAGGCTCAATAAGCATGAGGGCAAATCAGAGAATCAGAGAACACAATTGTTTAGCTATTCAAATAATACAAAGGATTTTCCATCAAAGACACAAATATCTAGAAAAGGGGTTATTGCTATATCAAAGAAAAAGATTGAAGAGAAACAAACAAACAAGCAAGCATATTTGAAAAGAGCATTTGCCTAAATAAAAGGAAAGGGTTTGTTCTGTGCCTAACATTTTGTGAGGATTTTTTGGTGCATTCGTAAATATCAACTGGAACTAATTTGTTATAAGAATACAGAAATCTTACAGAGTCTGATGTGGAATTAACTGAGTTTCAGACAAGGTTGGAAGTGGAGACAAGAAAAACCTCAGGCCTCTAATTCTTATTCCCAGTTGTCTCTGCTTGTCTGCTTTGCCCTTCTCTTTCTCTGTACACAGGCTTTCTGTCATCTGCTGTCTGTGGGTCAGAGCCTGGCTGCCTACGACTCCCTGGTTGGTATATTGCAGAGATACCCAGTCACTCAGAGAAGCTGATTTTCTGTCTCAACTCCCATTTTCTGCCACTTCCAAATTTCGCAGAAGAGGGTAACTGACTAGGTTGGTGAGGTAAGGATGCCACCCTGGCAGATTCCATCCTGGATCATTACTGGAGTGGAGAGGGAATAATGCTAGGATCCTGAATTTAGGAGCCCTCAGCAGAGGGTCTTGTGATGCACTGCTCAGATGCCCTGCCAGGCCCTGAAAACCTATTGTTTCAGCTAGCATCAGCTGCTTTCCAACATCACCTTGCCAGAGGTCATGCCACCTTCACACAGGAGCCAGGGTCTTCTTCCTCTAAGTGGGAAATCTCTTAAGGTTACTTTGCAGGGGGCTACTTAGGGCTTAAATCACAACTCAATTTCTCCTTCACCTCAATCATATGTTTTCCCCTTATAGCCCACACGATTTGTCTTGAATAAATGTCCTGCATTGAAATTTTCACCTGAATCTCCTTTGGAGAACCTAGTCTGTGACAGCTGGTTCCAAGGATTTTCTGAGAAAGGAGACGCTAAGATGAGATTCTGGGATGGGATAACCCACTGCTTGTCTGGCGACAAGGACTCTATTCCTGGGGTTAGTTGGAACACAGCTGCCCCCAGGGTGCGTAACAGAATAATTTCTGGCTTTTCATGAGTGGTGATCTGGGATGGATACCAGGGGACGGGGATGCATTAGCTGGTGCAAAGCATCAGATGTTTGTAAATATGGGGCAGAGAGTAAATATGAGTGGAATAGGATGGTTATTGCTAAGCTCAACTGAGATTCTGGAAAATTGAAATGAAAAGGTGAGAGCGATTAATTGGTAAGTCAGAGCTAAGTGTGAAAACCAGGAACCTCCTGGTTCGCATAAAAAGAGCTCTCAGCTCCTATAGCAAGAGGGCAGACAGAGCTGTGGACTTAGTTGTCAGAATATTTGACCTCTAAAGAAAGTAGAACTCCCCAACCAGGCAGTTCAGCTAGCAATTCCAGGGTCACCAGATCTTCAATCTCTAGGTTCCCCTGGACCTCTGGGCCACTTGCCCCTAGTAAGTGCTGGCACTCCTCCTTAGCTTGAAGGTGATTTAGAGGCCTTGCCTCTGCCAGAGAACGAGAGCTACTCTCAGGATCCATATCCACTGCCCTGCAACCCCCTCGCTGCTAGGCTGAGAACCAGAAATTATTCCCCTTTATGTTTGGGCAAGCTGAGGCAAGAAGAAGAAAGCTATACACTAAAAGAGCTATACACTGAAAGACTGAAAGATCCAGTCAGTCTTCATCAGCAGGAGCTGGGGGAATATGCAAGAGATGAGATTTTAGGGTGTGAAATTAAGAAGGATTTTATTGATTCAGGAACACTTTCCTGGGATACAAGAGGTAGCTCCTTGGAAAGAACCCTGAGAGATGCTAAGAAAACACTGACTCCAAGAAGCATGGAGAGATCAGTGGTCCCCAAACCCCAACTGGGGGCAATTTCAAAGGTTCCTCAATGCTCTAGAGTCCCCGTGGGGTCAAATTAAGGTCTTTGCTGGAACTACAGAGTAACTCAGCTTCCCCTTTTGCCAAACCCTGCTTTCTTCCCCTGTGTTTCACAGGTCTTAAGAGCAATTCTCAATAAACTTTGTGCATTCTAATTTTTGTCTCAGCATTTTCTGCCAAGAAAACTCAGCCTGCTACAGACGCCACTTCTCTTGGTGGGGCTGAAGATCCTGGAGTGTAGATGCTGGATAGTTACTCCATAAAGGTCTCCATATATACAGCATTGGAAGAACAGTTGATTTGCCCAGAGAAAATCGGTCACACTGAAGTCCAGATCCAGATATGTCTGTCTTCAAAGCCATTCGCATACTGCTGTGTTTTCCTATTTAATACATATTTTTATGATTGATCTGTTGGCAAAGTGTCTAAATTTACAGGCAGAGAAAATCAAGTTGATAGACATCAATTATAGCACGTGGTTGCAAACAGTTGGAACACAGTATATAAGATGAGCTAAGTGTCTGTGATTCATTCATTTAACAAACTTTTATTAAGCTCTTCTTATTCTGTGCCAGCCGTAGGCTAGGCACTGAGAATACAGCAAGAAATAAAGCCTTGATTCTGATTTCCAAAATGCATGATCCAGCAGGAGATTCATAAATCATTTAAAGGCTGTTAAAGAATGGTTCAAGCTTCCACTTAACATCCCATGAGAAGAGTTGAGCACTATTTCTTGAAGACAGAGGCCCACAGTGCTTCTGTGCCCCTCAGGCTCAGCAAAATGCTGAAATCATCTGGTATAGAACTGGCAATAAAACTGATTACCCTGTCTTCCCTTGTACGACTCACTCTGGTGTGAGCCAAACACCATACAGGCCTACATTCCATATTAAAGAAATTACAATCAGTGCTTCTTAACGGGATGCCACAGGTAGGTATGGCCTACTGGCAACTTTTGGTTGAAGCCGCATATGGCAACAACATTGTCCTTTTAATTTTCTCCTTTGGTGGTGATTTCCAGTGCCAAGCAGGATGAGAGGCAGGACCCCTCCACGAATATAGAAAGTGGACTGTTGCATTGAAAAAAGTGGAGTGCAGTGCCACAAGTAACTAGTGAACAGTGGGTGCTAGTGAGCATAGGGCCATGGTTGTGCATGGAAATGTCATTAGTTTTCCTTTTTCTTTCCCCATCATTGGCCACTAGTAATCTATATCTGCCACCCTACCTAGCAGGCACATAACAGAGCTTCCAGTGGCAAGAAGTTCCTAAGTTAAGGGTAAACACAATGAACGTCCATCAAGGTGGGGAAGTGAAGAATTATGTAGCCATCCTTCAGCATCCATCAAGGACTGGTTCCACGACCTCCCAAGGATCCCAAAATTCAAAGATGCTCAAGTTCCTGATGTTAAATGGTGTAGTATTTGCATATAGTCTATGCACAGACACCATTTACTTTAAATCATTTCTAGATTACTTAAAATTCTGAATACAAAGTAAATGCTATAGAATAGTTGTTATGAATCGTATTGTTTAGGCAAAAATGGCAAGGAAAAAGTCTGTACATGTTCAGTAAAGATGCAGTTCTTTGATCTGTTGTTGTTTGAATGGTTGGATGTGGGACTCATGGATATTGAGGGCTGACCATAGGTAGAGAAGGAAAAATGAGAAGAAGACATTTAATCATTAATCAACACATGAGTACTGCATTGTTTTTCATTCCAGAGCCCATGGTCCTGAGTAGCCAGAGAGGATATGATCCAGAACATGCATGGCCAAGTGGTCTTAGATCCAGTGTCAGGAGGAGATGGAGGAGACAGTTGTGTCCCAGTGGAGGCAGGACAGTGGTGGAGGTACACGGCAGGGGTGAAGGGGCTTTCCTACCAACAGGGTTGCTCAGCGCCTTTATTTGTCAGTCAAAGTCTTTCTCCAGCTAATGTCAACTTGCATCTCCATGTATTTTACATGGTCCAAACTTCATCCCACATGACCTGGCCAGGCCTTCAGCAGTAGATGTTACACCTAAAGTTCCTTTTGCCCAAAGAGCCTCCTGTGTTATCTAAGTAGCCAATGCTCCCCGCAGCCCGCACAATGGCCGTTGCCTGTCTAAATAGCCAATGCTCCCCACAGCCTGCACAATGGTCGTTGCCTATCTAAGTAGCCAATGCTCCCCGCAGCCTGCACAATGGCCGTTGCCTATCTTGCTTCCTCTGATGGACCTGGTTAGTCAATCCTTCTGCCCTGTGGGCTTCTTTGCTACTTGGTTTACTCATCTGTTGAAGCTCCCTGTGCACAAAGGTGGAGCTTCCCTCATTGCTGAATCAGCAGCTCCCAGCATAGAGCACAGGATTGGCCAGTCATTCCGCAGGCCACGGGGAATGTATGATTTGTAGAAGGAATTAATGAATGAGCATCTCATTGTGTCACTGATCCAGGTCAATGAAAGGGCTGCACAGAGACTGGCAGATGAGATTAGTGGCTCTCACTGGGGATGTCCGCCAATGGAACCAGAGGGAATTTGGGGAAGTCTGGGACCTCTTAGAATAAACAAATCAGCCTCTCTGGGTATTTTTAGGGAACAGTGGGATGCCACCCTCTCTGTTAGGAATCAAAGTCTGAGCAGGTCTCTTGAGGTCCTTTCATTTTGTACATTCATGAATTCTGTTTTGTTCTGTGGGTTTTAGTCTGAAAAAGTGGTGCTCCAATACCAGGATGCATTGAGTCCTCCCTGAGCAGCTGCCCCAGTTAGCCTGAGCAGTGACATGCAAATCCCCAAGATGTTTTGCATTTTCTCTAGCACTGTCCTCCACAGCCTGCTCTGTGTTATCTTTGTTTGGGTAAGAGCTGAGTCCCAGCCCTTTAGGAGCCTCGACAGCCAGGGGCAGATGTGCTCGTTTCTGTTTCTCCGTAGACCTAGTAAGTAACTGGCTCACAATGTGCCCCCTGTCCACTTTTTGTTTGCATTTTTTCCTCACTGAAATGAAATTGAATTCATCTGGGTAGTGCCCTCTTACCCTTAGTTACAATTTTGACCTTTAGAAGGATAATCAGATGTGTACAAATTTTCAGATTAACAAATTATGCTGTTTATCTGGAAAGGTTTGACAGCCTGGAAGCTCCAGGTAAACGCTACACTCTTACGGGTGCCCAGGCTGGAGTGCAGTGGCACAATCATAACTCACTGCAGCCTTGAATTTCTGGGCTCAAGGGATCCTCCTGCTTCAGCATCCTGAGTAACTAGGGCTATAGGCATACATCAGTATTCCTGGTTAAGTTTCTAGAATTTTTTGGTAGAAATATATTTTCACTATTTTCATCCCATGTTGGTCTTAAACTCTTGGCCCAAGTGATCCCCTTGCGTTAGCCTCCCAAAGTGCTGAGATTACAGGCATGAGCCAGTCTGCCCGGCCACACAACATTATTTTTTTATGGAAGTGGGCACAGCATTCCCAGAAGCTTGCAGTCACTGCTGGGCAGTGGCAGACAAGCCAGGGGAAGTAATTCCATTCTCTGAGCACCAGGCTGGGTGCTTCCCACCTATCAGCCTGAAAAAGGGGTGCTAATGGTTCTCCCTTCACAGATGAAGAATTTGAGGCTAGGGGATGAAGGTCACCCCCGCTTAACATGTGTTCTGTTTATCAGAAAGAAATCTCTTTGCGGAGAATCCCTCCACCGTGGCCTCATCCTCAAAACCATTGCCTTTCAAATAGCTGGCTGGTCCTATTAAGAATAGGCTGTCCTTGGATTGCTAAGGGTCCTGGCCTGGTGAGAGAAGTGCACACTTGGAAAAGGATCTAAAGACACCTCCTGAAAATGAGCCAGAAAGAGCCCCCCCATGCAATAGGAGGAGGATGAGTACACCATGGGAGAAGCTCGCTCAGCTTCCGACAGTCCCTGCATTCCACTCTACAGTCTAGATCTACCCAAGCCCTGTGTGTCTCCCTCACACCCAACTCTTTCTCCATCTCAGACTTTGCTCACACTGTTTCCTCTTCCTGGAAAAGCCTACTGATATCCTTGGCTCCTTCTGGCTGGTGCCTCTTCACACTGTAGCAGATGCTGCTGGTGCCTGGCCCCAGTTCCCCCTGGCCACCTTGAGGTTCTCCTGCACCAGCCACCTAGCGTCCAACTTCCACCTCTTTTTGCCTCTGCTCCTCTGCCCAAGGGCTTCATTTGGCAGAAGCCAGCTGATACGGTTTGGCTGTGTTCCCATCAAATCTCATCCCAAATTGTGGCTCCCATAATTCCCGTGTTGTGGGACGGACCTGGTGGGAGGTAATCGAATCATGGGGCCAGGTCTTTCCCTTGCTATTATGACAGTGAATAAGTCTCATGAGATCTGAAGGTTTTATAAGGGGAGTTCCCCTGCACAAGCTCTTGCCCATTGCCATGTAAGAGATGACTTTGCTTCTCCTTCACCTTCTGCCATGACTGTGGGGCCTCCCCAGCCATGCAGAACGGTGAGTCCATTAAACCCTTTTCCTTTATACATTACCCAGTCTCAGGCAGGTTTCTATTAGCAGCGTGAGAACAGACTGATACACCAGCTCAGCACTGTGTAGGGCAGGTGGAAAGTGCCAGAGATTTGGTGCCCTCAGGGCAGTCCTCAATCAGTGAGGGAAGAGAATGTGTGTGGAAGTGCCCCAGCTTCCTGGTCCCTGGAGGGGACAATGCTGAGATGCCTTCTGCACAATTGTCACCTGTTGCCTAGAGGGCCACCTGCCCTTTGATGCCGCTTTCTTGGCTTTTGTCCTTAATGATTCACCTTCCCTCTCACTCACTTTTGCTTCCAGGGATCACCTCTCAGGTAAGCTACCTGTACCAAGTCCTGATCTCAGGGTCAGCTTGGAGCAGGGAGCAGGGAGACAGGTGAGACAGACTATAAGAAATAATAGCACATTGTATGTTTCAAAATTGCTGAGGGAGTAGATTGCAAAAGTTTTCACTACAAAAACATAAGTATGTGAGATAATGAATTTGTTATTTAGTGTGATCTCATCATCCCACAGTGTGAGCATATATCAAAACATACAATCATTATTTGTCCATTAACATTAAAAGAAGACACTCATTAAGGTCCACTCACACCTTATCTGGTGACTGCATCCTAGGTGAGAGCTGTGAGGGTCTCCTCCTCAGAGGTCCCAGGCATTTGTGGGCTTCCCTGTCCAGAGCAGATGAACTGCAATGGTCTGTTCACTTCTGTCTCCCCCAGCAGGCTGTGGGTTCCTGGAGGGCAGGAGCTCTGTCTTGTGATCTTTAGACTCCAGTGCCTAGCAGATAGGAGATTCTCAGTGTTTACTTTTCAACCCAGTGATTCACCTTGTGGCTCCATTTCTCCATTATGAGCTTGTGTATAGGGCCCCTGACCTTGTGAGTCTCCATGAGGACAGAATGTGGGGCAGGCCAGGTGTCACCTGGGGCTCCTGCCACCAGGGAAGGTCCTGATATAACTAAAGTTAAAGTTGTGGTGTGGGGCAAGGGGCGAGGGACAGTCCAGATGAGCAGACTTGGATCAATTTCTTAACATTTTTTAAGGGCTGTGATGTATCTTGGCTGTAAATGATCTTTTCTGCACCAGGGGATATTTCTTTTATAAATGCTGCCTTGGAGGTCAGATTAAGATGCATTTAAATGGAGCATTTAATGACTGTTTTAAAACAGCCCAGGCCATAGCATACAAACACAGGCACACTGATTCTGTGCACTGTATCCTGCGGACCGGAACCAAGACTTGCTAAGTGAGTCCTCACCCTCTAGCTTAGAGAAAACAGGTGAGGATGTGGCCACTACAAAGCTAGAGGACAGAGCAGCACAGAATGGAGCAGAGGACTCTGTCTCACTGTACTGCTCTCTGGGGCTCCTGCAACGTGCTCTTCAAACATGAACAGCAAGTCACTCAGCAAGGGCTTGATCGGCCACTGTTTCCAGCTCCCCCAGAAACTTTCCTTGACAAGTATTTTCTCTCAGAGAAAAAATTTAAAAACACCTGTAACTGGATGAGGGGAAATGAGTGTAGATTTTTTTAACTGTACTTTGGGCTCTGGGGTACATGGCACATCTTGCATCCTGCAGGATTGTTGCCTAGGTACATACAAGCCATGGTGGTTTGCTGTCTCCATCCCCCTCACTCCCCACCCCCCCAGTCACCTACATCAGGCATTTCTCCTGGTGTTATCCCTCCCCATCCTCTCTGCCCCCTACTGTCCCTCCCCTCTCCATTTTAGACTAAGCCAATGCAGACCCTACCATCTCCCCAGAGTCTCCAATCTGGCAAAGACCTTTGAGAGTATTTCTTTGAAATCTACTTTTCACAATTATTTACTGGCCCCATGTCCCCCACTTTGGAATCCTATGAGACCTGCAGTTTCTTTCCTTGGGGAAAGACAGGATGAATGTACCCAGCTATCAGACACAACTCCAGGGGTGCCTGGATCCCCTGAAATCCAGTGGGCCCTGGATGGAGCTACCTCCAGATGACAAGTGCAGGCCAAGGGTCCAGGATGAAAAAGGCCTTCCCCACATCACACATCAGTCAGGGGAAGGCTTAGACACAAAGCGAGGAAGCCTGGTGCCTATCTCATCAGACAAAGAAAAATCAGGTAATTCACCAACAACACAGTCATTGATATTTAATCTTGTGTCCAGGTTCAGGGCCAACTGTATTTTTTTTTTTTTTTTTTTTTTTTTGAGAAAGGGTCTTGCTCTGTTGCTCAGGCTGGATTGCAGTGGTGCAGTCATGGCTCACTGCAGCTTCGACTTCCCGGACTCAAGTGATCCTCCCACCTCAGCCCTTCCAAGTAGCTGGAACTTCAGGCATGCACCACCACGCCTGGCTAATTTTTCTAATTTTTGTTTTGTTTTGTTTTGATTTGATTTGTTTTGTTTTTTTAGAGACCGGGTTTAACTATGTTACCCAGTCTGGTCTCAAACGCCTGAGCTCAAGTGATGGGCTGGCCCAAAGTGCTGGGAGTACAGATGTGAGCCACCAGGCTTAACTGTATTTTTAAAATACTCTTTTTTTTTTTAGGTATAATTTACTTACTGTAAAATTTACTACAAAGCATGTACAATTCAATGATTTTATAGTGTAGAATTGTGTTCACTAAAATAGTGATGATAGTGACTATCACTAAAAATTTAGTATAGATTTTTTTTGTTGAATTATAAAAAAACTTCATGCTCACTACCCGTCACTCCCCATTCTTACCTCTACCCTAGGTAAACACTAGTCTACTTTCTCTCTGTAGATTTGCCTTTTCTGAACATTTCATAGGAAAGGAATCACAATATGTAGTTTTTTTTTGTGCTTGGTTTCTTCCACTTAGTATAGTGTTTTGGAGGTTTAGCCATGTTGTACTTGGTTCATTTTTTATTACTGAATTGTAGTCCCAGGGCCAACTGTTTAAGGTGGTAGCATGTGTGTGTGTGTGTGTGTGTACTCCTGTGTGTGCATATGTGCATGTGTGCGTTTGTGCATGCGAGCATGTGGATGAGGCACAAGGAGCTGAGACCCTGTCGGGAGGGCTGGCTGGGTGTCTATATCACAAGCTGTTTTAGTGTCTACCCATTCTGAATGGTGAGATGACCCATATTCAGGGGCTTCAAATTAGCTGGAGAGAGCAGGTACAGTATCCTCTTACTGCAGAGACAAGGGCTGACTACAACAGTCTGCTTTTTTCCTCCTTACCAAGTCCTTGGCACATTTCTTCTGAAAACAATAGGGATTTTTGATTGTTTAATGGATTAGTCCATTCTTGCATTGCTATAAAAAACTACCTGAGACTGGGTAATTTATAAAGGAAAGAGGTTTAATTGACTCAAAGTTCTACAGGCCGTGTAGACACCAGGCTGAGGGCATGGGGACACTAAGGTTCTGCCTATCCCTCATAGGGACTGACTCATGAAATGGGCATGGCTGACCCTTCTTGGGCAGGGCTTCTGGGTCTACCACTGAGTGAGCTGAAGGAAGTTTGGGTTAATTTCTTTTTTGTCACTGCAAGTATCTTCCCATTTCCCTAAGCTCTGGGCTTTGGGGTTAAATGGCTGAGGTTAAGTAATAAGAAATAAGTAAATCCATGAGTCATTCTCATGTCTTTCTGATGTCCTCAGCCCTATTAGTCCCCAGTAAATTCTCCTTAATATTCTCAGCATTATTGTGCAGTTTAACGGCTTCTGTATTTAAGAGGGACAGTGAACTTGCCATGCAATCATTCTTATAAGATCCTTTATGAATAGCAACAGTGTCCACATTACGATTTTACAATTCCGCTTTAATAAGGATGGAATTGCCATGGGCCATTTTGAATGAGCTTGTCTTGGCTTCTAACTGCTTTAGGTCTTCTGGCAGCAGCCTGCTCTATTTCCTGGCTCTTCACTAGATTAAATTATTTTTCTCACAGTTCATCCCTTAACCCCTCTTTAGGCTAGCAATCTTGGAGAGACAGACCAAGGATTATAGAATTTTGGGGACTCAAGGGTTCTTAGAAGCCCCTTGTCCCCAAGAAAGTACAGAAATATTCAAAATGGCAGAACAGACCTATTCAAGTCCAATTTCAACTTGAATCCTACCAAGGATAGGTCTCCCTGTTTTAGCCACAGATGGTTCTTTTGCTCAGTAGCTCCAGAGAACTCCCCTTAACATTGAGCAGAGTGGACCAAACAAAGAAAAGTGTTTTTGGAGGCAAACAGATATGGGCTGAGTCTGACTGTGTCTATAACACTAAGCAGATTGTTTAGTTTCTCTGTGTTTCAGTTTTACCATTGGTAAAATGCACATAATGATGTTGATTGCGTGTTGTATGCAGACTTAGCTGTGATAATAGATGGTAATGCTCAACATGGAACAGGTGCTCCACAACCTATAATTATATTTCTGAGTAATGGTAATACCCTGGCAGGTACTAAAGACAGACTCCTTCAAGATCTATTCCAAACCACTTCAGACTCACCTTTACAAGAAAGGATAGAAAGCTCAAACTAAAATGAAATTAAAGAAAACTGACATTTCCTGTTCTCTCCTGCATCCAGATTTCTGCCGGAGATTGGGACAGCAGTGAGAAAGCGGAGATGATGGCCTGGAAGAAATAATGGAATATTTAGGTAGGTTTGGTGTCTGGGTTTCCTGGGGTAGTTGCTGTAGAGTTTCTAAGTATCTGGTTCCCAAGCACCACAGAAGCTAAGTGGAGCCCCAGCCTGGGATTCTCTCCTGGAGTGTGAGCTATGGTTAAGCATCTCTCCTGCCTACATTGTTCCTGGACATGTAGAATCGAATTCTGATTTCCTGGCTCTTCCAGAGATGCTGTGAGCCAAGTCTTTAATAAATTATGTATTATCTAAATTAACATAAATTGATTCTTCTTTTAAAAATCTGTAGCCTAAAACCATGACCAATGTGATTGCTTATAACAACTCCTCCACTACTTCTAAGTGCTGTCTAAAATGCATTTTTTTTTGAGGCAGAGTCTCACTCTGTTGCGCAGGCTGGAGCCCAGTGGCGTGATCTTGGCTCATTGCAACCCCCACCTCCTGGGTTCAAGTAATTCTGCCTCTGCCTCCTGAGTAGCTGGGATCACAGATACCCACCACCATGGCTGGCTAATTTTTGTATTTTTAGTAGAGACAAGATTTAGCCATGTTGGCCAGGCTAGTCTCAATCTAAACTCTTGACCTCAGGTGGTTTGCCCATCTCAGCCTCCCAAAGTGCTGCAATTACAAGTGTGAGCTACCATGCCCTCCCTAAAATGCTATTTGGAGGAGCACAGAACATATCTGTGTGCAGACAGCCAGCAATGAGAAGATCACAACAGCTCATTAATCTGGGCACTTTATTTTACAGAGAGGAAAACTGAGAGCCAGTATTGAACAGCAACTCTCCCAGAGTCTCCCAGCTTGGTGTCAAGAGTATTGAGCATTTGGTCCTGCTTTGCTGGGCTATGTACTCAATCCCATATTTGTCATCTCATGTAATCCTTTCTAGAGTCCTGAGGTGTATATAGACTTTATCATCTCTTTATAGGAGTGAAGTAAGGCTCAGAAGGCTTATGAAACTTCCCCAGAAGTCAGATATTTATAAGCAGAGCTGGAACTGTGACGTGGAACTAATGGCAAAGCCTATATTTTGAACCTGAACATGTGTTTGCCTTTGATTACATGGCTTTTCATATCACCCCTTCATTATCCCAACTAACTGGGGGTGATTTTAAGGTGACTATAAAGGGAATGTAAAATGACATTGGTGCCACTTCTGCACACAATGGTGCCGGCTGGGTGCTGAACCAAAGACAATGTTGTGCAAAGGTTAAATCTCTGAGAGTAGATGAAGGCTCCATTGGCAAGGACAAATGTAGGCTCACTATAAGCAGAGAGAATGGCTACCTCCATGGAACAAATAGTATCTTCTATGCATGTAGAGAAAGAACCCCTGTCATTCCTTCCCACCCTTTCACCTTCTTCCCACCATCCAACCAACTCCCTTATATGGGAGGACAATTACTAATATAATGGGATCTGGTCTTGGGACCTGGATTGGACCAGATTTTACCAGTGCCTGGACAGGGGCTTTCCCTTCAGGACACTTGATGAGATCGTTCTCTCTCTATCTCTCTCTTTCTGCCATCTCTGTCATTGCAACATTACAGGCCATAAATTCATGAGAAAAGATGGGAGTGCTGAACACCATTCATGTTTGGAGAATGTCAAGTAGATCCAAGTGACTGAGAGTGTGGTGTATCATAGAAGGAGGTGGCCAGAAGGTGGACCAGACCATACAGGCTCTGAGTAGCTTTAAGACACTCAGGCATTCAATCCCGGCTATCCAGCCAAACCCCATATGTAACTAAAACTACATGGAAGTCCTTCTTCAACTTCTCCTTATCTTGCCCTAGCTTCTCCCTTCCTTCCTTCCTCCACAGTTTCAGATTTCCTTTTGGTACCTTTTTCCTTCAAATACACTTAGCATGATGATTTTAATCTGCTTTCACTCAGACCCAGCTGTCAAAAGTAGATGAACCCTGTAGACCAATGTCCTATCCCCATTCCAGAATGTCACACAAACAGAACACCTACTCTAACCAGAATCCATGCCTGTAGCTTTTCTATCACGATAACATTTGATGGTCTGAGCACCTAGTGAGTTAGAAGTTATCAGCCTCTAATAAGTGAGGGAGGCCCAGAGAGACTTGGCAAAATCCCCAGAGTTGCTCAGAGTCTTAGTAGCTGAGCCTCAAATCTTGACAGTTGTGACACCAGTGCTGGTGCTCCTACTGGACTGGGGATTTATATCATCTTCCTCATCCTTGGCCTTGGCCAAACCCTCCTGAAATCCATGACAATGGCCTGCTGAACTTGGCCCCACAGAATAAGCCAAGTCTTGTCTTAGGCTGGCTTTTCTTTCCTCTCGAGGCCCTGAGCCTCCTCATGTTACTGGAGGGCTCTAAAGAACAGCGTGAAGAACCGAGGTTGCTGTTAGCAGGTGGCAGTTGAGTGGGTTTGGTTGGTTGGGAGGTGAGAGCACAAGCCTTGCTGGAACACCTTGCTTCTGCTTTCCTCAGTTTTCCTCACCTGTGCAATTGGGAAGGTGGGCAGGCACACAGCCTGGCTTAGCTCTCATGGCTCATAGGTCTGTAGTCCGAGAAATAGAAAAAAAAGAAGAAGAAGTCCTACAGGAAGGCCTGTTCCTGCTTTTCTGGGCCCACCCCTGAGCTTCAGCCATGCTGTTTCTGAGCTGATGAGGGCCAGAGGCCAACAGAAACTTATGGGTCATCTCCTGGGAAGCTCAGATGGGTTATTGGTGGTAGCATAGATGGTACGTTGAAAGAATTCTTGGGCTTAGCAGGGAAAGAATTCTGGGCCTGATTCATAGTGCCTACCACGAGGGCAGGATTTGGAGGTGGTGGCATACATGCCACAAGCAGCCAACTCTAGCCAGTGGTAAAATCAGCTCATCAGCTGTGGAGGAAAGAATGACTTTATTTCCACTGGCCTTGAATCAGTTTTTCCAGAAGTAAGCTCTAGGTCTCCTTTCATCCTCAAACCATATTTCATGTAAAGATATCATGATTCTTATTTTATATGCAAGTAAATGAATGCTTAAAGAGGTTGGGCAACTTGCCCAAAGCCACTCAGCTCATGGCCACTCAGGACATGGCGTATCTAGGATTCAAACCCAGATCTGTCTAATTCCAGTTTGCTTTCTTTCCATGCATTGGTACATTCTGCTCCCTATGTTTCCTCTCTGGCAAGAGCTGAATTAAGATTTTACAAGTATGCATGCATTTTTCAAAAGACCATCACCAAATGAAAAGTTGAAATAATCTTTAAATAAAAGATTTCTCAGCTCAAGAATAAAAACCCTGATTTGAAAAATTAAAGTCATAGAACAGTTGCAGGGACAGTCATTAAGTCCTTTAAAATCTACTCCTGAACTTGAGAGAGAGCAGCTAGTGAGAGCTAGTAGAAATGCTCGCAAAGGTGACCTCAGGCCTTTCCAGAGATTAGCCCAAAGCAGATAAGGATGAAATAGTTTCATTAGTGCAATTAGAGCCAGCATGAGAGGAATGTTCCCAGGAGATGTTGCCTCCAGAACACTTTCACTATAAGCCCCAGGCATTTGCCACAGTACCTTAAGGCAGAGAAAGAGTTAGATCTATTTCTAACTGAAAAGGCAGGAAAACCCTCCATCAGGTTCAACAAAGAGTTCATCCTTCAATGGTCTATTCTGGTCTCACATGTAAATTTTTTTTCTCTTCCTTCTCAATGTCTGATTTATCCAGTGGCATATCACATAACTAGACACAAAGCAAGTAGAGATGAGAGAGTTACCAAGTGACGCCCAAGGGTTTCTAGAGTTGAGGCGGTTCTCTGAAATCATAGAACTCTTTAGGATCTATGATGTTGATAACTGTTTTTAGATATAGTCTGGGCATGGTAGGTTATAGGCATGAGAGGTGGGGGCTAGATCACGGAGGGCCTTGAGTGGTGTGCTAAGATAACTGGACTTCATCTTGTGGGCGTTCTTTAAACAGTCTGAAAAGGGTGGATTGACATAATCAGATTGGCATTGCAAATAGCCAATCCAGTGAAGTGTGGAAAGTGGACAGAGGGAAACCAGACTGGAGGCAGGAAGATAGTCAAAAAGCAGATGGAAAATATCTGGTTTCCCATTTTACTGGTTCCAATAGGGCAGAAATTGCACCTGATTTATCTATTTGTATATCCTAGAGCTAAGAATAGTGTCTAACATCTAGCAGGCTGTATTACTCAACTTGCACACTGCTATAAAGAATTATCTGAGACTGGGGAATTTATAAAGAAAAGAGGTTTAATTGAATCACAGTTCCATATCACCAGGGAGGCCTTAGGAAATGTAGAATCACAGCAGAAGACACAGGGGAAGCAAGGCACATCTTACATGGTGGCAGGAGAGAGAGGTAGACTTTTAAACCATCAAAGATCATAAGACTTCAACCACTATCACAAGAACATCATGGGGGAAACCACCCCTATGATCTAATCACCTTTCACCAGGTCCCTTCCTAGACACATGGGATTACAATTCAAGATGAGATTTGGATGGAGATACAGAGCCAAACCACTGAACAGGCCCCAAATATGTATTTTTTAAATGACTGAATGATGTGATTTCAGTAATTCTATTCGGAAAAGAGAGTAAAATCTTAACCAAATTCTTAGTAGAGGGAACTGAGAGGAGAGGATGGATTTGAGAAACAGGGAATAAAGTTGGGAGACTTTGGTAATGGATAGAAGTGGGATGTGGGGACAAAAAAAGAGTCTTTCTAGCTTGGGGACATGGGGGCTCTCACTGAGTGTGATGGAAACAGATTTTGGGAGATGGGGGTCAGGGCGAGGTTAGGATGCTCTTGAAAGATGCATGGGAGCATATGCTCATAACACTGAGCAGCCAACTTTCTCTTCTGCACAGGCCCTTAGCATGCACTGTTCTCTTCAGACAGAATCTCTTCCTTCCCTTTCATACAGTTAACTCTCCTCAGTTCTGCAGGGAAGACCTTCCTGGACCCAGCTAGTCCAGCCAGATTCCCAGGCTCCAGTGAACTGGCTTCTTCTCTTCCAGCTGTAGATCTCAACTGGCCCCTTGTGTGTAGCTCATGGATTAATGTCTATCTCCCCTTTAAGAGAGGGTCAGCTCATAAGTACCAGGAGCATGTCTCTTTGGTAGTCACCACTGACTCCTAGTAATAAACACTATGCCTGACACACGATAAGCACTCAAAAAGATATTCATTGAATAAATGATTAAGTGAATTCATACCTGTATAAACAAATGAACGCATGTACGGGTGTCATAACTCTATCCTATAACACGTAATATGATCTGAGTCTCAATTAGCTTTCCCAATGCAATCAAAGAGGCAGTTTTTCAGAATAACATGGGTATCTGGATTTGAATTGATGTGCCTGCAACACAGTAGGTACTTGGCAAATACTTATTGAATTATTCCAAGCTTTTCTGACTATCTCATCTGAACATCTTCAGGCAAGAAATACAATGTTTTGAAACTTTGACTTTATCCACAAGAGGATAATGACACCTCAGTTCTTTAAAAAATGAGAACTTGGTGAGATTACCTATGTCGAAACCAGGCACATAGAAGGCACTCAATAAATGTTTATAATCAACAACTAGGTGAATTATGTAATAGAAATCCCCAAGAGTTTACAAGGGCCACTCAATAAAAAATGAGTGCAGCATCAAGAAAATCCAGGTCTTTCCACACACAAAAGGACACACACATACACACACATACACACACATACACACACATGCACACAGCCCTCACCCCGTATCTTCCCTCCGTATTGTCTATCAGCTTTCTGCAGCTGGTCAAACTCCTAGAAAGGGGTTAGCTTTCTTGCTGTGAAGAGTTCCCAAATATTTTAAGACATGACTCAAACACAGTGAAGTGAGTGAATTTCTGAATGTGTGTGTGTTCAATAACAATGTCCACTGCACGGCAGATACTCAGTACAAAAGGAAGCCTACTCCCTTCCTTTTGCATTTCCCTCTGTCTTCTCAGCTCTTTGCACAAAGCTTAACACATAGTAGGTGCTCTGTGAAAGTTTGAGCCAAACACAGAGGAAAAGAAGAAACGAAGAGAGGGAAGGGGGTCTTATTAACACGTGTTCATGTTTTCCTTTCTTTCCAGGCACATTATTACCATCCGGGATGCATTTAAGGAGAGAGTGGAATAGATGGGAGCTATCAGAGAGGGCAGGCTCATGGTCTGGAGCTGCACAGCACCTTTATGTATGATTACCGCCACGTGGAGCCCCTAGCATCGCTTGAGTTTGCAGGCTCCATGCCACCCACTGTGCCTAATGTTACCCTGCTGCTGTTGTTAAATCACTAGGAGACCCTGGCCACCTTCTTGTGACTTCCCTGACTCCATTTCTGGATACCTGGATTTGGTGATTCTCTGACAAGTGGTAAGAAGAGTAGAACAGCCCTTTGACTTATACAGCACTCTAGAGTCACAGATCTCCCTGCAGACCACAGCTCTCTCCCGAGCTGCCTTCTGGACATCTCAGCAGGTGCAACACGCATCACATGATCTTCACAGGCCTCTGTTTAGTCCCTTCTCCTCCGTCATTCAACTTGTCAACCAGTGAAGTGGGAGTCATCCTAGAAGCCCCAGATCAGTTCATCTTGAATCTACCAGGATTTAAATCCCATCTCAACTCCTTACCAACTGTGCCACCTCGAGTAAATTACCTAACTTCTCTCAGCCCTGTTTTCTCATCTGCAAAATGGGGAAGAATGGACCTTACTTAGAGTTGTTGACAAGGATGATAAAAGGTCACACGTGCAAAAATGTCAGCCTAGTGTAGACAAAATACTTAATACATAAGTCTTTTCACGCCCTGGCTCACCCATGCTCAATTCTCAGAAATTAATATATCATCACAGAATGACCACTTTTCCTTGTATTCTCTTAAGTCTTAAACCTCAGCATCCGCATCATGAGAGGCACCATTTAACATGCAGGTTCTCAGCCCTGCTTTTTAACATGCCACTGCCTTCATGCTGCAGGGCCCAGGAGTCTGCATTTATAAAGAGGGGCCTCTGATGCCGTAAAGACCGCCGCTTGAAAAAGCCTTGTTTTCAGTGGAGATCTGTGGTTGAATTAGAGCCCACTTCGTACCCAGCTGATTGGCTTGAGGCTTTGTGGAGTAGAGGAAACAGAAAGAAGGGGAACTTTAAAAAGGTTAAAGAGATCAGAGGGGGGTCCCTGCACAGTTGTCTCTCGCTGTATGGGAAAGGTTGACAAAGCCTCTGTCTCTTATATAAAACGACTATTGTGCTTAAATTGGCAATGCTTAAGGAAAGAAGCATGCCGTCTTGGCTCCACATAACTGTAATCATGGCTCTCCTAATTAAAGGCTGCTGGCGGAAGGCCGTCATGGCATCTAAAAACTCCCTCTGGGGCAGCCACATTTCTAAATGCCAGTGGTTGGTTCCTGGAGCTCTGGGAGAGAGGAGCTCCCAGAAGTTTCCTGGGGAATGTAGCTCTGGAAGATTATTTGTATCTCCTAATCAGCATCAGAGATTTGTAGGGAAGGGGGTTCTCAGCATCCTTGCCCCCTTCTCATTGCCCAAAGGTTTTTAAAGACTCGAGGGTAAATTGCTACCTTTCACTCATCCTCTCTCCTCGCCTCCTCTCTCCTGCTTGGAATCGAAGGACAGTTACCTGAGTGGGAATCAAGTGACCCAGTGAGTGAACAGGAAGAAAGGATCTGCACACGCAAATCCCGAAGTTCAGATTCAAGGTCTGGTTTCTCCCTCATTTTGGCTATTTTTATTGATTTCTGGACATTGAAAAAGTAACTGCAAAGTCACTTCTTAAATTCTGGCATTGCTCCTTTCCTAGGAGATGTCCTGGCTCTATTTCAATAGCGCATGGAAATCATACCTTGCAGAGCTAAGCGGGGATCAGAAGCAAAGCATGCAAGGTGGCTGGAGTAGCATGGTGGAATGATTTCATTTGCTGCCCATTTAAGTTTGTTTTACAAAACTTCCCGAGAGAGAGATAAAAGGAGGCAATTTGGGAGTGAGAGAGCCGTGGGTTCGAATCCAGTGCTCCATGCATCTTTCAATAGCAAGGCAGCTGCCAAGAGCAGCCCACCCTCTCTGACTCCAGCTCTCCAAGACTACACACCAGTGCTGTTAACATCCAGCTCAGAGTTTTAGGTAGACACGAGCCTTTTCTTCCTACAGCAAAACATCTCAGTAGTCACCTAGAAATATAAAAGTAACACATGAGAATATGTTTGTATAGTCCCAGGCTGCTTCGCCTTCAGTTGCTCGGTAAAGTGAGGTCTCAGGAACATTTTGTTCCTCTTCTATTGGCTTGAGGGGTTGCTCTTAATATAGCCAGACTTGAGGCCGCTTTTTTTTTTTTGAAATGGAGTCTTTCTCTGTCACCCAGACTGGAGCTCAGTGGCATGATCTCGGCTCACTGCAATCTCTGTCTCCCAGGTTCAACCTCTGTCTCCTGCCTCAGCTTCCCGAGTAGCTGGGATTACAGACATGCACCACCATACCTGGCTAATTCTTGTGTTTTTAGTAGAGACGGGGTTTCACCATGTTAGCCAGGCTAATCTTGAACTCCTGACCTCAGGTGATCTGTCCGCCTCGGCCTTTGAAAGTGTGGGGATTGCAGGCGTGAACCACGGTGCCCTGCCCTACTTTCAAGATTTCTAACTTCTCCTTGGCTACCTCACCAGTTGTAAGACACTCCAGAGCTGTTTTATTTAATTTATCGTATATTTGTATTCCAAGGCTCAAAGATTATAAGATATATAAAACTTATATCTATAAACACATATATGTATATCCATTTACATATATGTGCATGCATGGAGCACACAATATACATATATATGCATAAGCACATGTGTTTCTATTCATAAATGCATATAGAACACATGTAAACACATATATATTGACATGCTTCATATATAAATGTGTGTATACATATATAGTTATAAATGCCCACACTTACATGATCTACATACATGTGCATGTACACAGGTATGAATCATGTGGACTTGGAAGTCCCAGATGTATATCAGAGGCTCTCAGTGGTCAGCAACGGCTCCCAGGCCCTCTCACTGTATCTAGGCCATCACCCGTGGAGCCTCTGGCTGATGCCTCTGTTAGAGGTCACCCTGGCCTCCCGGCCTCTGCCCAGCACCCTAGCAGCCGGCTGCTTTATCTGCTGCACCCCACCTTGCATCATGGTGTCAGTGGGAGCAGTGCTCACTCAGTACCTTCTGACTGTGGAGAAGGCCCAGTGCAGCAAGGTTTGGGTGCTGAGCAGTTAACATGCAGGTGCTTCAGGTTCTTCATGGCCTTTCCTCCTGAGAAGCCCAGGGGCAGGGTAAGGCTAGTTGGCATGCCCTGCCCTGTTCCACCCTCAGGCCTGAGGCTGAGTCTTCGTACCAGATAACCTCACTCAGAGGCCTTCTGAACCCCCTCCCTGCAGGGTGCCTTTCATTGTGCTGCGTCTGCTCCCGGCCCCTCCACACCCACACCAAGCCACAGACCTCCACACAGGCCCTCAGGTGTCTGAACCCTAAATTCAAATCTGGTGTTACGCTTTTCCTAAAAGATGCCTTGGCTCCATTTCAACAGCACATGGAAATCATATCTTGTGGAGACAACCAGGAGATTAGAAATAAAGAATACAAGGTGGCTGGCATAGCATGGTGGCGTGACAAATGAGGGGTGGCATTGCCACTCTCGATTCACAGCTGAAGAAACAGAGAGGTGAGTGAACTTGCCCAATGTCACCCAGCTGAGAAGTGGGATCCTGGAGTCAACCTCAAGTTTGCCTGTCTGACTTGGAAGTCCATGGTCTTTCCTCTGCAGGGCCTCTTTGGGTAGCAGCAGAGCTGGGGGGAGGCATCGACTGACTCTTTTGGCTCTGGGCTCAGTATTCTTTGTGCAATGCCAGGGCCTATCCAGGTGAAAAACTGAAGACACAAGCTCAAAGCCTGCAGGGCCCAGGGAGCTGCCGGTGTCAGTGATCCTGGCACTGGGGCCAGCTCCAGTGGGTGGAGGGAGCCTGGCCAGCTGGAGGAGAACACCCTCTACCTAGAGGGGCAACTGCTCCTCTGCCCAATGTATGGGCCCCTGGGAGTAAAAGCCCAGAGTTGCCAGATCTTAATGGAAGTCATACTTTGAGGATTTTAGGTAAAATTAACCAAGGACTAATTCCCAGTAGCTAATTCAAACTATGTGTGTGTGTGTGTGTGCACGTGTGTGTGTATGTATATTACACTAGCTAAACAGAACACATATGTTAGCAGAATCTTGCTGGCAAGCTGCCAATTTGCCTCCTCTGCTATAAACTGTTTTACAATTTAAGGGACATATTTTGGTTAATTTTTGTTTGTTTTGTAGTTGAATCTGACAAACCTATCTCAGTTACCCCACAGCTCCTATGACCAACTTTAAGCTCTGGTCAGAGAAACAGAGGCAAAAGCAGCCTGAGAATTACTGAGGAAGACTGGACAGAAACCAGGGTCAGGTGGGGGGGTCACAGCTTTGTGAACCTCTGAGGCTCCAGCTCACCTTTAGAGTGAGCTCTTCGGCTGAGCAACATGCAAGCTCTATGTCCTCATCCATAGCCCAGGAAAGTACCAACTTATAAAGTTAAAGGGTTTGTGTCTGCGAAGAACCTAGGGTAGTACCTGGGACAGAGTGACCCTACATGGCAGCCCACAGGCCTGGCTGCTTGATTTGTGTGTCCCAGCGCAAGGTGGAAATGTGAGGTTGCTTGTTCAGAACCTGTTAAGAATTTCACTACAGTGACACAGAGTATTAAGTGGAGCCAGGGGCCCTTCTAAACATAGACCCTGTGTGACTCTATAGCTCGTATACCCATGAAGCCAGCCCTGGGTAGCCATCTTTATTAGCTAATAGAAACAATATTTGTTGAGCAACTACTGAGTGCTGGGCACCACGCTAAGTGCTTGCCATGGTTTTATGTAATCCTTGCTGTAGCCTTATGCATGGATGTAGCTGTTATTCTCATTGAACAGGAAAGGAGAATAAGGCACTTGCTCAGGATCGCTCAGAGAGGTTGATTCACTTGTTCAGGATCACTCAGCTGATGAGTGGCAAAGCTGGGTTTGATCCAGGCAGTCTGGCCCAGAAGCTCATATTAGTAACCAGTGAGCTATATTACACCGTTCTTATGATTATTATCATTATCATTGTCTTCTTCTGAACTTAAACAGGGAGCTGGGTCTGACTGGGATGGAGCACCCAGAGACCCCCCGAGCCAGGCCAGAAGATCAGGCCCAGGAAGCTCATTTCCAAAGCCAGAGAAGGTCAGGTAGAGGTGGCAGGATGTGTTCCTCCCTGGAGATGCTACCTGTGCGGTGCTTACATTGGGAGGTCGGCACCCACAGAGCAAGGAGAAGAGAGTTCAAATGAGGACACTCCTGCTATTCATTAAACCAAAGAGAGGCCTCTGCAGGACTCAACGCTTTATTCTTTATTCTCTGATCCAAACTCAGGATCAGAGCTAATCAACCGCAGAGCGATTACTCACATTACGCAGCTTCGGGCTGACTCAGCACCTTTGGAACCCAGGCTGGATAACAGATCCTCTCTTCCCACTGCCCTGCAGAGTTTCAGCGGGGGCCACCCCATTCAATAAGAGACTGCAGCAAATTCTCCTGAGATCAGATAGGTGCATGCCACTGACTAAGGAGTATTCTTTCTCTGTATTTTCTTCTTCTGGGTCTGTGTGGTCCCATCTTCTTTTTTTTTTTTTTTTTTTTTTTTTTTTGAGACAGAGTCTTGCTCTGTTACCCAGGCTGGAGTGCAGTGGCACGATCTCAACTCACTGCCACCTCTGCTTCCCAGGTTCAAGCGATTCTACTGCCTCAGCCTCCCAAGTAGCTGGGATTACAGATGCCCGCCACCACATCCAACTAATTTTTTGTATTTTAGTAGAGACAGGATTTCACCCTGTTGCCCAGACTGGTCTCAGACTCTTAAACTAAAGCAATTCACCCGCCTCGGCTTCCCAAACTGCTGGGATTACAGGGATGAGCCACCACGCCTGGCCCCCATCTTTTTCAAATAATCTTATGAATTCAAGATTTTAAGTTGCAAGGGGGAGGATGATGTATCAGCCACATCTTTGAAAATGTTGAAAACAGAGAAAAAAAGGTACTCCAGTTTCAATGATTCTCAGAGCAGTGATTTAATTTCTCACCTGCGAAATAGGAATGATAGTAATAATGGTGATGATCGTAACAGCTAACATATTCAGCGCTCACGGTGTCCCAGGCACTTTGCTAAACGCTTGACTCAAATTACCTCACGCACGCACTCTGACTTGACATAGGTGTGATCCTGCTGTCCAAACCACTTACAATCTTTTTTCAAGATGCACTAAATTATAGCTCAGACAATTTACATCAATTAATCTCCTTAATGGAGCATTTATGGTTAGATAATAGAACCATGGTAGAGATGAGTGGCAATCCATTGAGCTCCTCTGCTCAGGCTGGATCTTGCCTGTTCTGAGAGGGTGTGATGGACGTGGAAAGGAAAGCGAAGGGGAGGCAGGGCTGGGAAGCTGACCGCTGCCAGTGATACTTGTTTCCCTCTGTATCTCCTGTCCTTGCTCCCTCACTCAGCTCCAGGCACACCGTCCTCCTTTTTTCTTTCTTTGTTCCTTAAATTCTCTGTGCTTCACCCCTCTCCACGGCCTTTGCAAGTCTGTTTGCCTGGGTTGCATCCACACACCCTTCTGGCCTACAGCTTGACGTCATGTACTCGGGAAGCCCTCTGGGACCCTGGGTCCTGGCTCTGCTGTGCAGCCTCCTTCCTATTGTTTGCCAAAGCTGCACTTGAACATTTGTGTTGGATCTTATTTGTGAGTGCCCCCCCCCCACTGCATTAGACTCTTCCCATCCTGAGGACGGAGAGCATGCCCATCTCACCTATTCTTATTTATTACCATTGCAACCCTACTACCTAACACACAGTATGAATTAAATAAGTGCTTGTTGAAGGAGTGAATAAGTAGAAAGATATGTTCAGGTAGCAGGTGGGTGTCAGCTCTGTGAATGTGGGTGATGAATTCATGCTCAGCTGGACCCTAGTGCATACCTGGGGAAAGAGGCTCAGGTATCATGGCCTCAGCCACGGGTCAGATAGGCACACTGGATACTTTGTAAGTTGATGGCAGCATCATCGAGTCTGATATTCCAGGCTATGGGGCTGGCTGGCCCTTATGTGGACTGGATTTGAAGCTGGAAAAAAAGAGAAACTGGGAGAGCCAGGCAGGTGGGAAGCGAATGCCCTTCCACTGGCCCAGAATTCTCCCCACTGTCTGAAGCAGAAGCACTGAGCCCTCAAAATTTAGACCAAGAGGTGGTAAAAATTCTCTGTAAACGTCCAGAGAGTAAACATTTCAGCTCTGTAGGCCTTATGGATGTGTGGTACGACTATTCGACTTATGCCATCATAGCACAAAAGCAGCCACAGACGATGCATCAGCCAGTGAGTCTGGCTGTGCTCCAATACATACTTATTTATTGAAATTTGAATTTCACATCATCTTCATGCATCACAAAGTATTTTTTTTTTTTTAGATTTTTTTTTCCTCACGATTAAAAGACATTAAGATGATTATCAGCTTGTTGGTTGCACAAAAAAGCAGGCGACCTGCTGGATTTGGCTCACTGGCTGGGGTCTGCCGACCCTGATCCATACTCTTGCTTTGTATCTCTGTTTTCTCTGCCATTTCACAGAAGATGCTCTTTTAGTTCAGCTGGGTCCAGGTCCTCAGCTGTCATTTCCTCCTTGTGTGATCTAGGGTGTGTCATTTGATCTCTTGGGGCCTGAGCATTTAGGGGTTGGATTAGATAAGTTCTAAGCTGAGGCTTTCCGTTAATAGTTAGGCGATGCTGTTGTCTGGAGTCTCCTGCTGGGGTCTCTCCACTCTATGCTGAGGTTTCTTCTGGGGAGGTTCTGGGTGGCTTTGAGTAAAACTGAAAATCAGAGAGAGACCACTACCAGAGGAAGCCACCAGTCGATAGAGAAGCAGGTACCAGATTCCAGGTGCCACTGGAGGCTTGTTTATCCAGGTCACCCTTGGAATTGGACCTGAGCCACATATTCATTCCTTTTCCTTCCAGAAAACTGTGCAAGATCACGGAAATCCATTCTTATCTTCAAACACTTTGCTATTATGAAATAAGGACTTGATTTCTACCAACATGAAGAGGTGAGACTTGAGTGGGGTAAGGGACATGGGGCATGTTAACACAAGTAGTGTGTGTGCCAAGATCACAGCTCAGATCCGACTTGAAAAACAAAAAAACCTGGCCAACGTGTTTTGGTCTTATTCACTTATTCTTTGTCAGTGACCCAAGTGTATCCCCAACCCAGAAACCTGGGCTTCCTCGGGCCTCCCATCCGTTCTCCCACACACACCATTAATCCTGTCGGTCTGTGCATTTTCCCCAGGACCACTTGCAAGTGTGTGGCCTTTCTTGGACTCCAACCCACACTTCCGTCACTCAGCATTTAACCTTCCCTCACCTGAACCAAATTTGACCTCCTAAAATCATTTATCGTCGTCCTGCCTTTAGACACTTTCTAATTTTCAGGTCATGATAAATGTTATTGTTGTGTGTTTGTTTTGCTTTATTTTCCAAAAAGGAAAATCTAATTGTATCAGTTACCTGGTAGAAATTGTTTAATGGCTTAGGATAATGAAAAATTCTGGACATGGATATTGGTGACAGATGCCCAGCAATGCAGATGGGCTTAATGCCACTGAATTACACTTCAATATGGTTAACATGATAAATTTATGTTCTATGCATTTTATTTTTTTTTATAGACAGGGTATTGCTCTGTTGCTCAGGCTGGAGTATAATGGTACAACTGTAGCTTGCTATAACCTCCAACTCCTGGACTCAAGCTATTTTCTTGCCTCAGCCTCCCAAGTTGCTGGGACTACAGGTGGGAAGGCAACTTGTTTGGTAGAGGTAGAATCTTACTATGTTGCCCAGACTGTGTTTTATGTATTTTGCTACAATAAAATTTCTTTAATCATTCTCCCTCATTGCAAAACATGTTTGTAAAGTTTGTAGAGACCTTGCAAAGACTCAAATCTCCCACCACGCAAGTTTCCTTATACACACTCTGATCTCAGCTTCACCTTCAGCAACTTGTCATTCCTAACTAAACTCTTTTTGTCTCCCTATATTCCGTTTCTATTTCATCTGCCTAATATATATTTCATCTCCCCCTCTTTCCTATTGCCTGAACATTTGTTCAAACTTGAAGACCCAAGTCAACAAGACACTGTCATCTCCCCCATCATTGACCTCTTACTGATGGCATTAAAGGACTGTTTGTTTAATTTTAATATTAATATTAGATCAGCAAAAAAGGCCCCAGATATTTATAAGGGGTATGTCAGATAATGTCAGATAAGGAGAACTTCAGTGAAATAAACACCACTCATTCTATGCAAAAGATAACCAACGTCTTTGTAGTTTTCTGTATGTCTATTCTCAAACTTCTTCCCCTCCTTCCCCCTTCAGACTTGACTCCCACCATTAATTTTGTATTTGTCTGTCTATTTATTTTCTTTTTTTTTTTTACTTTTTTAATTGCATTTTAGGTTTGGGGGTACACGTAAAGAACATTCAAGATTGTTGCATAGGTATACACATGGCAGTGTGATTTGCTGTCTTTCTCCCCAGCACTTTTATCTGGCATTTCTCCCCATACTATCTCTCCCTAACTCCCCAGCCCCCCGCTGTCCCTCCCCTATTTCCCCCCGACAGATTCCAGTGTGTGATGCTTCCCTCCCTGTGTCCATGTGTTCTCATTGTTCAACATCCACCTATGAGTGAGAACATGTGGTGTTTGGTTTTCTGTTCTTGTGTCAGTTTGCTGAGAATGATGGTTTCCAGGTTCATCCATGTCCCTACAAAGGACACGAACTCAACGTTTTTGTTGGCTGCATAATATTCCATGGTGTATATGTGCCACATTTTCCCTGTCCAGTCTATCATCGATGGGCATTTGGGTTGGTTCCAGGTAAACAGTGTAATTGTAAACAGTGCTGCAATGAACAATCATGTGCATGTGTCCTTATAGTAGAACGATTTATGATCCCTTGGACATATACCCAGTAATGGGATTGCTGGGTCAAATGGAATTTCTATTTTGAGGTCCTTGAGGAATCGCCACATTGTCTTCCACAAGGGTTGAACTAACTTACACTCCCACCAACAGTGTAAAAGTGTTCCTGTTTCTCCACATCCTCTCCAGCATCTGTTGTCTCCAGATTTTTAATGATCGCCATTCTAACTGGCGTGAGATGGTATCTCAGTGTAGTTTTGGTTTGCATTTCTCTAATGACCAGTGATGATTATTTATTTTCTTCTGTTTTATTATGCTAATTTTTCTCCCTGAACAGGGTATCATGTAGTTGAACATGCTCTTGAACTTTACATAAATGGAATCATACTGCACCTTCTCTATGACTTGCGTTCTCCCCCTCAAAATCAAGTGTGTGAAATCCATTCACTGTTTTGCATGTTATTGCCAATCCATTCATTTTACTGGTATATACTGTTTGATAGGGTAAATATAATACATTTAGGCTCGGCATGGTGGCTCATGCCTGTAATCCCAGCACATTAGCAGGCCGAGGTGGGCAGATCACAAGATCAGGAGATTGAGACCATCATGGCTAACCCAGTGAAATCTCATCTCTACTGAAACTACAAAAGTTAGCTGGATGTGGTGGCTTGCTCCTGTTTCTCAGCTACTCTGGAGGCTGAGGCAGGAGAATTGCTTGAACCCTGGAGACAGAGGTTGCAGTGAGCCGAGATCGTGCCACTGCACTCCAGCCTGGGAGACAGAGGTAGACTCTGTCTCAAAATAATAATAATAATAATAATATATATATATATATTACATTTTAAAAAAACCTATTCCTGCTGGTGATGGAAATTTTAATTGTTTCCAGCTTTTGCTATTAAAAAAAATGTGCTGACATGACTTAGCTCTCCCTGTGCAGGTTTCTTAGGGCAAACCCAAGATTTTCCAGGTATATAGACAGAAGTGGTAATGCTGGTGCAGACTTACGGGTCTCCTTAACTACATCTGATAATGCCAAATTACTGTCTGCTGTGACTTTATCAAATTACACTCTCACCCAGCATTAGTTAAAAGGAGTGATTGCTCCATTTCCATGCATCATTGATTATCAGACTTTAATTTTTGCTTACTTGGTGGATGTGAAATGATATCTCATTGTGGCTTTATTTCACATTTCCAAATGACTGGAGAGGTTGAGTTTCTCATTATATGTTGATTGTTGATTTATAGTTTATTTTATATTGAGTAAAATCTGCTTTGCTCATTTCTTTCTATTGAATTTTTTGTTTTGTTCTTGTTGATTTAAGGTTGGTTATATATTCTAGAAAGTACTTAATTAATTTTATATATAGCAAATGTTTTCCCCTAGCTTTGGCTGACCTTAACACGCTCTATAGTTTCTTTGCTAAGTCGAAGTTTTTAAGTTTAATGTAGATAATATTGTCTATTTATTTCTCTTTCTTTATTTTATTTTAGAGATAGGATCTTGCTCTGTCACCCAGGCCCAGACTTGAGTGCAGTGTTGCAATCATAGCTCTCTGAAACCTTGACCTCCTTTGCTCAAGTGATCCTCCAACCCCAGATTGCTGAATAGCTGGGACTATAGGTACGTGCCACCATACCTGGTCATTTAAAAATTTTTTTGTGAATATAGCTATATAGCCCAAGCTGGTTTTGAACTCCTGGACTCAAGTGATCCTCCTGCCTTGGCCTTTTTGTAATTCCAGCGTTGACTAGAATTGCAAGCGTGAGACACCACACCTGGACATTTTTCTTTATTGCTTGTGATTTTTGTATCTTGTTTAATAAATTGTTTTCTACCTTGAGGCCATAAAGGCCTCCTCTATGTCTTCTTTTAAAATGTGACTAGTTTTACCTTAACTTTGTGGTATTCAAGTCTACTGAAGTGGATTTTTACATATGATGTAACAAAGGTGTCCCAGGCAAAATATTTTACCATTTGGATGACAATTATTCCAGAATCATTCATTGCACATCTACCGTTTTCCCACAGATCTGCCGCAGGGCTTTCATCGATTGAGATTCTGTCCCCGGGCTTTCTATTCAGCTCTAGTGTTTATTCCTGGGTCCTCACCACACTGTTTTCATTCCTAGAGCTTACTAATGTGTCTCAATATTTGTCAAGGCAAGTTATATCAGCAATTCTTCCTCTGAAATGCCTTGACTATTTCTATTTCTTTACTTTTTCATTCACATTTCATTATAAGCTTATCAGATTTCATTAAAAGCTCATGATGTAATTATATAATTCTCAGTCATGGCTCTCATAGTGTTTTATATGACACACATAAATCCATGCATGCTTATTTGTTCCCAGGATTCACATCTTATCCTTAAAGCTTTTCATAGTACCTGATACATAGTAAGTTCCTTAAATTAATGGATGATTGATCAAAGTTTTCTATTCAGCTGTGGTTCTATCTTATACAAAACCCCAAATTTATAGTATAATTAAATTATTCATTTAATTAATGATAGATCCTTGTCAAAGGATCTATCATTCCACAAAAGAGCAGAGAAAAAGTACCTGTCACTATCTGACCAGCTACCATGTGCCAGGAATGTTGCCAGGTAAGAGGCAAGCAAAGAGCCATTTTGGAGTTCCATAAAAGACACCGTGAAAACACCTGAGTGCTTTAAAAAGAGAATGCAATTTTCAAAAGTTAGGATTTTTGCCTTCTTCTCAGAACATGTGGCTTGTGGAAGGCAAGGAGTCCCTGCCTTGGCCTTCTGTGTGTGGGCTTTGTGAGTGCCTCCCAGGGTAACCCCCCTGACATCTTGTATGTCAGACCTGAACATTTCAAAATGGAAGTTTCATCAAACAAGGCTCACAAGTGTCCAAGTGTTCTGACTTTATATATATGGGAAATATTGGGAAGCACACAGATACAAACAATTTTTAAAAGGTGTTGGGGGTGCAACAGGGTCTCTTTTATTCTTTTTCTTTTTAATTCACTCTTAGAGTAATTTACAACATAGACTTACTCTTGATAAACAAGAAGCCTTCGGCCAGGGACCATGGGTCATGCCTGTAATCCCAGCACTTTGGGAGGCCAAGGCGGGTGGATCACGAGGTCAAGAGATCGAGACCATCCTGGCCAACATGGTGAAACCCCGTCTCTACTAAAAATACAAAAAAATTAGCTGGACATGGTGGCACATGCCTGTAGTCCTAGCTACTTGGGAGGCTGAGGCAGGAGAATTGCTTGAACCCAGGAGGCGGAGGTTGCAGTAAGCTGAGGTCACACCACTGCACTCCAGCCTGGTGCCTGGTGACAGAGTGAGACTCTGTCTCAAAAAAAAAGGCCTCCCTCTGAAAGTTAGCAAGGAAATAAAGCAACCCCCTGGGCCATGCTTCCTGACCTTAAAAGCTGTAGTATTAAAGCCTCGGTTTGAATCCAGGCTTGAGGAGGGGCAAAGTTGTCACTGAAATGAAGAACGGAAATAATCAGGCTTGTCTCCCATGAGGCTACGCTCTTGAGATAAGAAACCCCTCATAACCAGTAACATGTCCTGGAAATTCTAGCTCACTCACTCATTCACTCAAGAAGTATTCACTGAGCACCTACTATGTGCTGGGCTCCATAGAAGAAGTAGATGCGCAGCCATTGTGTGTTTTAGGAACTCACTCTATCACCCAGGCTGAAATGCAGTGGCATGATCTCAGCTCATTGCAACCTCTGCCTCCCAGGTTCAGGTGATTCTTGTGCCTCAGCCTCCCGAGTAGAACTGGAATTATAGGAACGTGCCACCCTGCCTGGCCAATTTTTGTATTTCTAATAGAGACAGGACTTCACCATGTTGGCCAGGCTGATCTCGAACTCCTGAGCTCAGGCAATCGCCCGCCTCAGCCTCCCAAAGTGCTGGGATTACAGGCATGAGCCACTGTGCTCAGCTTAGGAGCTGCCTTTTGCTAGTAACAGAAATCCAACAACCTTGGTTAATACAAGGGTATGCTCTTGGGATGGGAAATCCCTCACAGCTAGTAACATATCCTGGGAATCCCAGATCACTCATTCGTTCACTCGAGAAGCATTCAATGAGCACCTACTGTGTGCTGTGCTTTAGAGTAGAAGTGGATGCACAGCAATCGAATAACGTTCCTCCCTCAGAGCTGGTCCAGTGGTAGGCAAGAGACACCAAACAAATCAAAAGCTACAGAGAAAAATAAGGTTGGCTAATAAGCGGGGCAGTGACTGTGGGAGTGGGAGTGGTGCTGAGAATATTGCATGTGAACTGGACAAGAAAGGCCCCTTTGACAAGGTGACACTTGAGCAGTGGAAACTGACATAAGCAAGGGGGTGAGCCCCACGCTGTCTGGGGAAATCCTTTCTTGCAGGGGGAACTATGGGCATAAAGTCCCTGAGACAGGTGGTCACCAAGGGATGGCAGTGACCTGAGGTGGGTGGGGTGGGGCTTGCAAGTCTAGTGGTTGAATCTTCTGAGCAAGAGTGTCCAGGGGCATGGCCCATGATTTTCTCATCTGCAAGTATGAGGATGAGTGAAAAGAATGTTGGATGAAGCAGGACTCAAAAGGAATCCCTCTTGCACAAAATGCCTCTCTTTCAATAAAAATTTATTCAGCCAGTTGCAAAGTGCTTCCACCAAGCTATTTCCATAGGTACTTAGTGAATGATTCATATCACTTCCTGGGGAAGTCAGCTTCCCCAGGAAACAGACTCTAAGGTGGAGCTTACCATGTGGGACATTTATTAAGGGGTGTCATTGGAACCAACGTCTGTGGAAGGAAGGAGAAGCAAGTGGGATTGGGCAGAAGGGGAAGCTGAGCTGTGATGTCCCTAAAAAGGCCTCAGGTGACACCCCAGGAACCTCTGGAGCTGAAGTAGCCCTGCAGGGTTGTTTGGAGTGAAAGGGTGGGGACTGAGCCTTTTAGTGTCTCAGTGTGATTCGTCCTTACATGCAGGCTTTCCCTGGAAGGAGGTGTGACTTTGCAGTAACTAAGCCCCTGTTATGCCCCAGAAATTGTGCTAGGAGCTGTGATGACATGGGTCCACCCCTCTAACTAACATTTCCCTCTTCATGATGGTTCTTTCTGTATCTAGAACCCAGCACATCACCTTTCTGGCTTCAGAGCCTTTGCAATTGCTGTTCTTCCTGTCTAAAATACTCCTTTCCCTTGTGTTTCCATGGTTCATTCCTTTCTACTTTACAGGTCTCAGCTGAGATGTGACCTCTTCAAAAAGAGTCTCTGTGTTTGTTAGGGACTGACTCTTGCTAGTAACAAAAACACAACCTTGGTTAATTCAAAAGGCCTTATTCACTCACATTAAGGTCATTCAGAGAAGGCAGCAGAACTCTGGAATCGATGCTCAATGAGGTCATTAAGGACCCAGGCTTGTTCGATGACTCCTTCCCCTATCAATGGTGGGGGATTGTTTTCATCCTTAAATTTTAGGAAGGCTGCTGGGGCTCCACCCATCATTTATACATTCCAGATAGGCAGAAAACAAGAAGAGTCGAAGTTGCATCCATGATCTAGCTGTTTCTTCTCCTAAGGAGCTTTCTAGGAATTCTAGCTTAAAAATATTGCACTTAGATTATCTGCTCTTACCTGCAGAGGCTGAGAAACATAGCCTTATCCTGGGTACATTATTGCTGAGAATAAAATAAGTGTTCTAAAAATGCGTGGAGAGTTGGGTAAGCAGCTAGTGACCTCTGCTACCCCTTTCCTAATGACTGTAATACCACCTTCGCAGGCTCTTGACTTTGTTATATTGGCGTATTTTTAATTTTTTGTTAAGAAAACATTATTATCTGAAATGGTCATTTTCTGCTGTCTTACTCACGAGACTGGAAGCTCCCTGAGCTTTGCCTGTTTTGATTTCTTCTGCATCTTTATTTTTCTGTAGTGAGCTTAGAGCACTTAGGTTCTACTGTCAAAAAAAGAGTGGTAGCAATAGACACATGGATGTATTCATTCATTCATGTATCTTATTACTTTATCCTGCAATTATTTTTTAAGCTCTGTCTTGCTTTGCATGAAACACTGGGAGAGATAAACTGCCTCTCCTAAGGGAGATTGACATACAGATGTAAAAACTGAACGATAATATGAAAAAACAAGCTTAAGTAAAGTCATGTGTAGAAGCTGTAGGAGCCTAGAAGGGAGGATGCTCACCTGTCTGGAGAAGGAGCTATTAATGAGGCACTGTAGGTAGGTCATGCAAGGTAAGTAAGAGTTCACCAGGTAAACAGGGCTTTTAGCTCCAGCATCTTCCTCTCCGAATGAGCTAAGAAAATGCAAGCTATGAGGGAAGCAAGACAATGCAGTCTATTTTTATTCTGCAGGATGTTTTTCATCATGCCTATAAGACTGTGGGCTCAGGGGATGCTGATGAAGAGAGAACAAAGGCTCTCAAGGTCTTGGGGTCTCAGAGGATTGTATCTGGGAGGGAGGAGAAAGAATGACGGAGATGGGAGAAGGAGCTCAAGGCTGTATGAAAAGTCATTACGGGCTTTTAAGTAAATTCTCAATTACAATTATTCTAATGGATTTAATAAGTCTGCAATTTGGAACTACAGTGTTCCCAAGTGTCAGCTGTCATATGTCTCAGTGAAAGAGTCTCTTTTCTCCTTTGAAAACCAATAATAAGAAGATACCTCCATGGAGAATTCTGTCGATTACTCGCTCACCAGGGATGGGGACCTTCTATATTAATTTAAGACTAATTCAGTCACTAAGGTGCAGTGATAGACCCCAGCCCAGAACTGTCTATTCTGAACTCTACTAATTTGGGATATTAAGTAAGTGACAGCAGCAGAGAATGTGCCAGTGGGAATGAGTAACTGGGGCAGATGCTGCTTAAATGATTTGGATTCGAATCCTGTTTCTGCCTCATCCTAACAAGGAAACTTTGGGCGAGCCAGTTTTCTTCTCCATGTCTCAGTTTTCTCATTTGTAAAGTAAGGATGATGACAGTGCCCACCTCACGGCACTGGGGAAACAAATAAAAGCCTCTTCTTGCCATATAATGGACTTTTCTCATGATAGCCGAAGATTTTTTTTTTTTTTTTTAGATGAGAACAAAAAATAAGCTGACTGTCCAACATCACTTAGCAACAAAACGGCCAGCACGGTGAGCCAGCAAGATGAAGCCAAAAGAATACCTTGAACTTGGGCATCAAAAAGACTTAAATCAAATCCCAGCTCTGCCATTTATCACTTTCGTGGCTCTGTGCAAATTTCTGTCTTGCCTCAGGGCTCTTTCCCGTTGCCTGAGCTGTTCTTCCCTGACACCCTTCACGGAAGAAGAAATACTTCACTCCTTCAGGTCTCTGCTCAAAAGGCCACTTGATCAGAGAAGGTTGCTGAGTGCCCTGCATCACTCCCTCCCCCGCTTACCCTGCTTGAGGTTGTCATCTGACATACCAACTTGTTTATTCTTTTATCTTCTGTCTCCTCCAAGGACAGTGAAAGCTCTTTGAGAACAGAGATATCTGTGTGTTTTATTCCCTCTTAAACCTCTGCGTCCTAGAACGCCACCTGGCATAGATGAGGTACATAATGCCAATTGTTGAATAGATGTTGAATGAAAGGGTCTTAATTTCTCTAAACTTAAATTCTTCATGGAATGACTTACCTGCCCGAATCATTGTGGAGATAGCTTTTAAGTGCTTAGCATCGGTACAAGGATTGCGGGCGGATGTCAGTGTGATGCTAATGATGAGTTCTATAGACCCCTGTGGCTGTGGCAACACTTTCATAGGCTGACTCTGCTCCTCAAAGCTTTGGTCAAAGAAGGAGGATCCGGGTGTTTCCCACCTCTGGCTGCAGATGAGCATCACCTGGGAGCCTTGTAGAAAGGCAGCTGTCTGGGCCCTGCTGGGACCCTTCTGACCCAGATCCCTGGATGGAGCTCGGGAATCGGTGTTTTTTAAATATTGGAGTAGACATGGAATTTCCCCTTTAGGAATTAGAAAGGAGGCCACTCCAGAGAGAAGTATGTGACTCCAGTGCTTCCTGTGAGGGTCATTATTATTACAAAGAATAAACACTTCCTGAACAACGTAAAGGCTACATATAAAAAGCAAAATTACAAGTGAAGGAAAGGGAGCAAAGGACTATTGACCAGAGAGGCCTTGCTCTCAAAGAGCAAGCAACTTGGTCAGATACAGGAACTGCTCTAGCCACATCCACAGCAAACAGGCTGCATTTCTGTACATGAAACCAATGAAAGCAACGTGATAGTTCTTTCTTTCTTAAAACGCCGTCACTGCTGCATAGCAGGCAGGTAGTAAATGCTTGCAAGACTGTTGGCATTGGTGAGTGTTTAATCTTTTAATTATTACCCTTGGAGTTTTTTCCAATGTAATGCTAATAAGCAAACACATGGCCTCTTTCTTGAACTTAATTTCATGCATGGAGTATTTACACAACTGTGAATCCCTGCAGTGCAAAATACTGGGGCCAAGAGTTAAACCCATTAGATAAACAAACTGAAATCATTCTGTGTTTACAATAAATAAGCATATAAATAAGTAACCAGGCTGATATTTTCTTAGTAATTATCTAGATCTGTGCTATCCAATATGTAGCCATTAGTCACATGTGGCTTTTTAAATTTAATTAAAATTGAATTAAAAATTTAAGTCCTTGGTTGCCCTACCCACTTTTCAAGTGCTCAGTGACCACATGGGGCTATGGCTATCGTGCTGGACAACACAAACTAGGACATTCCCATCACGACATATGCTGCTGGACAACGCTGATGGAAATTTTCTAGAATTTGTGGAAATCTGCCATATATGGTATGCGCTAAACAACAAAATGGGCCCTAAGCATGAAAGACGTATTGTTGAGAAATTTGAGTCTCAGAGCAAGATTTTATTACTTTGTTGTCTTGGACACTTAAGAAAGGGCTGTACGCCTGTAATCCCAGCACTTTGGGAAGCCGAGGCATGCAGATCACCTGAGGTCACGAGTTTGAGACCAGCCTGACCAACATGGACAAGCTCCATGTCTACTAAAAATACAAAATTAGCTGGGCATGGTGGTGCATGCCTGTAATCCCAGCTACTCGGGAGGCTGAGACAGGAGACTCACTTGAGCCCAGGAGTTGGAGGTTGCAGTGAGCTGAGATTGCACCATTGCAGTCCAGCCTGGGCAACAAGAATGAAACTGTCTTAAAAAAAAAAAAGACCGGGCTGTAAATTGTTGATAGGAGGACACTATCTATATATTAAACAGACGATCAAAGTGGCTGCACATGAACGTTTGGAAGTTCTCTCCCAAAGAATGTCTTTGCTTGTGAAGGAAATGGAAAGATGAGTTTTCTGTTCTTCCTAGTCTCCCTTGTAAGGACGACTGTGCTTCTCACAGCCCCTCACCAGGGGGAAGGAAGATAAAATGAGAAGCGTTCATGTTCGGATTGGTATTTGCTTTGCTATGCCCTAAGAAAGCAAGCCAGATTGGATTTGAGAGTGATGTTACCTGAACTCATACCTCTCCCCCTGTTGGTCACCTTCTCTTCTCATAGCAAAGACAAGCTGAAGTCAGACAAAGCGGGGGCTGCTTCGCTGTAACATTTATACCTCACAATCAGCCTCAGTAAGATCTGGCTGTGCTGTGTGACGTCGGTCAAGTTATTTCAACTCTGTGAGCTTCAGTTATCCTGTCAGTAAAATAGCAATAACAGTGTGTCTGTCTGATGGAGCTGTTTTAAGAGGAAAATGAGACAGTGCATACATGCACTGAACATGGTGCCTGCCTCATGACACACATGCAACAAACAGTTTATCGTAATGTGTGCATGCGGCACCAATCTCAGCTTTGCTATTAATTGACTCTCTGCTTCACTAAATATATTAATGCATTTGTGTTGAATTCCTCATCCATATGTTGTCAGTGGTGTTACCACCCACATGTGGAAATTTCTTATGAGAACCAAATGAAACGAACTGCGCCAGGGAGCACTGACGTGGGCTGACACATAGTAGGAGCTTCACACATAGTAGGAGCAGCTGTTGCTGCTCTTGCCTAAAAATATCTTTGGGAGCAAAACCTTTTTAATTCTTAAGCCTTTAATGTTTTTCTGTTAAGATCAAGACTAAGCTGGACCATATTCAAGAGCAAGTGGATTTGCCCTGTATGCATGAGCTCTGCTGGGTCCAAGCATCCCTTCCACTCCCCGAGGACAGGGGAGGAGAGCTCCATTCCATATCAGAGGGTCCCAGGGTACCATGGGCAGGTCAGTGGGTGAGAACAGAAAACGTCAACTGGGCTTGTTGCTGAAGCCTCAGCTTCTTACACAGAGAGACTTCGTCCACTGGAAGCTGCCTCCGGTGCAACAGCTGGGCTTGTGTGCTGTTGGAAGAGTGGCATGTTGTGGACCTGCTCTGCCTTTCCCTCATACAGTAACCAAGCTGCCCATTTTCCTGGGGCTTCCTACCACTCCATGTGATTTTTTTTTTTTTTTAACTTTGTAAAACGTTTTTTAGAGACGGGGTCTTCTTCTGTTGCCCAGGCTGGAGTGCAGTGTCACGATCAGAGCTCACTGCAGGCTTCCACTCCTGACCTCAAACAATCCTCTCACCTTGGCCTCCCAAAGTGCTGGGATTAAAAACATGAGTCACCACAGCCGTCCACCCACATAGTAGTGCGTGCATGCGGCACCAATCTCAGCTTTGCTATTAATTGATTAATGTGCAGGAAGAGAGCAGGCAGGGCATTTCTATTGTACAGATATGGAAGCTGACTCTCAGAAAGAAGGAATACTTAATACTTTCTGGGAAGACATAGCTTGTACATAGTCAGGCTGGGATGAGAGCCTAGGACCTCAAATCCTACCTCTGCTTTGCTTTGTCTTTTTTTCACTGTAACATCCCTCGTGCTGTTTCTCTGAGCTCTGAATCCTCTGCATCTTCCCCCAGCCCCATTTTGCCTACTGCAGCCCCTGTCCCATGCATACCCCATCTCCTCTAACGGCTTCATCCTCACAGCCTGACTAAGGTACATGTAACTTGACCAAAATGATTCTTTCTAATGGCATAATGCCTAATATTTACCAGCTCAAGAGGTTTGGAAAAGAGACTGGATTATTCTAACCACATCCCATTGTGGCAAATCACAGGCACTTAATAACACCAGATCTCGAGGCAAGGGGCAGAGTGTGAGGCATGGCTTTGCTGCTTCATTGCCAGGTGACATTGGGCTGGCTTCTTAAACCCGAGCCTCAACCTCTTCATGTATGAAATGAAGTCATTCAACCCTAAAGCTTTCAGAAGGCACTTCCAGCTCTAGGATTCTTTGAAATGAGGAGAAGCATTTCAGCCTCTGAAGAGATCATGTTGCTCCATTCTCCTCCTCCTGTTTGAGGTAATGATGCATGTGGATTTGGAGACTGTATCAAGGGGAGACATGGTCAGTTTCCCTTGATGTCCTGCAGCAACTCCCTGTGCAGGCAGCTATGGGCACATAAAGCTCAAGATCCCATTCTTCTTGGAAATCCCTAAGGATTCTCTCCTTTTCTTTAATCTCCAGGGAATTTCCTGTTCCCCTTTGGATCAGGTCCAAAGGTTTTTACTGATAAATTATTAATGTTTGTCTCCATGTCTTCTCCTTCTGCCAGCAGCCTGCACAGTTCCCCTAAGAGCCAGGAGGGGTGACTGTGTGTCTAAAGTTTCCTCCGTTTTTGACACAGCCATAAATAAAACCTTCAGGCAAGGAAATCAAGCTGTAGTAGAGCAGAGCAAACTATCTGTAATGGTGAAGACGAAATATAAATTAGTACTCCAGTTCTGTCAGCTACATGCATACGTGTACACCAGCCAGGGGCTAATGAGCACAATTCAGTATTTGTCAAACATCTGTTGAGCACCCACCATGACTGGAACTTATTTGCAAATTGCTTTACAGTTCATAGAGCATAGATTATGCACTGAATTAGTCAAGGTTCTACTAGTGGCCAAAAAAATAAAAACTAGTTCTAACTGTAACTAACTTCTAAAAAAATGTACGTATGTGTGTGTGTACGTGTGTGCCCATGTGCATGTGTGATGGGTGAGATTCACTGGAGGAGCACAAAGGCAGTTCAGAGAGACAAAGAACATCGAAGACACAAAAGGGTAGGAGCCTGGGGCCCTTTGGGACTGCATCCGTCAGAGTCACACTTAGTGCACAGAAATGATTCTAGGTCTTTTGAATAGATGGCATCTAATATGGGGAAATGGTTATACAGGTGATGGAATAACTGAAAATTCCAATGGGTGACAGCAAAGTCACCAGATTGGCAGTAGCCAAAAGCCTACTTCTTCTGGGGCTAAATGTTTTCATCTCACTGGGAGAAGGTGATACTCAAATTCATAAGTGGGGGTCTGTATGAAGAGCTGGAACCACAGTGGGGCTGTCTCATCAGGTGCTGGGACATTAAGGCGGGAGGGTTACCTGAACTTGGCATTAAAGCTACTGAAAAGAGACAAAGCCACTACTGAATGACACCAGAGGGAACAGAAAGGTGGGAGAAATGCCTGGTTCTTCCCTCCCCTTGCCCACCAGTCTTCTGCCTGAGCTTCCCACTGCCTGAGCCTACCCAGAAGGCAGCTGGCAAGGGAGCTGGTGTACTCAGCTGCCTGCATGGCAGAGTACTGCAGAAGAGAAGAGTCCACGAGGAGGCAGGCAAATGGCCAGCTCGGAAACTTCAGCCATCCTTACTCCTGAGTACGGCCCCAGTATGACTCAGCTAAGCCATCTTTTGTCCTTAGCTTACTCTCTTAAAGGTTCAAGTTCCCAGCAAGGGATCTAATGGCCCAGCTTGATTCAGGCAATTCCTCTGGATGCTCAATGATGGTCAAGGCACAGCGTCAGTAAGAGAACTGTTGCGAGTGCCCTCATTCCTGACCTCCTCCAATATAAAATTATTGCAGATGCGTTTTCTCACTTAATGTCCTGGGAACTGGTCTTTATTTTCAGCTTACTCTGCAGACAAAGACACCGAAGCTCAGCAGGAGAGAATAATTTCCCACATAGTGTGTGAGGGCCAAGAGCTACGTGCAGTCACAGAGTTTGGATTCAAATTATGATTCTGACTCTCATTGGCCGAGTAATGTTGAACAGACAATTTGACCTCACAGCATTATTGGGCAAATACAATGAGATCACACACACACACACACGCACACACACACACACGTACACACAGACCTGGCAAAGCTGGTATTCAAAAACCCCTATTTCCAACAGAGCAGCTGCTTTTCTTTGCGTGCCATGACCCAATTAATGGAAGGTTTTAGCCAGGTTAGTAAGCTTTCCCATCGCATTAAAGAAGGCTGTTGTGGGGCAAAAGGTCACTCAGAGTGATCTGCATTACACGGAAAGACAGGATTAGTATCTTCTAATCCATGCATTTTCAACACGGGGCCAGGGGATGGTGGTGGTGCAAAAATTGGTTCTTGAGGAAAGAAAATATCACACTCTTGTTGTGTATAGAGAACATATACATACATACAGTATGTGAAGAATTATAGAGTATGTTTTTGGTATTAAAATTTCATGGGAGGAAGTGGTGACTAGGAAAAACGTATGTAAAAGGCTCCTTAGCCAGGCAATAATAAGATGCCCTTAGCTCTCTCTAGGAACTCTTTTATTGTTCAATAGAGAGTCATTCCTGCCATGCCAAGGGAGACTTTGGGGGGCAGGTAACTTATAACCTCTGATTTAAGAGAAGCATGGAGGGTAGGGATCATGCTATGGGCTTTTGAATCAGATAGAAATGACAGTCTCTCCTGCATCCTAACTACATGCCCTGGGAAGCTACTTTGTGTCTCTGGGCCTCAGTTTCCTTAACTCTGAATTGGGGATGGTGACGTTTCCTTGCAGACATGGAAAGGAATAGAGACAAAGCCTGTGAGGTACAGTAAGTGGCACGTTTTTGCTGCTCCATGCAAGGTGCTTGGGTCACCCTAACTTTGCTCAAGGCAGGGACTTGAAGCCTTTTTCTCATTTCTGATTTTCATGTCATGCTGTCTTGTTCTCTCTCTCTCCCATCTCCTGACCCTGCTCCTTCCCACCCCTGATGCATGGGCCTGATATCTTTCTCTGCTTCTGACTTTCCTTCAATGTATTGGACCCACCTTGGGGTTCACACCAGTCCTACCAAGTGCTGGGCTTTCTTTGGTTGCCCTTAGTGTCTTCTGAGAGTAGATCAAACACTCTTGTCTGTCCCTGAGTCCTGTCCACTCACCCTCAGCCATACACCAGGGACACAACAATCATCCCATGCAGTGATTATCCTGTGTTGCTTAGATGGTGATTCTGCCTTCAGAATTCCAAGACAAGGCACTGGGGCATTGTTCCCCATGCAGCCTCAGTGGCCTGGTATTAAAGAGCCAATATCTCTGTTTGGGCCCAAGCTGGCAATTCTCTAGCTTCCTGCCTGGGTAATAAGTCTTTAATGCTGCCCTTCCTATATCATTGCCAGTGGGTAGGGAAAAATTCTCTGCAAACACTCAAGATCTGCCTCCTTCACAAATGACTGCATCTGCTTTGCCTCAGTTCACCTATAGGTTCTTCAAATACAGACCTGGCTCTAAACCCTTTTGCATCGGTGTTTTTTACCTATTCATTTATCATTCACCCATCTGCCCATTGGATCACTCAGTAAACATCTATCAGTCACCTACTGTATTAGTTTCCTAGTGCTGTCCTAACAAAGTGCCACAAATGAGACAACAGAAACAACAGGACTGTACTGTCTCATGGTTCTGGAGGGTAGGATTCCATAATCAAGGTGTAGACAGGGCCATGCTCCCTCTGAATGCCTTAGAGAAGAAGCCTTCCTTGTCTCTTTCTAGCTTCTGGTGTTTGCTGGAAATCTCCTGGGTTCTTTGGCGTACAGATACATCACACCAATATATTCCTTGTTCTTCACACCATCTTCCCTGTGTGTCACTCAGTCTCTTAAACTTTTTTTTGTAGAAATGAGATCTCGCTATGTTGCCCAGACTGGTCTTAACTTCTATTTTCAAGTGCTTCTCCCACCTCAGCCTCTCAAAGTGCTGGAATCACAGGCAGAAGCCACTGTGTCTGGCCTCTCTTTGTTTCTTCACATATCATTCTTATCTCTGTGTATCTCCACATTTCCCTCATTTTTTAAAGACCCAAGTCATAGGATTTGAGCCCATCCTAATCTAGTATGGCCTCATCTTAACTTGACTGCAGCTGCCAAGTCCGTGTTTCCAAATAAGGTCGTATTTACAGATATTGAGGGTTAGGATATCAACATATCTTTTCAGGAATGTGATTCAACCCACAGTGTCTACTATTTGCTGAGGCCTGTCTGTGCTAGACATTGTGACAAGCAATGGACTCACTGCCCAACTTTATCGTGGGTCAACTGGTAAGGAGTCAGGAGGCAACACTCAAGAGCTGTCTCCCGGATCTGGGATGAGCCGAGCTTTTCTGGCTTTCCTAACTAGTCCTAACTAGTCCCAGGTGATGCTATTCAGCTAGCCAGCCATGCTGGTGGTGTTAACAATTAGATGAGTAAGGCTTTTTCCCATTGAGCATGCCCAAGCCACATGACTTGCAGTCTTTTCTATAGCAACTTAAGCAATGATGAATTGGCTTGAGCTGGTCCCATGATTACAATATTACTGCCCGATTCTTAGTGTGGGCTCCATGAGTTTACACTCTCAAGGTATATTCAAGCCATGAGGGGTCATCAAACTAATTCTTTGTTTCTACTTAGTCATCATTTTCAGGTAGCTGCTTGGATCTCTGGCCGTCTCTTTCCACTGGAGCTAAATTTCTCAATTTTTTTTTAACATTTTAAAAATTATCCTATTGTCAGTGTCTAACCTCTAGGAAACAAGAAGTTTAGCTCAGTGGCATATCTGTGCAAACATCTGCCAGGATGAGCTGCTTGGCTAGCTCAGAGGACAATAAGAAGGAATAGAAAAGAAATTGAATTAGAGGGAACAAGAATAATCACCTGTCTCAGGTTCTCTTGGAGAAAACAAAACAAAACATGATTTCAATCATTTTCAGGGGAATCCTTACTCCCAGCTCCACAGATTCAACAGCTGTACTCAATTTTCCCTTTGGAAATTGTCAGAGTCAACATTTTCCCAGAAAAATCAGTTACTGCAAGGGTAGGCAAACTCGTTCTGCAAAGGGCCCAATTGTGAATACTTGTAGCTTTGTGGCCATAGGGTCTCCATCATAACTGCTCAGCTCTGCTGTTGCAGTGAAAGCAGCTGTGGACAAACCACAAAGGACTGCCCCGAGCTGTGTCCCAATAAAACCTTGGTTACAAAAAGAAGCAGCAGACTGGACTTGGCATGTGGGCCATACTTTAGCAACCCTTGGGTTATGGCAGAGAATTATGAAGAATCTCCAAGAAACTGACTTAGAACCAAAAAGAGCCTTGAGTGTGACCCAGTGGCAGGGGGTTGGACCATCTCTGCACAGCAAGCCTAGCTTGCATGTCTCACAATGGAGATGTGTACTTCTCCAGATTATGCATTCATCCATTCTGTAAGGAAGCTCTCACTTATGCTGACCCAAAATCTATCTCCCTGTGTCTTCCTCCACTGGACCTTGGGACCACATAGAACTGCACTTGCCCCCAATAGCTCTCTTGCACCCAATAGCTCTTTGAATATTTCTATTCCCCTGAGTCTTCTCTCATCCAGATAAAACATTCTAAGTCTTTGGGATCATCTCTTTGACTAACATGGTTTTAATTCCTCCCCTTTTCAAATCACCCTCATCATGTGGAATGTTGGTTTCAGACAGAAAATCCAAAAAGCAGAAAGAGTTGCTACCTGAGATACTCACCTGGAGGGTAAGGTGATCTGCTTCTGGGCAGCAGAGGCCCCTCACCTGGGGAATGGGATAAGTATGCTGAGCTCACAGAGTTGCTGTGAGGAGGTGATGGAAACTATCTGCCCCCATGGGCCCTGGCACAAAGAGGGCTCTAGGTTAATAATTCGGGTCCTATCTTGGGACACCAGAAGGAATGGTCAGGGCTGATCAGGAGGGATGACTCCTGGAAGATGACTGACTCCTGCAATGGTGTAGAGAGTGGAGGGGTCCGGTGTGGTGCACTGAAATCACCTTAATGGTTCTGACACAGATGTAGGAGGAGAAAAAACAGGTGAGTGAGGGAGCCCATCTGAGTCAATCAGGGCACGCCCGCCAGGGAGATTCGTTCCTGTGTTGGTGGTGATGCAGGTGTGCCAACAAGCCAGTGGGGACTAGAGCGGAGATGGTCTCTGCCTCGAAGGGACCGGCAGAATGTCAGCTTGCTCTTCTCTTGGGGCGGCTGAAGGATTCTTCATGTTTCCTCAATTATGTTAATTCTGATCTTGCAGAATTCTGTTTTCAAAGTATGCTTCATTAGAAGGATGAGGGCTGGGTTGGGGACGGAAAAGGCTATGGGTCTCTCCCTCTCTCTCCCTCCCTCCTTCCCTCTTTCTCTCTCCTTCTCTCTCTCCCTCCTTCTCTTTCTCCCTCCCTCCATTCCTCTCTCTCTCTCTCTTTCTCTCTCCTTCTCTCTCTCTCTCCTACCCAGTACCTCTCTCCCTCACCACCCCCATCTCAATCTCTTCCCCGCTTCCTCTCCTGATCAACCTGGCCCAAAGTCAGGAAACAGTGGTGCTTGCTTTGCTTCATACCTCCTCACCATCCCTCTCCCTCTGTTAAAACAGACTTTAGAAACTATTCAGATTACATAGGAAGAATGGGGACCAAACTTGGCCTGAATAATGTTAACAATTGCTATTTTGTAATTCTAAGGTTCTGAGGACAGGCCTGACTGCTCTTATTTCTCCAAGAGTAATGAATTATTAACCACCCACCTGTTTTACCCCTGCCATCCCCCTCCCTCACGAAAATGAAGCCTTAACTACCCTGAGGTTATTTTTCCTAGTGTGGTGAAATACCAAACTCCCTTCCCTTGATGCTCCAACTTGGAATTCATCTTCTTTCTGGTTCCTCCCTTGATAGATAAATTTAACATGGGGATTCTGATTTAATCTATTTGTTTGGTCAAATAGACTTTCAACTTAAAACATGAGTTGAAAGTCTACCACATGCAAGCCCCCTGTGCTAGGCAATAGAGGTAGCAATAAGAAAATACAGCTTTTGACTTATGAAGTACTACAGTTCAATTTGGGTGACAGACTTTTTGCAAAAATTATCCTATGACAAGATGATTAATTAAGGTATGCATTTGTGGCATTGGGACCATAGGAAAACACACTTAAATGTCATTGGCAGGAATAGAAAAGCAGGAACAGGGCCAGGCGTGGTGCCTTATGCCTGTAATCCCAGCACTTTGGGAGGCCAAGGCAGGCTGATCACCTGAGGTCAGGAGTTCGAGACCAGCCTGGCCAACATGGCGAAACTCAAGTCTCTACTAAAAAAATACAAAAATTACCTGGGCGTGGTGGCATGTGTCTATAGTCCCAGCTACTTCGGAGGCTGAGGCAGGAGAATCCCTTGAACCTGGGAGGCAGAGGTTGCAGTGAGCTGAGATCGTGTCACTGCACTCCAGCCTGGGCCACAAGAGCAAGAATCTGTCTCAAAAAAAAAAAAAGAAAAAAGAAAAGCAGGAACACAGGGTTCTGGGAAGGAGGCAGCATGATAGTTGAGTTTCCTAAGAAAAGCCATTTCTGGCTGCAGAGAAACTGTACAAAGTGCTGAAAGAAGCATCGCCTTCGGACATCCCAACCTGGAGCTGAGAACAGTTTCTTCATGACTCAGTAGTGTTCTAACTGGATGCCATTCATGAAAAATAAAACCTCTATTGGCTCCCGGTTGGTCTTCTGATTGGCACTTTATTGCCATGTTGGCTGGGGGGCTGGCGTTTAATCTAGATTGTGTTCATAAGCACTGCAGTGGGAAATAGGGATATCGTGATGTCAGTGTGGATTCTCTGGAAGCAGATGCTGAGGCTGAGTTTTGGGTGCAAGATATTTATTTGGAACCAACGCCTGTAAAAGGAATGAGGAGGAAGCCGGGCTAGATGAAGAAAGAGTTTGAATTTCGAGGCTGACTGGAAGAAGTTTACGTTAGTAAAGCCAGGGTTTCTCAGACTCAGCCCTGTTGACATTTGGGGCCGGATGATTCTTAGTTGTGAGGGCTATGCCGTGCATGGTGGGACATTTAGCAACATCTCTGGCCACCACCCACCAAGTGCCAGCAACACCCTGATACATCATGACAACAAAAAGTATCTCCAAAAATTGTCAGACCCTCTGGGAGGAGGTGGGAGCGCAATCACCCTTGGTTGAGGGTCACTGAATGGTGGGCTTGGATCAAGACGTGTCTATCAGAGTTGCTTCATGGTGGTCAGAGACATCCAAGCCTCCACTGCTCATTCCCTGCCTGCAATTGCCCTGATAAAGCTTGGCCCAGGAAGGAGCTGGCGGAGTAGGTCTGCCGCACTCTGCACTGCAGGGCAGCGTGCCCTTCCTTGAAGGGGATCCAGGGCATCTCTCCTGTAACAGCCTATGCTTGCTTCCTTAGCTCCGCTTCTCCATACACCATGGGAGGCAGCTGCTCTAGGATGTTGGCTAATTCTTTGTCTTAAGGGGATGACCATAGCCCCTGCCACAGCAGTTGGCATTGGGACCACAGTTGACACTCACTGCTTCTCTTCTCCTGTCTCCAATCTAAACTCCCCTCACCTTTAAATACCACCCATCCATCTGGCTACCACTGAAATCTCAGCTTTATAGATGGCTGGATGCAATGCTCAACGCTATGCTCACTGGGAGGAATTTCTCTTGCTGCTGTCCTTCAAGGCCACCCCTGAATGGGGCCAAAGTCTATGTGTGGCTTACAGCTACATAGCAAACTGACCCATCCTTGAACCAAGATCAGACATTGTCCCCACATTCAGCTGCCCATGCATGATCCCCCACACAGGCCCAGGTGTGAGCTGGGAGGCATCCTGCTCTGACAGTGCGGAGGCCGTGGGAGTCTGCAATGCCTGTTCATGCAGCTGGCATGTGCTCGCCAGTCCTGCTTGAGCTTGGATGACCACTCTCATCTTGCCCTGGATGTCTGCTCCTCCTGCCCAGCCTGAGTTAGTGGTTCTGAGTGGACCCAGCTCATGATGGGCAATTCCAGCCAGATGGTCACATGGTGTTACCCAGTCAGTCACTCTGTCTCCACCAAGGGGCCAGTAACAAACAGGAATTGTGTTGAAAAGACATGTGATTCTTTTCAACCTAAATTCCAAGGGCCTGTCTGGGATCTATTTCCTGGAGCTTGCCACAAACTCCATATGGCATCTTTCTCCACCACCGACACTTCCAGTGGCATAGGCTCTGTTGAGACCTACGGTCCATGAGGTAACACAGGCCAGACCTGTTCAGAGCCCCTATGTGGTCCTGTTCCCCCTCAAAGCTGGTCACCTATGATGTCATCAGCCTGAGAATCAAAGCACAGAATATATGGGTGGCAGGTTCTCTGACAAGAACCTAAAAAGACCCACCACATGCTATACTTTCTGATTTCTGAAGGGAGGTTCAAGATGAAGGAACCTCCCTATTACTTTGCAGACAATGTCCAGGCATCCCTCTGGCTGGTGGATCCAGAAACATTCCGTGGTAGTGGCAGGACTTGAATCTTGGTAGGATTTCTCTGCTAACCTGGGGAACATGTGTCTTATCAATGTCTCCAGTGTGCCAGCGTCTGGTCCTATCACTATAACATCACCAAGGCAATACATCAAAGGGAAGCTCCGTGGCACATCCATGAGTCCCAAGATCTCTGATAATGTTATGAAATAAAGCCAGAGAGCTGAAATAGCCCTGGGCTCTGAGTGTGTGTGGTTGTCCATTCCACGTGAGTGAAACCATGGGTGACCTTCTAATACAACAGAATACATCCGCCAAACCAGTGGCTGCATACCATGCCCGGAGGTTGTTTCAATCTGCTCTAGTACAGATACCACAGCTGGCATATAGGCTCCCACAAGGGCCACCACTTGTCTGAGCTTGCAGTTGTCTAGTGTTGTTCTCTTGGATGCATGTGGTTTCTGCAGGGGCCACACCCATGAACTGAATGGAAATATGTTGAGGACTACCAACCCTACCTGCAACCTTAGATTCTTAAGAAAGGCTCCTTTCTCCCCAGCCTCCCTCAATTAGGAATTGTTTTTATTTGCCATTTACTATATTGACCAATGGGGGCAGGGCACAATTTTAGAACCACCCTCATAGTCTTCCCCACTGTGATAGCTCTTATTCCTCAAGCCCAGGGCCCAATATGGAGCATGACATAACCAACAGGCCTTGGGAGAGAGAGAAAGGACACTGACCCACTGTTGTCTGCAACATTCAAGTGACAGAGAGGGTGGGTGGGAGGGTGCTAGCCGGGGAGATGGTGGGATGGAGTCAGGTTCTGAATATGTTTTGAAGGTAATGGTGGAAGAATTTGCTACACTTTGGGCATGAGTGTAAGAGAAAGGGCAAGGTTTTTGGCCTGCAATCTTAGAAGACTGGAAGGACGATTTATAGAGATGGAGAATAGATTAAAAGAAGCAGATTTTGCAGAGAAAAGATGAGGTGTTTACTATTGATACCATCCAAATTACCAAGCATTTCCTGTTATGGGGCATTTTTAACAAACATTCTCTGATTGGATTTTATCCTTATAACAAACCTGTAAAGTAAGCAGGAGCATGCACATGCAGGCACTATCCTCCCCTCCACAGGTTTCCAAATATATCGGGATACTTTTCAGAAAGGGGACAGATCCATTCCAGAGAGGGCAGTTGCCACAGCATTACTTTTATCTCGTCACTTTCTTTATTGCAAAATTTTAGAAGGTTAGGCCAGGCATGGTGGCTCATGCCTGTAATCCCAGCACTTTGGGAGGCCAAGGCGGGTGGATCACGAGGTCAAGAGATCGAGACCATCCTGGTCAACATGGTGAAACCCCGTCTCTACTAAAAAAAAAAATACAAAAAATTAGCTGGGCCTGGTGGCACGTGCCTGTAATCCCAGCTACTCAGGAGGCTGAGGTAGGAGAATTGCCTGAACCCAGGAGGCAGAGGTTGCGGTGAGCCGAGATCGCACCATTGCACTCCAGCCTGGGTAACAAGAGCGAAACTCCGTCTCAATAAAAAAAAATAAAAATAAATAAATTTTAAAAAAATTTAGAAGGTTATTTCTCTCTTGTGTAACAGGTAGAGTTAAGTGTTTCTGGGAAATCTATTGTCCTCTGTCTCTGGCTCTAAAGCAGTGGTTCCAGTCATCCCTGAATGGATAGGGGACAGCAAGGCATTCCCCTTGTGTTTGAAAAGCACAAGATGCATGGTCCACACAGTGCCTCTGCTCAAATCCTGTTGGACAAACACGAATCACACTACCTCACCTGGCTGCAACAGAGACAAAGAAGCAGAATGTTTGCAACTGGGTGGCCACGTTTCCAGCTGCAGCTTGGAGAGGTCTATCACCGAAACAAAAATGTGAATTTATAAAGGAGCCCTGCCATGCTTATCTCCTCCAATCCCATTTAACAGAGAACCTGACCTCAGCGAGCTGATAATTTCCTCAAATCACCAATCTGACTGTTAATGTCCTAAAGTGCAATATATTCGTTCATTGATTTTCTGTCTCCAACCAAGGGTCAGTAAAAGAATGAGTTCATTGTATAACATCCCAGAGATCTTCCCAACGTCCTATTTACCCAACATCTCTCTCCCCAAGATCTCAACCTCAACTCAATTTATGAATGTCATTTTAGCTTATGTTGATCTGTCCATTCCTATCTCAAGCCAATCACCAATTATATAATTATCAAACTAAAGCCAAGACAAGCAATACAAACAGATTCTAGATCAGCAGGAAGGAGAATGGAAGGGGAATAAGTATGAACAATGATAATGTAATGTTTTGACACATATACATGCATATGTGTGTATGTGTACTGGTGTGTGTGTGTGTATGTGTACCTGTGTGTGTGTGTGTATGTGTACCTGTGTGTGTGTGTGTGTGTAACATCTGAGTGGGTTCCCTTATAAAAGCTCCTCAAATCACCTAATGTCCATGCAGTTAGAAGATGAGGTTTCTTTCCTCGGTTCAAAACCTACGCATAGTTTCTTTTATTATTACTATTTTTTTGTCAGTCAGGAAAGCAGGGACACATCATGGAGCGCAGAACCTCAGAGCCTTCCTCTGTCTCCTTGCTCCAACTTTTATGCATACTCTCAGGAAAAATATACACATTTCTCCCCTTTGTTTTAGAGCAAAATTTCATTCCAACTAGGAGGAATCAAACCTATCTGAAGGATGAGTTACGGTTTGCCAGGCAGGTAGGTAGACGGCATTTTAGCATTTCAGTTGGGGCAATAGATGGGCCTCTGAGGTCTTCCCTGTGTAAGCTCCCGTGATGTTTGAGTTTCATGTACAATCTTTCTGGCCCATTGAATACCCTTTCCCTGTCCTTACCTCCATAATGATTCACACAAAAAGTAGTGAAAACTGGAGATAGCCAGTTGCCTGCTCATGCTTGGTTCATTTTGGATCTCTGCAAGAGGGAAATCAATTGTTGGCTGATTGTGTTCAGAGTGTGACAAGAGAATGACCCACACACTAGCCAGAGCATCTGCAAGGAGGCTACCTTGAGAAGCCCACTGGTGCCACTTGAGGCACCACATTGCAGAAATGAGCCCCAAAGTGTCTGGAGATCATGGGTGGGGAGGAGTGGGGCAACCCAGAGGATCTGGATGGGCAGCTGGGGGCAGAGGCATTCAAAGGATTCAGCTCTCTTTCTGGCTCTGCCACATCATGCCCTGTGCCCCTTCTAGCTCTTCTGCGAGCCTGTGCCTTCCCTGTTTCTCTGCTCCTCCCTTCGGATAAGAGGAGCTTCTCCTGTTTCCACAAACAGAGTAATGACGATGACCCCCACTCCCAGGCTGGCCAAGGCAAGACTGGCTACATAATTTGTGGGGTATAGTGTAACATGAAAATCCAGGTCCCCTTACTCAAATATTATTAAGTATTCCACGACAGCATCAGCAGAGCATTGAATGAAGCATGGAAATTCCCCGGGTTACGGTGTCCTCATCTCACCCTGACTTTTGGTGAGGACAAAGCACGTGCAAGGGTTTTCCCAAATGTCTGTTGAGCTGAGCTGACCCTACAGTTCCTCATCCATGTCACATCTGCCTTAGAGAGTTCTTACACGGATTCCATGCAACGATAAAACAGGAAGGGCTGAGCACAATGCTTGGTGCAAAGTTGCAGTTTAATAAATGGGAACTGTCTTTGGAATCAAGTAAGAAGAACAGCAACTTCGTCTTGTTTAGTGCTTACAATGTGCTGAGTATTTGTCGAAGTACTTTCCATACATAGTAACTTGTTTCAGCCTCAAATGGCATCTTACGTTGCTGGTTCTATCATCATTTTCACTTTACAAACTGTCTGTGTATCCGTTCAGTAAGTGGCGGGACTAAAATTTAAATGAGGGCAGTTTTGGGTTGGAATCTGTGCCCTCAGCTCCTAAGCTTGCTTCCTTCCTCGCAGCACGATATGAACCAGAGCCTCTAAGTGGGCTCTGATGGCGCAAGGTACCTACAGATGTTCAAAGCTGCATTTCTTTACTTTCTAGTGATACCATTTAATGATTTATTTCACTTTTTAATTTAAAAGAATTTTAATTGTGGTAAAATACACATAACATAAAATTTAAAAGTCACTATTTTTAAGTGAACTGTTCAGTTGTGCTAAGTATATTCACAGTGGTGTGCAACCAACCTCCAGAATGCTTTTCATTTGCAAAACTAAACTCTATTTCCTTTAAACAGCTTTTCATGTTTTCCTCTTCCTAGCCCCTGGCAGCCACCATTCTACTTGGTGATTCCGTGAATTTGACTACTCTAGATTGCTCTTGGAATCACACAGTGCTTGTCTTCTTGTGACTGCCTTATCACACTTAGCATCCTGTCCTCAAGATTCATTCATGTTGTTACAGAATTTCCCTTTTTTAAGACTGTGTAGTATTTTATTGTATGAAAGTATTATGTTTTCTTTACCTATTTACATATTGGCTACCACGTGGGTTGCTTCCCACCTCTTGGTTGTTATGAATAATGCTGCTATATACACTGGGTACAAATAATTTTTTAAGGTCTGCCTTCTTCTTTGGCTGTAATTTCAGAAGCAGAATTGCTGGGTCATATGGCAATTCTACTTTTAATTTTTTAAGGAATCACCATACTGTTTTTCACAGTGGCTGTACCATTTTACATGCCTACTAACAGCATACAAGGATTCTGATTACTCCCCATCTTGGCCAACATTTGTTATTTCCTTTTTAAAATAGCATGCATTTAATCTTTAAACAGAGATAATTTTACTTTTTTCTTTCCAGTTTGGATGGAGTTTCTTTTTGTTGCCTAATTGTTACAGCTGAGACTTCCAGTACTATATTTGAATGGAAGTGGCAAAACTGGGCATCTTTGTCTTATTTCTAATCTCAGAGAAAAACCCTTTAGTCTTTCACTATAGAGTATAATATTAACCATAAGCTTTTCTTTTCTGTTTTCTTTTTTTGGGACAGAGTCTCACTCTGTTGCCCAGCTTTGAGTGTGCAGTGGTGTGATCTTGGTTCACTGCAACCTCTGCTCCTTGGGTTCAAGTGATTCTCCTACCTCAGCCTCCCAAGTAGCTGGCACTACAGGTGTGCACCACCACACCTGGCTAATTTTTGTGTTTTTAGTAGAGATGGGGTTTCGCCATGTTGGCCAGGCTAATCTAACTCCTGGCCTCAGGTAAAGCACCTGCCTCAGCCTCCTGAAGTGCTGCGATTACAGACACGAGCCACCACACCTGGCCATATAAGGTTTTCATAGATGGTCAATGTTATGCTTAGGCAATTTCCTTCTATTTACTACTGTATTGATTGTTTTATCATGAAAGGGTTTGTATTCGGTGTTTTTTTTGCAACATTTGGGATGATCACGTGTTTTTTCCATCATCCTATTAATGTGGTATGGTATATTGCATTGATTGATTTTCATATGTTGAACTATCCTTGCATTTCAGGTATAAATCCTTTTAACAGTTGAATCCTTTTAATAGTGATATTATTTTTGTTAAGTGTACTTGGTGTGCTGTTTATGAGTAATAACTTATGAATATTATTTCTCCTGCTTCAAGTCGTATTATTATTATTAGTAATTCATGGTGTATGTACAGTACCTAGTAGCAACCATACCTAATAGCAATTGACACTGAACTTTTGCAAATCAAATGCTCATACTCCTAGTTATCCTATAAATAAAAGAAGGTAGTTTTATCCTCATTTCATAGATCAAACAACTGTGAAACCAGAAAGGTTAAATCATTTTCTCTAGGTCACCAATAAGAATAGTCAAACAGCTGCTACAAGAATATAAATTATTGATTAGGCCTATTTTGTGTGGCTCTGATGAGGCTAAGTAGGAACTCTGATTAATGGCATGTGAAGACAGGCTTTAGTCAGCAAAATTATAGCTCTCTAATTCTCAGAACTGTTTGAAGTGAGAATAGGATGCACTAGGCAGTGTAATCTTCATTTAGGGGATTTGCTTGCAAAAGTGAGAAGGTCTTCACCAAGGGAGATGCTATTGAGGAAATGGCTGAAACAAGAGATGAAGATAAGAAAAGAATGGATATTTTTAATACATCTTCAAGTCTTTATTATTTTTGTAGCTCTTTTCAGCACTAAGCACTCAAGGTAAACAAATTTAGAATTACCACAATGTTCTAAAGCTGTACCTATATTCTAAGAAATACTGTTTAAGAAGAGAAATATCTAGAATCTAAAGACAATTCCTGCACTCTAGGTATTCTTGAAGACAATAGCTTCATTTCTTTATCTGTAGTGGTTAGCACAAGACATGACCCATAAACGAATATTTGTTTAATGAAAACAAAATAAATGAATAAATAAATAAATGAATTTATTTCATCCTTGAACCCAGGATGAAATAAAAGAAATTCTTCTTCCTCCAAACTAATTTCAAAAGGTTTTTTTAGTGGCTGGTTACGGAAAGAATTATTGTAGAGCTCATTAATTCCACTTGTCTTTTTTGATAAAGAGGAATCAATGACCAGCAAGATTCACAAGTTTGCCAAAAGTTAATTTCATAAGGTTGCATTCCTTCCCTTCTTTCCTGATCATAGCTGTATGGACCTGTTACCAGCTGTTATGGACCAGATGCTTGTGTCCCCCTAAAATTCACATGTTAAAACCCTACCCCTTAATGTGATGGTGTTAGGAGATGCGGTCTCTAGGAGGGAATTAGGACTAGATGAGGTTGTTAGGCAGAGCACTCAAATGGAATCATTATCCTTCTAAAAGTTCCAAGAGAGCCTGCTTCTCTTTCCATTGTGTAAGGACACAGGAATAAGACCGCCATCTATAAAATAGTAAGTAGAGCTTAAAGTATAATAAACAAATTAAAACAAAAAAGAAAAACTAAAACAGTAAGCAGGCCCTCCCCAGACACCAAATCTGCTGGTGCCTTGAGGTCGAACTTCCTGGTCTCCACAACTGTGAGAAATAAATGGTTGTTGTTTATATCACCTAGTTCATGATATTTTAAAATTTGGGGTATCTTGCATGTACCTTTCAGCAGCCCAAGCTAAGACCAGTTAACACTGACATCTGTTCATTTTACTAGTACATCCCGTCAACAACAACAAAATGTTTTTATATGAGTATTGAATGCATTTCTAGAGGGCTTGCTCTAGGATAGCTATTGAATTCAGTTTCATGGCAAAGATAACATTTAAAAGTAATATTATTTACTTTGGAAAGATCTGTTAGGGCCTAATCTGCTACTGAGTTTCTCCTTGTAGTTTACACGAGTCTCTCATGCTATAATTTCTGAGTTATCTCTTATAATGCTGAACTCATATGTCCCCTATTCTCTGGGCTCTGCCAACCTTTGCCATGACAGATCTTATACTCTTAAGATTCAAGGTACTGGTCAGGCATGAATGGCTCACCTGTAATCCCAACACCACGGGAGGCTGAGGTGGGTGGATCACCTGAGGTAGGGAGTTCAAGACCATCCTGACCAACATGGAGAAACTCCATTTCTACTAAAAATACAAAATTAGCCAGGCATGGTGGCACATGCCTGTAATTTCGGCTACTTGGGAGGCTGAGGCAGGAGAATCACTTGAACCCAGGAGGCGGAGATTGTGGTGAGCTGAGATCAAGCTATTTCACTCCAGCCTGGGCAACAAGATCAAAACTCTATCTCAAACACACACACACACAAACAGATTCGGGGTATCTTGTATGTCTCCCTCACTAAAGAACATGCTGTCTCAGGCTAAGGATGCTGCAGGTGCCAGTGCCAATCACAGGCAGGGCACTTGGGGCACGGCCAGGAGATGTGTTGAATCACACCAGCCTAGAAGGAGCCCCAGAGGCCATGGGTGCTGTGCCTTCATTGTACAGTCAAGGAAACGCAGGACCAGGCAGATTGCCCAACATATTCAAAGTCACATCGCTATTTTGTGGCAGAGCAGAACTCAATGATTTCAGGCACTCAAATAACAAAGACGATGATGTCACAAAAGCTACAGATCTTTTATTTTCCCAACGCTCTGACATTCACGAAGAACACCTTTGTGTCTGAATCATGTATCCTCACAGTACATTTATGGCCATGATGGGTCAGACGATACCACCCAAACTCTCAAGGCATCTAAAGAGTTGAATTTGGGGAAAACTCTTCTCAGAATTTCCTCCATTACCACCTTGTTCACCTGAAATGCCTGTTTACTGAACAGAAAGATAACAGCACTTCTTGTGGTATTCACCAAATGTCCTATTCTACGTAAAAGTCAGGACTGTCTCATCTATTTTCCTTTCTGTTTTATACATTCATTCTTAGAATTCTCTTTCTTCATTAGAATAAAAGTTCATAAAGCCATCTGCCCTCCACGCATTAACTTTATTTACCTAATTTAACTTCTGAGTGATTTGAAATTTATTTTAAATGCCTCAATGAATGACCTGCATTTTTACTAGCAGCTATTCAATGACTTGCGAGAAAACTCTTCTCTCATGGAATTGCCATATGTTGACCATATTTACGTCTTCATTCTTATGTCTGTACTTTCTTTTCTGCAGATGGAGAACCAGAGTAAACCCTCGTGGTGTCCTGGGTTCTAAGCATTTTGCTGGGGAGAAGGGACGACCAGGTACCCCGTTCCTCTGCATGAGCAAAGCCTGCAATACAGGTTTTCATGAGGAATAAACAACACTGAACAAGCTGCTTTTCCACACAGAAAATCACGGACTAACATGACTGGCCAGATGCACTGAAAAGAGAACTGAGACTCTGAACTCAGAGCACCCAGAGAGAGATGGAGAAAGATTAAATTTCATCTAACTGCGCTTGTATGTTTCCTCAACCTTGTCTTGGAAGGAGGTAAGGAGAATATAGTCTCAACTCACCTGTAAGCCACACTGTACCACCAAGAAATGAAATCTCAAACCAATCATTCCTCCCTCTCCTGCCTTCTCCCCTATGTGCCCCTTGGATGTCATCTGGGAAATCAATAGACTGAGTGGTGGGGGCTGGTGCTTTGCACACTGACTTAAGACATTCTTCTTAAAGAAATTTGATTCTTTTTGTTATATAGGGAGATATAAAAATGCATATGAATATGCAATTTTATTGCTTGATTTGAGCATTAAATTTTATTAACGCAGTGGGTGTGTTTTGTCATACCCATTAGTGTCTGTTAACGGTGAGGATGAGAGTGTTGTTCTAGCTTGCATGGAGAGGGACATTCACACGGTGTTTTAGGGGAGCCCCCTGCCGTATTATAGCAGTTTTCCAAAGCACCCATCTCATGGATCCCAGGTGCTTGTCTCTGCAAGCCCTACCGGACAGTTGGCTCCTTGTGGGCAAGGACCACTTGTTAACTCTTTACCTGGTACACGCCTGGTATACAGCTGATACTCAGCAACTATCTTGACTTCCGTTTCCTCCTTTTTATTCTAATTGCAATGTTCTTCCCTTTGTTCCGTACTGCCCTTGGAGATAGATCAGGTTTTTTTCTGCTTCCTCCAAAGCTCATGCCTTATCATTCACGAAACCATCCTTTGCTGTGCCCCAGGTAATGTGTCCAAGGATGATGTGTGGCCTTGCTGATGCAGCATTTCTTGGAGAGGCTGTCTACTGTTCAAGGCCCTGTGAGAGCAGAGGCAGGCAGGGCCCCATCCTGCCACAATTGATCTCTGCGTGAGCTGCACAGGAAATGAATTGGCAGGCAGGTTGGAAAATGTTGCAAAATGAATAGTCACTTGTAAGGGATCAGGATTTGGAGCACGAGCCTGAGAGAAACTTGATCCCAAACATTAAGACATAGTGGGAGGTTCCCTGGGATGCTAACTGCTGTGCCGAGACTTCTTGTGAAGCTATCTAAGCCCCTGCAAAAGAGACATCTGCAATCACAGAAGAGATGAAGAGTAATCCTGAGTCATGGCAGGAGAGGCCCTGGAGCAAGGCTAACCTGAGTTCAGCTCTGCCCCTCCACTTACTAGGAAGGATTTGAGCAAGCTGCTTAAGGTCTCTGAGACTCAGCCTCTGTACGATGGGTACCAGAACACCTTTTTCTGTGAGGGGTACATGAATTAGTAGAGATCCAGTGGTGAATAAAAAATCTGTTGAATGAATCATTTAATATAAATCACTTTTCCCAGTGCCTAGTTTCTCATTTTGCTTTTAATGAGTGAATAAATAAATAATATAAGTTTCCTACCATAATGCAAGTTAGCTCTTTCCCCCACCAAAATTTCACCCCTCCCACTTATCTGCTTTCATGATTTGTAATGTCTGGCCCAGAGAAATGAAATGATCTTGTGAAGGTCACAGAGAGGCAGCAAGCCAGAACCCGCTCTACTGCCCCTCACCCTGACTCCTCTTCTCTAACTGGCACCTTGTGTTTTCTTTTCTATATAATTTACCACCATGTATTGAATTTGTATGCCTTTTGCCTGCCTTTTTTGTCTGTCGGGGAACACCTTGAGGGCAAAGATTCTCTTATTCATCTCACGTGTTCTAGCACAGAGCAAAGTTGTATTTTAGAGAAAAAAAAGTAAAGGAGGAAGGAAGGAAGGAGGGAAGGAAGGAAGGAAGCAAGGGAGGGAGGGAGGAGAGGAGAAAGGGAGGGAGGAAGGGAGAAAGGGAGGGAGGGAGGGAGGAAGGGAGGAAGGAAGGGAGGGACAGAGGGAGGGAGAGAGGGAGGGAAACAAAATGGCTAAAACAAATGCAATACCAGCTTCAATTGGTGGGAATGTGTCATATGTCACAGGAGCAGAAGAACCAACTGGAAGAGCTCCTGATGGTCAAAGCTGGAACAATCTGAACAAGGAAATGAATGAATATTGGATTAAACCCAAAGTATAAATTATTCACACATCCATGCTCATATAAATAACTGATTTAATGAATGAGAACATTTTTTAAATAATTTATGTAGATATTCCAACCTCCAATAAAGAAAACATAACTTTCTATTTCTTAGGTGTTAAGCATACATGGTGACGTTCTTCTAAAAAGAACAGTAAGGAGAGAGGGAAAAATAGCAACTTTCTGGTGAAGAAAGTTGACAAACAAGACCTCAACCAGGTGATCAGAGTGAAATGTCAAGAGTCATCAATCATGTTGCTTACATGTACCCTGATATGAAGTGAAGAAGATGGCACTTCATCTTTTCCTTCCAAAAAGTCCGATCATGAGAAGAAGAAATAGAAAAACATTCAGTAGTGGAATATCTTACAAACCATCTTCAAAACTATCAAGGTCGGGCCAGGTGCGGTGGCTCACGCCTGTAATCCCAGCACTTTGGGAGGCTGAGGCAGGTGGGTCACCTGCAGTCAGGAGTTTGAGACCAGCCTGGCAACATGGTGAAATTCCATCTCTACTAAAAATTCAAAATTAGCTAAGCATGGTGGTGGTCACCTGTAATCCCAACTACTCAGGAAGCTGAGGCAAGAGAATCATTTGAACCCAGGAGGCAAAGGTTGCAGTGAGCTGAGATTGTACCACTGACTGCACTCCGGCTGGGGCAACAAGAGAGAAATTCTGTCTAAAAAAAGGGACAAAAAGAAAAGAAACTGTCAAGGTCAAGAAAAACAAGGCAAATCTGAGAAAGAGCCAAGCAGAGACTTAAAGAGACATGACAGGTAAATGTAACATGGTATCCTGGAAGAATGCTGGAACAGAAAGAGAACATTAGGTTAAAACCAAGAAAATCGGAATAAGCTGTGGACTCCAGTTGGCAATATGGTATCAATATCATTTTATTAATTGTAAAAAATGGATCATGCTAATGTAAGATTTTAAAAAAAGAGGAAACTGGGTGTGGAGTAAGTGAAAATCTGTATCATCTTCTCAAGTTTTCTGTACATCTAAATGGTTCTAAAGCATAAAGTCTATTAGAAGAATAAGAAAAGTGGGATAGTTATCAAACATCAGCCTACAGCAATGTCTTGAACTTCCTTATCTGCACCTTAATTCACACACAAAAAAACCCAACAACAATGAGAGAGTGTGAGAGAGAGAGAGAGAAACAGAAAGAAGGAGGGAGAGAGAAGGGGAGGAGGGTGAGAAAGAGAAACACACAGAGAGAGCAAGAGAGAGAGGGGGGGAAGAGATGGGGGCAGGAGAGAGGGGAGAGAGAGGGAATGGGGAGAGAGGAGAGGAGAGAAGAGTGGAGGAGAGGAGAGGAAAGGAGAGAAGAGGAGGGGAGGGGAGGGGAGGAGAGGGGAGGGAAGGGGAGGAAAGGAGAGGAGAGGAGAGAAGAGGAGGGGAGGGGAGGGGAGGGGAGGGGAGGGGAGGAGAGGGGAGGAGAGGGGAGGGGAGGGGAGGAGAGTGGAGGGGAAGGGAGGAGAGGGGAGGGGAAGGGAGGAGAGGGGAGGAGAGGGGAGGAGAGGGGAGGGGAAGGGAGGAGAGGGGAGGGGAAGGGAGGAGAGGGGAGGGGAAGGGAGGAGAGGTGAGGAGAGGGGGAGAGGGGCAGGGAGGGGCGGGGAGAGGGGAGGGGCGGGGCGGGGAGAGGGAGATTGAGAACCAGGACTCAAACCCAGGGCTGCACCTATAAGTAAGACTACGCTCATTACCTGTGAAACTGAAAGTATGTTTGTTTCTTCTACTGATTTTCCCTTCCCATAGAAGATTATTTCCAAAGTAACAAACTACAGTTTAGTCTTAATCTTTCAGGTTTGGGAGACTCATCTCTCTCCACCCCAAGCCTAGCTCATAGTAGTGATTTTTATTCTGAAGAGGGAATCAACTAAGAGGATGAGTGAGGACAATACCCAGATACTAGCGCCTCCCCATCAGTCACGGAAGTTTGTGTTCGCTCTCTAGCTCCACCTACTGGACCTTGACTAAATCACCGGAATAAATGCACAAGTGCTCACGGCAAGACCCCCATCCTATGCAAGGCACTGAGGGAAAGGAAGCAACATGCATTCTTTCAGGGACTGCTAGGATTAAAAGAAACGTTTAAGGTGAATCTCCTCTTTTACTGAAGGGGAAACTAAGTGCTAGATGCATTGGACATTTGCTACATGTGGAGTCAAATTGGCCAGGGTTGGAACCACAATCCTGCCACTTCCTGATAATGGCACCACAGGCAAGACACTGACTCTGTTGGGAATTCTGCTTCCTCCTCTGTAAAATGAGGATAACAAACTGTACCCCGTGCCTGCTGCTATTGTAGTTTTTAATTTTTATTACTTAGTCATTAACCTTTAATATGAGGACAAAGACATGTTTGGTAGATATTTCTTGATGGATACTTGAACTTATAACTGTCTTCTGGTCCCCCTACACACACATGTGCACACACATTTACACATAGACATCGTCCTTGACCTGGGAGTTTTGGAGAGTGGACTGCAGCAAGACTTCAGTTGGACTATTTCAGTCCAGGCTGGGCCAGGTAAGAAGGAAAAAAGGCAAGAGAAAGACAGCTGGCACCAGTAAGATTAGCAAAAGTGAACATCTGCCTCCATCTCACCATCAGGTTACATGAAACCATTATATGTTCACGCATTCAAAAATACTGACTTCGTATCTTCTATGTGGGTGATCTCTGCCCACATGCTGCAGCATCACCAACATAGGTCCGTGCTCCTGGGAGACTCTAAGGCCACCACTAATCTGACAGGAGGCCGAGCTTCGGAGTGATACTTGCTTGCCTGCCACTCATGGCCTGCTGTATGACCCAGTTCCTAGCAGGCCATGGACCAGTACTGGTCTGCAGCCTGGGGGTTGGGGACCCCTGTAACAAGGGAAACCATTGTCTGCTATGTTACAAAACATAATACACACACCCCTTTGTTACTCTATCAGACTTCTCTATGGTATCCGGTTCCATTTACCATTCCTTTCTTTTAGAAAGTCCTTACTTTTGGCTGGGCATGGTGTCTCATGCCTGTAGTCCTAGCACTTTGGGAGGCTGAGACTGGCAGATTACCTAGGTCGGGAGTTCCAGATCAGCCTGACCAACATGGAGAAACCCTGTCTCTACTAAAAATACAAAATTAGCTGGGTGTGGTGGTGCATGCCTGTAATTCTAGCTACTCAGGAGGCTGAAGCAGGAGAATCTCTTGAACTCGGGAGCCAGAGGTTGGAGTGAGCTGAGATTGTGCCATTGCACTCCAGCCTGGGCAATGTCAGTGAAACTCCATCTCAAAAAAAAGAAAGAAAGAAAGAAGAAAGAAAGAAAGAAAGAAAGAAAGAAAGAAAGAAAGAAAGAAAGAAAGAAGAAAGAAAGAAAGAAAGAAAGTTCTTCCTTTTTTCTGCCTTCCATGTCAACACTGTCTTCTAGTCTCCTTCACTTTCTTTCTGGAGCTTTGAACCAACCAATGCAACTGTGTCCTCTCAAGCATCGTAAGTTCAACATACCCAAAATTTAACATGTCATTTGGTTCCATCGAAAAAATGCTACTGAGAATAAAGGGGTGTTTTCTGAATGGAGTGCTCGTACTGGAGTGAAGTGCAGATGGCTGCATTCTTAAATGGTTTTGAAGTCAAAGATGATACCACTACCCCAAGACGAAGTGGTCAATACAAGGATCCAGATGCAGAACGGGAGGAGATGGCTGTGAAAACAAAAGTGCTACAGCTGAGTGGGAGATGGACGGCATTATTAGAAGGTTAAAATGCTGACATGGAGATGCTAATGAAGTAATTTTTAAGCTGCTTTACATGGATGCCTGAAGTTCATTTAAATGGGCAGGCTGTTTTCTTTCAAAGCCTAGGTCTTTTAAACTTCTAGAGATTTCAGACAGGGGTAAGTAATACATGGCCGATGAGAATGATATCAGTGCAAATCCAATAGAGCCATCCTTGGAATGGGCCCTCCAAACGCTGCAGTAAAGGGAGCTTAGAATTCTCAGTGTAGAGAAACAAACACATTGGTGGCCAGGTGCATAGTGGTCTTCTGTGTCTATAGGAGCTTCACTTCAAGTACAGAATTCCTCATAGCCATATGCCACTGAGCTCCAACTGGTAAGAGTCCACGGGGAAAAAAATGGCAAGAATTGTCCTACATATTACATGTTTTTGCTTCAGAGGAATGAGAGGAGAGAGAGAAAGGGAGATGTGAAAAGGTTAATTAGCATTTAAACACACAGTTGTGTTTTCTATTTGGTCTGACTGGGAAAATAAATTATGCTCTTCAAAGCACAGGCTTGCAGGCTATAATTGAAAATGGGCATGGTGAGTACAGCTTAGCCAATGTGGCACAAAAGAAAAAAAAAGAATCACATAGAAGCAAGCGAAGAGCTACCCCCAACCCCCAGCCTGGGGCTGAATGAGAAAGTGGAGATGGGGCAGAGAAGTTTGCTTTTGACTCTGATCCTGCCACTTTCCTCAGCTCACCTTGGGGAGATGACTTGGCTTTTCTGAACCCCTGGATTTTCATTTATAAAATGAAGGTAATAATGCTTTTCTTTCCCATATGTTGTTAGGAGTTAATGAGATGGTGTTTGGGAGAAGGGCTGGCATGGTGTCAGGTACAAAGGGTTTATTCAGGAACTGCTTATCCCCAATAACTCTCTGTTCAGTCCACTTTCATCTCTCTTTCTCTGATAAGTTCTGTAATTCTATAAAAGCTGGGAAAAGCCCTTAATGAGATGATGTCCCCTATTGTTCTTTAATTGTATCATGTTTAGTTTGCATCCTTGTCAAATCAATCCAATTTCAGTCCATTTACTGTAGTTCAATTAAAAAATATTTGTTAGTAAGTGACTGTGTTCCCAGAACGATACTTGGGAAACACGAATAAGAACAAGTGAATGCCTTCAGCCCAGGCACAGTGGCTCGTGCCTGTAATCCCAGCATTTTGAGGGGCTAAGGCAGGTGGATCATGAGGTCAAGAGATAGAAACCATCCTGGCCAACATGGTGAAACCCTATCTCTACTAAAAACATAAAAATCAGCTGGGCGTGGTGGTGCACGCCTGTAGTCCCAGCTACTCAGGAGGCTGAGGCAGGAGAATCACTTGAAAACTGCACTCCAGCCTGGTGGCAGAGCAAGACTCCAGCTAAAGAAAAAAAAAAGGGCTTCAAAGACCTTAAGCCACGTTAAAAGAAATAAGCAAATATTTGAGGGGCTCTAATCAGCATTTGGACACCCATTATTAATCAGTGGAGAGCGCCGATGAAGACGTGAAGACATCCATCATCATTTTCGTAGGAAGCTCATGAAGTGGTGGCTATACAGATCAGGGAGCTAAGACATGGAGAAGGTAACTGACTTGCTCAAGGTCAAGACAAGAGGATGGGCCTGAGTCCACGTCTGCCTGCCGGAGCCTCTCAGCGCTTTGGTTTTCTCCAGGAATGCTGCACCACCCCTGCCCAGCCCAAGGCATGTCTTAGCTTCCAGTGCTCCTGGTGCCTGTGTGCTAACGCTCAGCTGTTTGCAACTCTTCACACTAAACCCATGGGACGAAGACATATGTCATATATCAAATACCTCATTGTTAAAGACAGAGGAATTGGGGTTATCATCAAGAAGACTTTTTTTTCCACGACTGTTAGGGAAGTGCCCTAATAAAGTGTGTGTATTTGTCCCTGCCCACATCTCACGTTTAAATGTAATCCCCAATGTTGCAGCTGGGGCCTGGTGAGAGGTGTTTGAGTCATGGGGCAGACCCCTCATGACTTAGTGCTGTCCTTGCAGTAATGAGTGAATTCTCATGAGATCTGGTTGTTGTAAAATGTGACATTCCCCCTATCCTACAGCTCTCTGTCTTGCTCCAGCTTTCACCGTGTAACATGCCTGCTCCTGCTTCACCTTCTATCATGAGTAAAAGCTCTGTGAGGCCTCCCCGGAAGCCAGCAGATGCCAGAATCATGCTTTTCTGTACAGCCTGCAGAACTGTGAGCCAATAACACCTCTTTTGTTTATAAATGTCTTCTTTCTTTCTTTTGACTGAGTCTCCCTGTTGCCCAGGCTGCAGTACAATGGCACAATCAAACATCACTATAGCCTCCACCTCCTGGGCTCAAGCAATCCTCCTACCTCAGCCTTCCATATAGCTGGAAATACCATAACCTGCTGATTTGGGGATTTTTTTGGTAGAGATGAAAAAATTTTCCAGCTGCAGAATTTTTGTATATTAATGCAAGAATGTAACTCATATTCCAAAGGCATGTAACACCCTATCTACAGTTTATATGCACCACCTCTTTCTAGAATAAAACAAAAAACTGAAGTGGGTCTCAGCATTGTCATGCATAACCAAGGTTACTCTAGGAATCCATTACAATTTACATTAACACATCCATGAAAAAAGGACTTTTCTGTCTTGCTCATCTCTGTATCATCTGCCTGGAAGAGGGCCCCTCACAAGAAGGAGCTGGATACTTACAGTCACTACAAGATGATGACAGTTTCTATTCTTTCTGCTGTTAAACTGTATTTCCAATATTCACAGTTAACCAATTATTTTTCTAACTTCTACGTTTATTCTTTATCTCAACCATTCTCATAAGGCACATAGTATCTCAGACACTTTACTTATTAAACATCCCAGTATCTTCTTTGTTCTTAGTTTTAATTTCACCACCTGTAAAACACACAATAGCAATCATTATTAATTTCTTGAAATCAATTGTTAAATATGCTTTCCACTACATTTTACTACCTTCTGTGATTGCCCGTATTTTCTCCATCCCTATCCATCTCATGCTGATTTTATTTTTTCAGTAAGGGCCAACGAGTAGTGAATTTTTTGTATTCCTACATGTCTTTATTTAACTGTCATCATTAAATTATCATGATGCTGAGTACAGGCCTCTAGGCTACCAAACAAGTGCTCAGAAATGGATGCCTGCTATTTGTTGTTCATGCTGATTGTCAGTTATTTCTCCTTGGCCCTTTCCCAATGATAGACCACCTTTCCTGACATCTGCGGTTGGGGATGAAAGGTCTACTGAACTTATAATTGCCATCCCTTTGTAGCTAACCTGTCCTTTTCCCTGATGACTTTGAATACTACCATTTTCACTTTGATGCTCTGAGGCTTCTCTCTGAAACGTCTGGTAAGGGGCTGCCTGTAATCTACTCTTTGGGCTTCCCAGCTGTGGGGTGCTGAGGGGCATCTCCTGGCAGTCTTGTCTTGGGGCTGGAGCCATCAGTATCTGGTGTCAGCTCCTCATTCTCTCCTGTCAGTGTGTCCCCCACACATGCGCCTCCTTCATTCCAGCCATGTGGAAAGACCTGTGGTGATTCTTCGCATGCCATATTATTTCACAGCTTCTCACCAGGCTGGCTGCTAGGGTGAGGCATGTGAGCCACCCAGGGTGCATGACTGAAAAAGGCTCTCACTCCCAGGCACTGGTCCTGCAGTGTGCAAGCCTGGAAGCAAAAGTCATCCTGAGTTAGCAAATAAGAAAAACAAAGCAGCCAGGCACAGTGGCTCCTGCCCATAGACCCAGCTACTCAGGAGGCTGAGACAGGAGGATTGCTTGAGTTCAGGAGTTCAAGACTAGCCTGGGAAACATAGCAAGACCCATCACTTAAAAAAAAAAAAAATTAGCTGGTTGTGGTAGTCCCAGCTACTTGGGATGCTGGGGCAGGAGCGTTGCTCGAGCCCAGGAGATGGAGGCTGCAGTGAGTTATGATTGTGACACTGTACTCCAGCCAGGGCAACAGTGAGGCTGTCTTAAGAAAGAAAGAAAGGAAAGAAAGAAAAATAAATAGAAAGGGAGGAAAACAGAAAGAAAAGGAAAAGGAATGGGAGGGAAGGAGAGAAGAAGATAGGAAAGAGAGAGAAAAAAGAAACAGGAGGAGGGAGGAAAGGCAAGGAAGGGGAGGGGAGGGAAGGGGAGGGAGGGGATGGGAGGGAGGGGATGAGAGGGAGGGGAGGGAGGTGAGGGGAAGAAACCGAAGCAGAGGGGAATTAAATACATTGCCCAAGAGTTGGTAGCTTGTCAGAGGCAAAACTGGGATTGAAGCTCTGATCAATCTGAAGTCAAAGTCACTCTTTCTAACGTTCCTGGGCACAAATCGTTATCCAGCTCCTGCTCACTGAGATGGGGCTGGAACAACTGCCATAAGCAGGCAGAATGGGCACGGGATGCAGGAGGGTTCCTGGTTTCCCCTTTTCTTCTGCAACACACGCAGGGCTCACTAGCATGGAGGCCTCATATTGTGTTGCTCTTTTTTTTTTTTTTTTTTAGCTACAATTTGGGTTTCACTTCTGCATCAGGAAGTCCCTCTGGGGCTACAGACTTTCTGACAACTAGGAGGGGGTGAGTGTTGCTGCTCAGAGATGCCCATGTCCTGCAGACTTTTGCTATGTTAACCCTTATTCAGTCTCTGAGCCTCTGTACTTCAAAAACTAAATTTGGCCACGGTTTTAGAGGGAAGCCAGTGTCTATGCACATAAAAGTGGTGTACATGGAGCTCGGGGCTAAATTCCAGCCCTTACACCACACACACACACACACACACACACACACCACATACACACACGTGCGCACACACACACGCACACACAAACACCACAAGCACACACGCATACCACACCCCATGAGCACACACACACACAGAGGCATTAAACAATATCCTATTGCAGAATTATAAGATAACCCAGAGGCATGACATTCATTTCTTCTCTCAGAATATCATGTTTTTACTGAGTAGCTAGTATGTGCCAGGATCACTTGTGAGATATATATATATATTCTGAGAGAATAAATACATCAAAGTGGGGTCGCATGACAATCACAACACAATGCCATGCTCATTCAAGCCTGGTGTTTATCTCACATCCACTCTCCCATCATCCCAATACTGCCGCACACCGAAGACCCTTACCCTGGCTGTTCCACCGTGCCTATCTCCCTAACACCTACTTTCAATGTCTCCCTTTTCCCACTTCTTCCTCCCAGATTCATTGTGTTAAGGTTCAGTTTTGATCATGTGATTCCCTCACTCAAAAGTATTTATTGACTCCCCTATTGCCTTCTTGGTTATGCACCAATTATCTGGCTTAGCTCCCAAGTCCATCTGTCCGGGAGATCTGTCCTTCAGTTTTTACCTCCGAATGCTCCATTGTGTTTACTTGCATGAGGCGCTTCCTAAACCCCCAGCAAACAAGAAGCAGCATGCACAGCATAGTCCTTGTGCTGGATCCAGCTAACAGGCTCATCCCTCAACTCTTCTATTCACCAGCTGTGGGATCTTGGTCAAGTTGTCTATGACAGCATCAGTTTCAGAATGGCATTGTGAGAGTGAGATGCACTGGCTCAGCATGAAGCCCTCATAACATTGCCTGGCACATGCTAAGTGCTCTGCAATCCTTGTGGTCTTGCAATGAAGTCCCTGGACACTCTGTTTATAATAGGCTTATTTTTAGCTTTATGCTTAACATTCTAGATAACTGCATGTTTTATAAAACCTTCTCAACTCTTAGAGGATGGGGACAGTGTTGTGTTAATCCTCTATAGTTCCTACAACAGACATTAAACTAACATTAATGAATGGCTGTGAAATGGAATTACTTATCAAATGACCCTCCAGAATACATATATTCAGCTCTGTTGGGTTGTGCCAATAGCCCATTTGGATGAGTCATCCTTCTTTGTTAGCTCGTTTATCCCACACTTGATTAAAAACATAGTCCAAGAAGCCTGTGTGACCTCACATAGAATATGAAGAATAAGTGGGAGAGGCCTGGTGTCCAAGGGTCGTAAAGCACTTATCAGACCAGTCTTCAGAGATGCTGGAATTCATCCTCCAGGGGCAAACCTGATATCTGGACTTGGAAATTTCTATAGTTGACTCAAGCTTTCATGGCTGCCTATAAGCAGATCTCAGTTCCCCTTCTGTTCTGAAAGTTCCCCCTCTCCAAACAGAGAAGTGAAGCAGAAGATTCCTGCCTTCTGAAAGAATTCTAGAATACTACAAATTCTTTCATAATTCCTCTTATAGAAGATTTGGGCATCACTTTTAAGTGGGATGGAAATCAGATGTCCATCACGGCTCTGATCCAGACCAGCAGCCTTGTATTTCAATTCCAACCTTCTCTGTGTGGCTCCCAGCAAGGCTGGCAACTCTCTGGAAATGAGAGATACCTTTTCCTCAGTGGACTACTCAAGGTTTCCCTCAGTTCCTTAGTGTATAGCAATAGAGTTCATGCCAGAGCCATCTCCTTTGCTACGAAGTCTATTGAAGTTATGCACAGTTACATTACCTGTGATGTGATCAGCAATACTTGCCATGTTGTCTTTTATTCTTACATTTTTATTTTTGACTTTTGTGAAGCCTGGATTAAAAGACCCTTTCAGTGAATTCAAATCAAAACCATGTCAATCCCCATATCTAGTGCATTCCAAATACCAACATGACTGCTGGTGGGGGTGTTGACTTGGACAGCTGTTTTGGAAATCAGTGTGGTAATATTTGTCAAGACTCTTCAGAATCTTGATTACTTTTGTTTCCGTAATTTCACTTCTAGAAATTTACTCAGTGAAAAGAAGTAGAAATGTAGACAAAGACCTATGTTGACATGTGTAGGTATGCATTTTGAGGATGACGTTTTTGGTAAGAACACAAAATGGAAACAATCTATCTAAAAATATTGTGTCATTAAAATGACAGTACATTGAAATGACATGTATAATGAATGTCTAATGATGAGGAGTAAAAGCATGATGTGACATTAAGTGAAACTGCAGAATACCAATGGTGCACAGATCCCAATTGTGATATTTTACACATGCATTTGATTAAAATGTAGTTTTTTAAATAAAAGAACAGGAATTAGAACATGATGGATCTGGGTCAATATTTTTCAACTGGAGGCGATTCTGCCTCCCAGGGAAATGTCTGAAGACATTTTTGACTGTGGTGCCTTAGAGTAGAGGAGGCTGCTGGCCTTGAGTTGTAGAGGCTGAGATGCTGTTAAACGTCCTATAAATTGCCCCACAGCCCCCTCCAGCAGAGACTTTTCCAGCCCAGCGTGCCAGTGGAGCTGAGGTTAGCAAACCTGACAGGGAGTCCTCACCTTCTGTTAACCTCTTTCTAATATGAGCAAATTCCCTTATCTCTGTCTTTCTTTCCCTCTCTTTCTTTCTCTTTTCTTTTTCTAATATGTATTGAGGCCTGCGTATACCAGGCACTGTCCTAAGCATTTTTCCACACATTAACTAACGTTAATACACAACAACCTCATGGGGTAGGAACTGTTATTGTCATCCTAGGTGAGATAATCTTTCAAACTGTTTTGAGATTTCAAAATAATCATTATTTCTGATTGTACTATACTGCTTAGTAGTATAGTGTCTGAGTTACAGATAAATACATACATGCAGTTATGTACGTGTGTGTACACATACACGCAGTGAGTGTACATGCTACCTGTATATATTACGGCAAAATTATAAAAATGACTAGTTTTGGATAGTGGAATGCGAAAAAAGTTTTGTGTTTTATCTTTATACTTTATATTTTCTATATATACACATTTCTATATCTCCATATTTTCTTCAATAGATATTTATTTATTTATTTTGCTGCTGAAACAACCTAATAGTATATGAAAGCCCTGGAGGGCTTAAGGGCTGTCTACGAGAAGAACAGTCCCTGTTACATGAGAAAGTTTAAAGAAACTCTATTCCCTTCAAGTTATATATTTCACTAAAATAGAGCCCTGGCTCACATCACCAAACAAAGCTTCACTTCCTCTGATTCAATGCAGTCAGCATTGGGACCACAGATCCTGCTTGTAGCGATCAATTTGCTTGCTATGTTTTACCACGGCTAACTCCATTGGGATTAATCATTTCCTATTGATCTCATTATGCAACAGAAATCTTTTCCATTTATCCTTTGAATGACCCTTCTCATTTCCTCTCGGTCAAATGACACTCTAGTAGAGCGGACATAAACAAAGTTTTCATCTTTGTTTACATATCTGATTTATCTGGGGAGCACTTAAGAAATAAAAATGACCCATTGCTATCTTGAGAGATTATGATTTAACTTCTCTGGAGATAAGCGCTCTATTTTTAAACTTCCCAGAGCTTTTCATACACAGCCAGGGTTGAGAATCACTGCCTGAGCTATAGTCATGCTTACAGTTTTTGAACGGGCCCAAAGAGGAGGAAAATAAGCTTTCAGATGCAGCCTACATCAAGGAAGCTGCCTGCTGTTAGGGGAACAGGATACCTGCAGAGGCTCAAGTCCTGACAACGCCCTCAGCTCCACCTCCCACCAAAGACCTGTGTGATGTCAGCAGCAGCCCTTTTGGTAGGCTAGGTGAGAACTTACAGCCCTGACCATTGGGATGCTCTCCACCTAAAATGCAACCCCTTGGGGTGCTGAGGAACATACCAGAGCCTGCTTTCACTTGCCAGTCCTTCAACTATTTACAGGTGGGCCTCATGTCCCTCCACAGTCTTCTCTGCCCCTGCCCCCACTAAACACTCCCAGTCTTTTCCACCATCTCTCAGGGGACAAACGTGCTCCTCACACATTCTGTTTCTCTGGGTTCCTGCTTTCTATCAGAAAAGTTGTTTATAGCACCTGGCTGATCCTCACCATATGTTACTGCTCATTTCTGGAGTCTGAATAGTCTGGCTAATTATCATTTCTCCCATGAGCAGAACTTCCCAGAGCGGGTTTTCTGCAGTGGAAGCAGTAAGGCAGCACCCACATGTCCCAGAGGAAGGGTTGTCAGCTGACAGCTCACAGCTGGATCACTCTGGGGGATTTCTTCTTTTCCCCAAGAGAAAACGCATCTGATGACTGATTGAGATGGGGAACAGAAGCCTGGCCCTTTGCCTAAGTATGAAAGGTCTTTGAAGGGCCTTGTCAACTTCTGTACTCCCCATGGAATCAGCTGATGCCTCTGTTTTAACTGTATGGCAAATTACCCTCTCCCTCTGCTCAGTTGTGCTTCCTTTATTCCTTATGTTGCTGATCCTGACAGCACATCATGCTAAACTTTCTGCATAGATATTTTTTTTTTTTTTTTGAGACGGAGTTTCGCTCTTGTTACCCAGGCTGGAGTGCAATGGCGCAATCTCAGCTCACTGCAACCTCCGCCTCCTGGGTTCAGGCAATTCTCCTACCTCAGCCTCCCGAGTAGCTGGGATTACAGGCACACACCACCATGCCCAGCTAATTTTTGTATTTTTAGTAGAGACGGGGTTTCAGCATGTTGACCAGGATGGTCTCCATCTCTTGACCTTGTGATCCACCCGCCTCGGCCTCCCAAAGTGCTGGGCTTATAGGCGTGAGCCACCGTGCCCAGCCTTCTCCATAGATATTTTCATCTCGGGGTCTATTTTCCAGATAGCCCAACCTAAAGACACCTGCTCATAAAAGCAAAATGAACCTGTGAATTGACTGCCCTGAGTCAGATAGTTAGAACTCATGGTTGTCCATAAAAGGCCTAGGGAGAAGAATAGAGCCCTTTCCTCTACAAAGGGGTCATAGGAAGGCCTGTCTCCATTGCCATAACCAGAATACAATGCTTTCAAATTCCTCTGCCACCCTGGCTCCCTTCTCTGCTTCAGTTTTGGTGGTCTCAAAGGTCTTATATAGGACTAGAAACTTCAGATGGGGGTCTGGATAGTGGAGAATGGATATGAAACCTCAAACCACACATAAATGCCATTACTTTATGTACTATTCCAGCTCCAATAGCTACAGGTAAACACAAAGCAATCCTGTGTTTATTAGTCTTAGTCTGACCTCAAGTTGTGTTGTGATCTTGGCTAGCCTTGTTTCTCTGACTGCATCTCCCGACATAATCCTGCGTTGCGCCCATTGCTATAGCTTGTAAATCCTGTTACTTTAGTATACCCAGTATATGCTATAGCCGTAGTATAGGTTGTCCTCCCTGTAACTAAAATTGCCACCTGGCTTGAACTCCTTTGCCTTCTCACCAGCTATTTCCCCCGCCCACTTCAGCCAGCCTGACCAACTCGTGTATTTCCCTGAAATCTCAACTCACTCACCATTTCTTTTAGATTCTTAGCACCTATGCTGACCTCCTTAAGCTAGATGGGTCATCTCCATTTTGTACTGTCACCCTAGTTCCCCTGGAGACCTCATCACATCACTTGCCGTTTTCCGTTGCAGGATCCTATCCTTCAGGGCACAGGCCACATCTCATTCACCTTTGTACCTCCAGCAGCTAGAAATGTGCCTGGGACATCTATGGTGCAATTGGAGTAAACTAAACTCAAATTTTAAATTCTAATTTTGATATTTTCAGTCTATTAGAGAGATATCAGCTCTGCCAACCTACCTCATTGCCTTGTGATACATCGGGCAACTTTGCAAGTAGTTTCAAAGTTTCCATTTGTGATTGACCCAACTCCTCCCTAAACCCACAGGAGGGAAGTGAGAAATGGGCTTGATGTTTATAATGACACAGCCAGCTATGCAAGTCACTCCTGTTTGTTTTGACTCAGAAATATTTCAGCACAGAACCTTGGATTCCGGGGGATTCCTGAGGGAGGTGAAGCATGTGATCATCCTGACTTTTTCTTTGCGGCTACTCCTGAATCATGGCCCAGGAAGGCAGAATCCAAGCAGAGCACAACAGGTTTACTAAACTGGAGAGGCAGAGATTCGAGTCGAAAGTTTGCAGAGGGTCAGGATAACTGAGAGAACAGAGCTGCATAAAAGAGCAACTGCAGAAATTTATGTATTAATCCCCTTCAGGCACTGGATGAAATTAAAACATACATGTTTAGGGCAAGACTACCCGACCTTTGGCAAAAACAGCTTCCGGAGAGCTATGAGATGAGCAGAGCTCTCTGATGTTACACAGTGCTGAGAAATATTGGTGTTCCAATCATCCAGAGTGGAGAGAAGACCTCAACTGAGACCCAGAAAGGCCACATCTGAGAAGCCGTGTTCCTCTCCTCCTAGAGTAGGAGCACTCTAGAAGCACTCTAGCGAAGCCTAGCACCAGGCCTCTAAGGGTCAAGCTGATCTTCCAGCAAATTAACTGCCTACAAGAACAAAACAGCATTCTCTGAGGAGAAGCAACACAATTCAGACTTGGAAGGTGGTGTCGCGATGTCTAGACTACAAGAAAATCTTACAGACAAACACAGAACCAAGAAAATGCAATCTATGCACACGTCACTGGTAAAAACTGATCCTAAGATGATCCAGATGTTGGGTCAAGAATTTTAAAACAGCTTTGCAAATATGTTCGAGTACATAAAGGAAAATGTAATGATGATAAATTAACAGATGTGGAATCTTAACAGAGAAATGTAATTTATAAAAAGGAACCAAATTAAAATTTTAGAGCTAAAATGTATAACATCTGATGTAAAAAATTAACTGATGGAATTAACAACCAATTGGAGACAACGGAAGAAAGGACAGATAAACTTTCATATATTAATAGAAAATTTCCAGTGGAAAACAGCTGGTAGAAGTTGTCAATATCTGGTAAAACTATTATTTATTTTAATATTAGTTTTGCCTCAAAACATTTCCTTCTCTCTCTCTCTCTCTCTCTCTCTCTCTCTCTCTCTCTCTTCATCCCTTTTGCTCTTTCTCTTTCTGTTTCACAATGATAACTCCAATTTGAATCCAGCACCATAGGGTTTATTCTGGTTTTCTCTTTCCAGTATTTGTCGCTCCCTTCTCTGATAGCACAAAACCTAGGTCCCATTTTCTTTAATACCACTACTTTTTGGCTCAGTCCTCTACATATCCTCTAATCATGTATGTCTCACACCATCCCAACCCTCTCTGCTGTGCAGGTGCCCTCCTCCCTGTGCTTAGGTTCCGAAAGCCCAGGTCAAACAACTGCCCTCTGTGGACACTCTCCTTAGCCTTCTGTAGCTTAGGTGCCCCACTGTGTTTCCTCCCCAACCCTTGCAAGTAGAAGACTCAGAATATTAAACCACTTGGATTTACAAAACATGCCAGACTCCCTTGTATTTCTGCCCATCCTCAAATTTCATTCCCTGACATGGAATATCCTCTCTGACATGACCAATGGGCAAAGTCCTCTTTTTAAATTTGAGTTTAAATATTTTCTGATCCTCAAAGCCTTCTTTGTGCCAGGGATGGTTGCAATGCTCCTTTATCCTGGTCTTGATCTTGCATGCCCCTCCATTGCCCAAGTATTTCCAGATTCTGCTGCAGGGTAAGCATCAGCAACATCTAACACATCGAAGATGTCTGAAGGTGTGGCCAATGAAACTTACCCCTGTTGCAGCAGCACCAGGTAAGTGAGAATGTCTTTGTGTGGCAAACAATGTGTGAAGTTAATACACCAGCTTCAAGTGTGTTTTAGGGGACCTGCTTATCTGTCTTTCATGCCACCATGAAAGACAGCTCTGCCACCATGGGTCAGATCCAACCCCTTACCTGCCGCTTCATTACTGGAGTACCCTAAGAAATACAAGATCATTTTACTCCTTAGTTGTTTTTCAGGTTTAGGGCAAAGTCTGCTGCGCACAGTGCAGTTTTTGTTCTATTAGAAAACTTGTGAATAGTTCTGTCTTCACGGTTAAATGAATATGAACCTTTGAAATCCATAAAATACATAGAATGAAGATTTAGCCCATCAGATTTGGCAGCTTCATAAAACTGACCTAAACCTTCTTGTGCTTCTTGGATTCCAGTTTCCAGCCTAAGGCGGGGAATGAGAGACATGCTGATGTGTTTAATACTCATGAGAACCACTCCGAGGCTGGAAAGGGAACCCCAAGAGAAAGGTTTCATGAAAAAATAGGAGGTAAGAAGGGTTTTCTTTCTACCTCTGAACGTAACACGCAGAGGGAGGCTGGTTTTAAGTTTGGGGCTTGTCTGCATTTCTTCATAGGGAATACTAAATAAGGAGGTTTTGGTTGCAGGATTCAGGATTCCCTGAAAGATAAGAGTGAAATACTCCCTCTTTCTGCCTAGCCGCCACCATCTCGGGGCAGCTGGCATCAGACCTCTCTGGGGTCTGCAGGGGCCCCTCACCTGGCCTACCTGATCTGAATCTCTCTCCACTTTGATCAGATAACTTGTCTCTTTCAGGTCTTTGGGCTGCTGACTCACTGAAATGGAAACTCTGTGACCTGTTGTTGGGTTTTTACAGCTGGTCCCGCATGGCAACCATACCTGACAGCCTGGCCTTGGCTTCAGCTGTCCTCTTCCTGAATGACTTCAGCAATCCTCCCTGCATCCGCTTTCTCGTTTATAAAACAAAGACAGGATTATTGTGAGCATCGAAGAAAATAATAGATATAAGTTTTCATTGATTGTCAAGTGTTAAAAAAATTGTTATAGTTATGTAGTTATTACAAGAACTCAATGAGACATGTTAAAATGTGTTTCTCCGTGGTTTGGATAGTTAAATATTATAAAAATTGCTTGAGGGACACATGGAGCCTCTTTGAGTGGATCATAAAACCAAAAACTGGGAAGACTGTGGCAGTGATTAAATCTACCACCCCGAACCATGGCTTTATGATGACTATCAGCATCTTGGTGTTACACATATGCCCTTATCAGCTCTATGATATATGGAGCCTGAAAGAGGTTCAGGATCTCACAATCTAATCCTGAAAATTCATAAATGAAGAAATAGATCCCCAAGAAGCAGCATGGTTTGCTCAATGTTGTACAGCTAGCAGTAGAGCAAATACTAATGAAAGTAGAGGACTGTAGGCTTTCAGCGAAACGCAGTTCCAACAGGACCTCACTCTGGCTTCAGAACTGCTCAGCATAGACATTAACTAGCTTACCAGAGTTTTCCAGATACTCATTTTTCAAACCAATCTTTGAAGACAGGCTTCAGAGGTTCTTCAAAAAGCACACAAACAAAATCAAACAAAAACTCGTTACAGTTTTCCCCCCCCATCCAAAAATGGAGATTTAAATGTTCAGGGAACCCATGTGTTGCTTTTATCTGTTTTATGACATGTTGGGGTTTTGTTAAAGATTCTCGTTGAAACACAGGGTCTGCTACTGAGAATGCTGTGAAAATCATTGATCTAGAAGAAACAAGTATTTGAAGGGAGCAAAGATAAGATTGCATGAGGGTGGGTTTGTGTGTAAGTGTAGAGGGGTGATGGGTATTCAGAGGGGAGCAGAAGAAAAGTCAATGCATTCATCAAGTATTTTTCAAGTCCCTAACATGTAAATATGTCACCAACAGGAAGTGAATTTTACAATTCCCCAAGTTATACCACAAAGTCTTTTCTCTGCCATTCTCTGTTACTAAAGCTCTCTCTGGAGTCAAGGACTCCTGCCCTTATCTAGCCAAGTCATCTGCAGAAAACACCTGGCTCTATTCTATGAGGACAGACAGATTTAATCCTCAGGTAGAAGCTATGAACACGGTTACTCTCTACGTTCCTAAGGATGTTGCCATTGAAGCGTCCTCCTGAGGAAACATGTCAGAGAGTCCTTTTATTTTATTTTTTGTGAAGGGCTTCCTATCTTAGAAAGAGAAGAGAGACTGTGGATAATTCCAGTCAGTGGAGCCTCAGCATTTTTTAATATAAGAAAAGCTTAAGATAATGTTTTATAAACTGCCTTGACCCATGACCTACAGTAAAAAGAAAATATAGTTTGCATTGTACTCCAGTATGCACACATGCACACAAGAGTCACAAAACAGAACCAAATATATTACACAATACTCACTCTATGCAATGCACTCATTCCTTTTCTATTTTAAAACATTTGGAAAGTACCCACTAAATTGACTTTAGCATCCACTAATATATCTTGTAGTTTTTAAACATTTACTAAGGGGTAACATTCTAAAAGTTGGGAGCTAAAGGACTAATCTTACAGCTGGTTTTGCACTGCGTGTGACAGTAGATTGAGACTATGTCACTGTCCGTTCACTGTCCGTCCACTGTCCCTTCACTATATCAATGAAGGGAACAGGTGGAGATTATGGGGGAGTTTTCTGCCTCCACTGGCTCCATGTCTCTTTCCACCGATGCTGATGAAGTATTAGAGCTTGTTGATTTGCCAAACATCAACCCCCTCAAAGTGGTCCCAAAGAAGAGTAACCAGTTGGGAGGAGGCTTCACATCTGGTCTTCTGAGGAGCTGGGTACTTTGGGGAAGAGGTGGCTTGGGGCAGTTGAGCATGGTTTGAGCATGGACTTCCAAGGACAATGTTAGGGCAACATATGGAGACTCTAGGGAGAGGGACTGGGGTGTCCTGTGAAGGGTGGACTCTTTTGCAGGCCACTACTGCTTTCAGGGGCTGAGTGCCCAGGGAGGGAGTCAGTATGGGGAGGGCAGAAGCTGTGAGGAGTTGCTTCAAAGTGGATTCTAAATGCATATTTCCTGCCTCGTTTGTGACAATCATCTACCTACTGATTGTTAATATTAGCTGATTGTACACAGAAGTCATCAGGTGTCAAGAGCTGTTCTAAGTGCTTTATATATAAAAACTCATGTAAGCCTCACAAGAAGCCAGGAGGTAGGATTTATTATTATCATCCTGCTTTACAACTGAGGAAATGGAAACCTGGAGAGATTAATTGCACAAGATTGCCAATTCAGGTTTGACCTCATGTGTCAGGCTCAAGAGCTCCCCAGTCAGCATTGATCTGTGTGGATTTTTGCAGGGCAGCCACGTGCCCAGCATGCTGGCTGACACAGGTCAGGGACCAGATGGACTCGCCATTTACCATGATTGTTCTCTTACAGCACAAACTATGAAGCAGAGATTGATAAGACGTAAGGCTGCAGAGACAGAGGACAAGCATTATGCCCAGGGCCATCAACACCCTGCCTGAAACTTTGCACTCCATTCTATAGTTTAGGGTTTTCTAAAACACTGGTTCTGAAGTACAGAATCAAATATGTTTTTAAAACAGTAGGGTTAAAAGAATTAAATAGGTTCCTGCTATGCAGATCTGGTCAACACTTGGTGCTGGGGTGAGGCATAGCCTGCAACGTTCCCTTCAGGAATTCTAGGCTCTTGGCAACACTGATGAGAGGACAACTCCTTTAGGCATCAGAAGTTACCTTGAGGACTGACATGGGGGCAGTGATATGAGGAGCTTGCATTTTGGAAAGACCATTCTGGTTTCAAGGATCTAGAAAAAGGATAGAGTGGGGAGCTGGATGGGAGCGGAGGGATGTTGCTCAGAAGACCCATTAGGAGGCACATCTACCAATTCTGGGTACCTGTAGTAGGAATCATGTGGCGGGATGAATTGCAGAAATAATTGGAGGGCAGAATTGATGAGACTTTCTGACTGATTGGAAATGGCAAGGGAAGGAGAAGGATGGATAGAGATGACAGCCAGGTTTCTGACTTGGGTACCAGCCTCCTGAGGCTTCCACTACATGAGTCAGAAGACAGTGGACAATAGGAGAGAAGAAGTGAGATTTAGGCAAGCTCATCTAGAGAGATTTAGGCAAGCTGAGGGCCAAGAATAGGATGCAGTGAATTACCACTGTATAGTGTATGGGCAGAGAAAGATGAGTGCAGAGAGAGAAGAACAAACACCCAGAGATGAAAATCTAGCCAGGGAAGTCATGTCATAAAAGCCCAGGGAGCAGGGAGTGAAAATAGTAGCTGGCAACCATGAGTTTTTAAGGGTTCATTCCATAAGCCACACCTTCATAGACTGAGCTTCTAAAATTCTCACAGTTGAAGAATGTGTGGTTAAGGAAACGTGTACAGTGGTAGCATTGGCCCTAAGGGGCAAGGTCCTGAGAGAAGTTTTGACATCACTTAAACATTTTATTTTCACATTTATCAGTAAAATAGCACATTATTTAAAATAATTTGCATCTCAGATTAGTGGCAATAATGTTAACCAGGACTTGTGGAGGGTTTTTTGGATTCCAATGATGATACTGGATACTTTCACGTATTAAATAAGATTAAATGATCTCAATGCTCAAAATAATCCTATAGAGCCAATACTACTTTATGTTCCTTTTCCAAATGAAACATGCATACACACACACACACACACACCCCAGAAAACTTGGAATACTTAATTGCTTAAGACCACTCCATTAGTAAGTGGCAGAGCCAGACTTTTTCTTTTTTCTTTTTTTTTTTTAATTGTACTTTAGGTTCTGGGGTACATGTGCAGATTATGCAAGGTTGTTGCATAGGTACATACGTGGCAGGTGCTTTGCTGCCTCCATCCCCTCATCACCTATATCTGGTATTTCTCCCCATGTTATCCCTCCTCAACATACCCACCCCCTGCTGTCCCTCCCATAGCCCCCCAACAGACCCCAGTGTGTGATGCTCCCCTCCCTGTGTCCATGTGTTCTCATTGTTCAACACCCGCCTATGAGTAAGAACATGTGGTGTTTGATTTTCTGCTCTTGTGTTGGTTTGCTGAGAATGATGCTTTCTAGATTCATCTATGTCCTTACAGAGGACATGGACTCACTGTTTTTTTATGGCTGTATAGTATTCCATGGTGTATATGTCCCACATTTTCCTTGTCCAGTCTATCATTGATAGGCATTTGAGTTGGTTCCAGGTCTTTGCTATTGTAAACAGTGCTGCAATGAACATATGTGTTCTTGTGTCTTTATAATAGAATGATTTATAATCCTTTGGGTATATACCCAGTAATGGGATTGCTGGATCAAATGGAATTTCTATTTCTAGATCCTTGAGGAATTGCCACACTGTCTTCCACAATGGTTGAATTAATTCACACTCCCACCAACAGTGTAAAAGTGTTCCTATTTCTCCACATCCTCTCCAGCATCTGTTGTCTCCAGATTTTTTAATGATCTTCATTCTAACTGGCATGAGATGGTATCTCAATGTGGTTTTGATTTGCATTTCTCTAATGACCAGTGATGATGAGCATTTTTTCATATGTTTGTTGGTCTCATATATGTCTTCTTTAAAAGTGTCTGTTCATATCCTTCACCCACTTTTGAATGGGGTTGTTTGTTTCTTTCTTGTAAATCTGTTTTATTTCTTTGTAGATTCTGGATATCAGCCCTTTGTCAGATGGTTAGATTGCAAAAATTTTTTTCCCATGCTGTTGGTTGCCAGTTCACGCTAATGATTGTATCTTTTACTGTACAGAAGCCCTAAAGTTTAATTAGATCTCATTTGTCTGTTTTGGCTTTTGTTGCCAATGCTGTTGGTGTTTTAGTTATGAAGTCCTTGCCTATGCCTATGTCCTGAATGGTTTTGCCTAGGTTTACTTCTAGGGTTTTTATGGTGTTTGGTCTTATGTTTGAGTCTTTAATTCATCTGGAGTTAATTTTAGTGTAAGGTGTCAGGAAGGGGTCCAGTTTCTGCTTTCTGCACATAGCTAGCCAGTTTTTCCAACACCATTTATTAAACTGGGAATCCTTTCCCCATTGCTTGTTTTTGTCAGGTTTGTCAAAGATCAGATGGTGGTAGATGTGTGGCATCACCTCTGAGGCCTCTGTTCTGCTCCATTGGTCTATGTGTATGTTTTGGTACCAGTACCATGCTGTTTTGATTACTGTAGCCTTATAGTGTAGTTTGAAGTCAGGTAGCGTGATGCCTCCAGCTTTGTTCTTTTTGCTTAGAATTGACTTGGCTATGCGGGCTCTCTTTTGGTTCCAAATGAAGTTTAAGGTGATTTTTTCCAGTTCTGTGAAGAAGGTCATTGGTAGCTTGATGGAGATAACATTGTTTTAATGTGAATTTGTATCTGGACCATTAGCCACGGCAGTATGCAATGTCATCCACGCTATGTAATTATGTCATAAATATCTAGTTACAAATTCTTTCATCACTAGAAACTCTTCAGATTCTAACCCCCTTAGAGCCTTAGGACAATGATTGTGCATTTTGCATGTGTTGTGCAGGGAACACACAAAGAACAATCTTTAGCTTTCTGGTTTTCTAATCGTTCTACATATTTTGAGCATTGCCACTAATAGTTTTGATGTCTCTCATCCTAAGGAATCTCAAGGAATGCCTTGAAATTTGCATAAACCTCAATAATAAATGCTTAGGTAAATAGAAGCTAATCCGTATATGCTACAATAATGTATGAGGAGTGTTTGTGGATGGGAAGAATTGCAACATGTATTAGTTTTCAAATGTAATTATATGTGTTGTGGAAGGGAAACAGCCCAGTTAGAGAATCCTAAGGCAAAGATAATTACATTTTGGAACTTTCATTTCCCTAGAAACAGAGCACATGGATTATGGCCTCTTTCCCCGATATGAACATTGTCAGAAAGTAAAAACAAGAAAGCTATTCCTTGCGGTTGACTTACAGGCATTCTCTCTGATCCTTCTTCAGGTTGATAAGAAACTAAGAAGCAGACCCCTTGACTGCACTCTTTAGAAATAGAGGAAAGATTGTATCCCTTGACGATGTCTGTCAGCTTGAAAGAGTTATGAATCACAGCAAAATGGCATCTTATATTTAGTTATTCATTTCCCATTCAGATCCAGGTGACAAATCTTGTGCAAAACAGCTCCCTATGACTCACATCAGCTTTTAAAGATGTTGATGATGAAGTCTGATGAATCGTCATCAACCCAGCTTTGAGGGTGTACACAGTTTATTTCAGCTATTAATAAGATATGCAATCTTCATCTGGTTTGGAACATAATTATTATTATTTTTTCCCTCGTCGTGGCTCTCATGACAAGAAAGAAGATGTATTCCTGACTTAATGGAGCCTCTGGGAATCATGTCAAAAGACATGCTTCTAAATTTTGCCACATCTAGAAGTCTTGGGATGGATTCTAGAGATAAGACAAAAGTGGGGAATGCATAAAAATGGACATGAGGTACAATAATAATCACTTCATTATTAATAGATTAATGGTTTATTCATGTTAAAATTTACACAATAAAAAGTGATAAAGGTTAAAGAGATAGTAAACACACAGGTGGTTCCGAATCACCCCATTCTTGTTTTCTGTGGCTCAAGCCTGGGTTTTTTTCTATCAGCCCCTCTGACTGGTTGTGCCAAATCTGACCTTATTTCATTAGTTAGCTCATCTTTTGAATCGATGGTTATTCAGAGAGCATATTAGGTGCTGGGTTATGAAACTGGATAAGGCCTGGTTCCCAGCTGAGAAAGTGCTCACAGCCCCGAAGAGAAGTCCATAATACTCACAATGACATTCTGCATAGATTTAGGTAGGCATGTGGGACCACAGAGAAGAGACTGAGCAATTGTGTGTGTGTGCATGTATTCCCCTCAGATTTCAGAGAAGAACAGATATTTGATTTTCAGTACAGCAGAGCAATTGAATTACAGAATTGGGAGTTAGTGGCTTGGACTTGAGTCTTAGGTCAGAAACTTTGGACATAGTGTTTACCTTTCCAGCTCTCATCTTTTTCTTTTGTAAAATGGGACTCATCATCTTTGTAGTAAAGGGAAGCTTAAATGAGCCTATACAAGTGAACAGGCTCACAATGACCCATGAAAAGCATTTAGTAGTGTGTTTAGAGAGTCATACTAAAGACCTGCTTTCTGAATGACTAAATGAATACTCACTCCAGGTCAGGCATTGGGCAGTCTTAGAAACCCCCTGCCAAGCATGATCTGGAGGGGTTGGATGGCATTGAATCTAGAACACGAGACCTCCACACTGGCAGCAACCGCTGTCTCTCTGGTGTCCACATGCAATGCATCTTGGTGCAATGTGAGAGATGGCTTCTTCAGCTGTTCTCTCTTCTGTCCTCTTACCCTACTCCCTGCCTCACCTTGGGTGTGACATCATCTATCTGATCCTTATATGCATTCAGTGGCAAATAAAAGACCACCCAAGTAACGAGAATTTCACCACCAAATTATGTTTCTTGAATCTCATGTGAAACTGTTGTGTTGGAAGTCATTAAAACAAAGTGTCTACCATGCCATCTCCATGTCTGATGTTGTGACTTATCCTCATGGTCACATGAAGGCTGTTGCATCTCCAGGCCTATCTACATTCTAAGCAAGAAGAGACAAAGATGCAGGAGCAAAAGCAGTGGATGCTGGGCTGAAGGTCATGCTAGCTGGGTCTCTCTCAAAGAGTTCTACCCAGGGACTTCTTCTATTCCACAGGGCAGACTGGGCCACATGGCCATGGCTATCTATAAAGGAGTCTAAAAAGGAAGGCAAGGAGACAAGGAGTTGCTATCGTTTCGGGGTTGCCCTAACATGGAATATGTAACGCCTGCCACCCTCCAGGACCTAATTTAACTGTCACTGGCCCCAGGAATCTTCTCTTGACAACTGGTATTATGCCTGTTACTCTCATCCCATGAAAGGCCAAGGCATTCGCTCTCCATACCCCATCATTAAGCCTTAAACACTGACATTGATGACAACACTGGTGAGCACGTCACTTCACAGTTAACAATGTGCTTTCCACCATGACATTATGACTTCCTTTTCAACTCTGACCATCATTGGGCGAGCCATACACCTTTTCTGAGGTCCCAAGAAGGAAATTGCCCAATCTCACACAAAAGGGTGGTGAGGATGTAAGAACTGTTAGTCTCAGCTTACGAGATTTTGGAATCAGGTGGTATCAAATTCCAATGTTGGTTGGCCACTTGTTAGCTGTGCTAAGTTGGTGTCTTAGTCTGTTTTGTGCTGCTGTAACAGAAGACCACAGACTGGGTAATTTATAAGGTACAGAAATAGCTTTCCTTATACTTCTGGAAGCTAGAAGGTGCAAGCTTGCAGGACCAGCCTCTTGCAAGTTCCCTTCTTTCTATGTCATCCTATTGTGGAAGGCAGAAGGGCAAGAGAGAGAGAAAGGGAACTGAACTCACTTTTGCAATGAATCAACTCCCATAATAGAGGCATAAATTCATTCATATGGGAAGTTAGAAAAGAGATTTCAGCCTTGATTTTTTGAACAAGTGAACAGAAACAAAAATAGTATGGCACAGAAGGAAATAAAATCAGGTCAGAAAGCACAGATACTAAGGACTGTGTGATCCAGCTTCATCTGCTTGCCTATGAAGGACTGAAATTCTAAGATCCAAGTGCTTTGCTCAGCTCACCTGCAATACCATGCACCAGATAGAATCCAAGTCTCAGAATACCCAGGGCATGTGTCTTTCCAACACTCTCTTCATAAAGAAACCAAATGAGCAGCTAATGTCCAGAGCGTATCTCTTCAGCTTTGTTCAAAAGGAATGTTGTAGCCATTCAGATTTTGTAGCTGTGATCTCCGAATGGGGTGAATGGTAAATGCCATTCCTAAAGCCACATTCAATGCCCAGATGCTATGTTTCTATGGAACAATTTATTATTTTTTTATTGTTGTTTTCCCCTTTCTTTTTCTAGAAGTCATTCATTTCTTCATTCCTTCTGCTATAGATATTTATTATTTATTATGCACCTACTGTGCACCAAGCATGCTGTAGGGCACTGTGGATACCACACTGAATGCGAGGAGCTGCTTCATGAAACTTTGAGTCTGGTGCAGAAAGAAACTCATCAGGTAACAAATAAACATGTCATAATAAATGGAAGAGAAATGTTAGGGAGGAAGTCCACCTTCTGGCATGAGGAAGAAACCAGGGATGATCCATGTGTTTAAGGAGGTCTCAGGAAAGACCCTACTGAGCAGGAGATATTCGGTGAGATGTGAGGAGCGAGATGGACCCGGGTGGTCTCCAGACTCTGCTTCCCTCAGCATCCTCACCTGTGTGGGCAGACAGACTGACTGCAGGGCCAGGGCTGGGGCTGGGATGAGTGCTTAGGAACCCAAGTAATCCAGAAGCTTCCGAGTGACAAAAGTTACCACCAGGAATAACACATTTCCTTGAATTTTCAAACACTAGACTCATCTGCAGTTGAGCAGATGCACACATGCTACTCAGCATCTGACAGAATGGGGGCTGGCTTTCAGGAAGGCAGGCAGTTAGGATGGCTCTTTGCCAGGAAAGCCCTGCTTCCCTGTGGATTTTTGGGAAGGCCGGGCAGGGATGGGCTGGGAAGGCGGGGCATGTCAGAGTCCCCAAGAGATGAGGGCACAGTTGGTACAGGACTATCTAGGCAGCTCTGGGCACTCCATTCTGTAGCTAACACAGGATCTCATTCTAAATCCTCTCATGGCCCTAATCCTAAGATATTTTGCAATTTACTTCCACATCTATGTCCTTGGATGGAAGAAGTTTCTCAGCATGTTCTGAGTAGCAATCATCATCCCTGCCACCATTCTCCTCAACTTCATCTCAATAAATATATCATCCCAATAAATTCCCATTGCAATAGAAACTACAAACAAAGACTTTTACATAAACTGTCTCCCTTGCTTCTTATAGTAAGGCACTGATATAAGCAGTGTGCCAATTATTCCCACTTTACAGAGGAGAAATGGAGTTCAGGCCTTGCTGTGTGGAGAGTAAGGGGAGAGTTGGCCTTTGAACTCAGAGCTGACTCCAAATCAGATGCTTTAAGCCCTATGGAAGACCACTTCCTCCTTGACACAATGTGTCCATAGCCCCGAGGAACACCGTGTCTTGTGGTACTTACTGGTAGTAACATCAGCAGCAGTATGAGCAGCATTACTAGCAGCAGCAATCACAGTCACCGTATTCATAGTAGCAGTTGCAATAGCCATAGCAGCGGCAGCAGCGGCAGCAGGAGTAATAGCAGCCGCATCAGCAGGAGTAACATCAGTAGCAGCATGAGCAGCATTACTAGCAGCAGCAATCACAGTCACCGTATTCATAGTAGCAGTTGCAATAGCCATAGCAGCGGCAGCAGCGGCAGCAGGAGTAATAGCAGCCGCATCAGCAGGAGTAACATCAGTAGCAGCATGAGCAGTATTACTAGCAGCAGCAATCACAGTCACCGTATTCATAGTAGCAGCGGCAGCAGGAATAATAGCAGCAGCAGTAGTAACACTTTCTGAGCACTGCCTACGAGTCAGGCGCCACTTTATGTGATTTCTGTGAGTCAGCTCATTTAATTTCAGAACAATACTGAGAGTTAGGTAGTACTGATGTCTCCCTTTCCCTGCACTGAGAATCACAGAAGGTAAGTAGCTTGTTTGAAGTCACACGGCTGTTAAGTAGCCGTGCGGGTTTTCTGCCTCCATCTGGCCCTTCCCTCTCTCCACTCTGCCTCTTTCTGTGTTTTCAAGTGGAATGTCTTCACGTCACAGATTAGAAGGTGGGTGATCATGAAGGGCAAGCATGGCTATGATGCGACTCAGGTAGACACCTGTTGAGATTGCAGTTCTACTACTTACTCAGCAAAGGACTTTATCTTTCTGTCCTCAGTTTCCTCTTACATAGATTGGGGTGGGCAATAGAGTACAACTGAGCAGGTTTTGTCAAGAGGACAGACGCATTCAGCATGTAGTTGGGGGGCACAGGACTGATCCCGCATGCTTTGCAGCTCATGTGAGGAGGTGTTACAGTCCCGCCCAACACTCCAACAGCCCAGCTCATCGCTGACAACCATGGATTAGCCTCAGTTTGCAGCCATTGGTGGAGGGAGCTTATCTGTCCCAGGGCAGCCCATCCTAACGTGAGGATCCTAGAGGGCTCTGAAAGGAAACTAAAATCTCAGGATCCCAAAACTACTATGCCAAAGGGAAAATTTAAGCTTGGACAGTGACTCATGAAAAGAAATCCTGCTTTTCTTTTTGTTCCTAAATAGTTACAACACAGAAGACCACATACCTCCCTAGGTGGCCTCTCTCACCCTGACAATGTAAATTAACAGCTTATCTTCACAGGTACAGGACAAAGACGAAACGAGACATCTTCCTTCCGCCTACCCAGAGACAAATGCAGATTTACTGAGCACGAGACGAATACATAATTGACAGTTCTTCTACCGGCTCCTTTCCCATGTGACATACGAATTCAGTGAGCACTAATCAAAACTGCTCAAGAATGCGGCCACTTATCTCACTACTAACCCTCCATTTTTTTTTTTCTTTCCCCTTCCTCTCCTGCCTGCTCTTTTTCCTTTAAATATTAAAACCAGTGGGTGGGGTGGTTCACACTTGTAATCCCAGCACTTCAGGAGGTGAAGGTAGGGGGACGACTCGGGAGTTTCTGACCAGCCTGGGTATAGTTAGACCCCATCTCTACAGGAAAATTTTAAAGAATCAGCATTGCCTGGTGGTGCATGCCTGTCACCCCAACTACTTGAGAGGCAGAGGAAGAAGAATCTCTTAAGCCCGGGTAGTCAAGGCTGCAGTGAGCCATGATCATGTCACGGCATTCCAACCTGAGCATCAGTGAGACCTTGTCTCAAAATACACATATTTGTGTATGTGTATGTGTGTGTGTGTATAAGGGCTTATATATACATATGTGTGTGCACATATATAAATATAAACATATATATACACGTGTGAGGGCTTATACATGTATATATAAGCCCTCAAAATCCTCTTTGGAAAAATATGGGTCACAGATCTTACCGTGATGTGTCTCTTTTTCCCAGGCACATCCTCAGCCTTGACAAAATAAACCTCTAAATTGATTGAGACTGTCTCAGACATGTTTTGTTTCACAACATAAAACAGACCGAATGCCTGTTCTGCGTGTGGACGATGCCCTTGGGCATGCTTTCCTGTCCACTTTCTCAGGGTGGAGCATCACAGGCCTGCCAGCTCTGCGCACCACCCAGGGCCCCCTTTCCTGAAGAGAATGCAGCCTTTCTGGTACTTCCTTGGCATCTGTGTTCTGGCCAGTCTTTCTCCAAATCTTCCTGCTTCTTTGTCCTGCATTCCTTCCACAGGGACCCCACCCCACATCCAGAATAAGTTTCTGGAGCCCTGGCTTCACCTGGCATAACCCCAACTCTTCACTATTGTCTAAGCTATGCCCTGTGCCTGGTGTGCCCTTCCCCCTGCACCTGGGGCCATTCACTCCTGCACCATCCAAGCACTGCAGGACTATTTGGTAAGAAAACAGGCAGGTAACCAGGTTATGCAAGTATAATTCATACTCTAGAGAGAGAAGCGAACACAGCCTTTCCTAAGGATGCCAGCTCCTTATGCAACATGGGAGGAGGAGATGGGGAAGTCCCAAAAAACTTCCTGGAGGAGGTAGTATCCATCCACATTGGAAATGTTGAGAGGGCCTTTGCTTGGTGAAAATAGGGCAGGGATCTAAGAGGGAACAGTGTAAAAAAAATCATGGATGAGAGAGCAGCTGATACGTAGGGGAAGTACTTACCATCCGTAGCTTGTTGTGTATGCAACAATAATAGGTATTACTTAGTGCAGAACAAAAAACACATATACAAAAAACATGTAGGTATGCATGTATGTATGTATGTATGTATGTATGTATGTATGTATGTATTTATGTATTTCCCCAGCATCTTCAAGCACCAGGTTCTTCCAGACAGAAATATGGATTCCAAGATTTGAGCGCTTTGTCCACCACCCCTACCCCACGGGGCCAGATTGATTGTCCCCAGTTAGGGAAGAGAATCTCATCCCCATCACTTGCTCCCTGTGCCAGGCTTTGTCTCAGTCTCCCTCTCTTCTGAGATTCTTCCTCAAACTCTCCACCCTGGCTCTCTCTGCTTCCCAACAATCTTTCTCAATGTTTCTATACTCTGTTTCTTTCTCCCCTCTCTGTGCATTTCTCTTTCTGACATTGTCCAGATCCTATTTCATTCTATATGTGTCTCATCTTTTCTTCCTCAGTTCTCTTATTGTTATATATCTTCTCTGCTTCTTTTTTTTTTGAGATGGAGTTTCGCTCATGTTACCCAGGCTGGAGTGCAATGGCACGATCTCGGCTCACTGCAACCTCTGCCTCCTGGGTTCAGGCAATTCTCCTGCCTCAGCCTCCTGAGTGGCTGGGATTACAGGCATGTGCCACCATGCCTAGCTAATTTTTTGTACTTTTTAGTAGAGACGGGGTTTCACCATGTTGATCAGGATGGTCTTGATCTCTTGACCTTGTGATCCACCTGCCTGGGCCTCCCAAAGTGCTGGGATTACAGGCGTGAGCCACCGCACCTGGCCCTGGCCTTATCTTCTCTGCTTCTATCTTTTCTCTCCTTTCCCACCCTCTGTGTCTCCCTTTGGTATCTGGATTCTTTCTCTCATTCATTTACTCATCATAGATTCATGGAACACATGCTAACTTAGCTTATATTGTGGGTCATGCACTCTGGCAGGCTGTAGGGATGTAGTGAGGACTTTATAAATAGCAAGAAAGGCAGTCACTGACCTATACTTAGCAGCCTTCTCCCCTCCTCACAGCTCAAGACACCTGCTGTCTTTGTTCCGTGTGGAATAATGTAAGAAGCATGAACCTCAGTCATACAAATCTGAGTTTGAACTCTGGCTCCCGTGCTCATAAATGGTAATGTAGGGCAAGGCTCTGGATCCCACTGAGCTCTCCTCTCCTCAACTTTCTGTATAGAGTGATTGGTTATTGTGGGTGCTTAATAGACTTCAATAAAGGGAAACCTTTGTCCTTACTTTTAGTAGAAAACAGGGTGTCTGCATTGTGACACACATTGCACTAAACATTAACAAGACAAAGTTATATTTATTTTGCAGCATCTTACACTCTAACGAAGAAGAGATTGTATATAAATGATGCTGTAACCCAAGCATAATCTGTGTCCATGTGTGGCTCACACCCTGCCTAAAATCACATTTTAAGAAGCCTAGTCCAACCACAAAATGTCATTTTCAGAAAGTAATACCAAACTTCTCTTGAGTCTTTTGAGGAACTCGGATGAAGATACAATTGGTAATCCACATCAGCCATTCACTATCTTCTTCCTTGAGTCCTTGCTCCTTCTGATTCTGCCTTTGCTCAGAAATGCCTTGCATGCCACTCCCCCAGCATCTCCTTCCGGCTTCCAAGCCAGCTGGCTTCCCCTTCCCCTTGTCCTTTCCTTCTGACCATCCTCTTTAGTACATAAACTGACTTTGCCTCGTTGGCTAAGATCTTATCCCTTTCTTCTCGTCTCTCATGTTGGGGTATTCTTTTTCTGCTCCTCTGACCAGACATGAAAACCATCTTGTAACCACTGTAGCAAGTACTTGCCTTTAATTGAGAAAAGCTCTGAGTAAAATGGTAAAAATAAGGCGTGCACGTGTTAGTAAATCCTGTTTCTGTTATAACGTCACTGCAAAATCCACATATTGATAATTGCACCTCACAGTGAACGACCATCAGGAATATGTTGTCTTCATGTACACTGTCCTTTGAAACTCAGAAAACTTCTGGAATGAAAGTGTGAGTGCTGAGCTGCCTGTGTGTAGCTCCTCCTCCTTTTTGCCAGGGCCTAATGAACCCATCCGAACTGCAGGAGAAGATGCATGGGTGAATCTTTTTACACTGTGGATGGCGGTGTTTCCTCTCTCTCTGGCACCGGGGATGAACAATAAACAACCAGCCTCAGCTACAAAGGGAAGCAGTGCTGAGGGCAAAATAAACATTGACAAGAAGGCGGAAAACCGTGAGGAAATGGCGGCAACTGATCACCCACGCTGGGCTCTCACTTCCTCTGACTTCCTGCCCAGAAATGTGTTTGTTTCTCAAGTCGCTTTAACTCAGAAACCCACTGACATGTCAAAAGCTCTAAGATTTCGGGTGATCTAATGCTTTTCTTTCTTCATTCCTCCAAGACATCTGAATAGCTTTCCTCTTGACAAAAGCATCACTTTCCTATTTCTAGCACTAAGCATGTGGGATTTTAAAGATAAAACCAGGGAAAAAATATTGACAAGAAAGAAGCAATTTCTGTTCCCTGGTTTCTTCAGGGTCTTTCTGTTTGGAAGCAGCTGTGAAGAGGGGCTGGGCTGGCTGCTGACTTCACCACGCTGGTTGCAGAGCGCTGACCTCAGTGTTCACTTTGGAACATGTTCTAGGCTCCGAAAAGAAAAGAGAGTCTCCACCAACTAACTCCCTGGGATTAAAAGCAACTATAAGCAATAGTTTCCTTTGAAGCTCAGCTCTGGAGAGAACCCATTCATTTCACGATCAAATTAGATCAGAGGGTGAGAAGGCAGCCCAGCAGAGGGTCCTCATGAGATCTGTTGGGCCTTGGATCTGAGAAATAACTGAGGAAGAGTTGGTCTTAAGAGAAGAGTCATCATCCCTAGCAAACTAATACAGGAACAGAAAACCAAATACCACATATTCTGACTTATAACTAGGAGCTAAATAATGAAATGTCATGGACACAAAGAGGCGAACAACAGGCATGAGGCCTCCTTGATGATGGAGGGTAGGAGGAGGGAGAAGATCAGGAAACGTAACTATGAGGTACTAGCCTTGATGCCTGGGTGATGGAATAATCTGCACAACACACCCCTGTGCAGTTTACCTATCTAACAAAAATTCACGAGTACCCCGAACATAAAAGTTAAAAAAAAACTAAAGTCAAAAAAATTAAAATCGTGGGCGAAGGATATGAACAGACCCTTTACAAAAGAAGACATACATGAGGCCAACAAACATATGAAAAAATGCTCATCATCACTGGTCATCAGAGAAATGCAAATCAAAACTACATTGAGATACCATCTCACGCCTGTTAGAATGGCGATCATTAAAATATCTGGAAACAGCAGATGCTGGAGAGGATGTGGAGAAATAGGAACATTTTTACACTGCTGGTGGGAGTGTAAATTAGTTCAACCATTGTGGAAGACAGTATGGCGATTCCTCAAGGACCTAGAAATAGAAATTTCATTTGACCCAGCAATCCCATTACTGGGTATATATCCAAAGGTTTATAAATCGTTCTACTCTAAGGACACATGCACATGAATGTTTCATTATGGCACTGTTTACAACAGCAAAGATCTGGAACCAACCCAAATGCCCATTGATGACAGACTGGACAGGGAAAATGTGGCACATATACACTATGCTGCCATAAAAAACAATGATTTTGTGTCCTTTGTAGGGACATGGATGAACCTGGAAACCATCATTCTCAGCAAACTGACACAAGAACAGAAAATCAAGCACAGCATGTTCTCACTCATAGGTGGGTGTTGAACAATGGGAACACATGGACACAGGGAGGGGAGCCTCACACACTGAGGTCTGTTTTGCGGGGGCAAGGGAGGGACAGTGGGAGGGTGGGGAGTTGGAGAGAGATAGCATGGGGAGAAATGCCAGATATAGGTTATGGGGAGGAAGGCAGCAAATCACGCTGCCATGTGTGTACCTATGCAACAATCTTGCATGTTCTTCACATGTACCCCAAAACCTAACATGCAATTAAAAAATCTGGAAAACAAAAAGAAACAAAAACATACAAAAAAATTTAAGATTAAAATTACACACACACACACAAAGAAAAATGATCAAGGCACACATTTGGTTCTAGGCCAAACTACTGCCTTGGAGAGGACTAGGGAGTTCAGCAGAGGTCTGTCACTGAGGCTGTCTGTAGACCCCAGGACAGGTCCCATGCCTTCCAGCCTGAGTAGGTGAGAAGGCTATTGCTTCAAGACTCTCTGAGACACTGGAAGTCCAGAACTGGGGTCTGGGGGTGCAACAGTGGGATGGAGGGACACCCTGCCTTGAGCCTAGTGCACATGGGTGGGGGCTGTATGGAGCAGCATAGCAGGGCCGGAGTTGCCAGTTAGTTATGAAAGAACATCCCCCATTGCTTGTGGGCAGATTTCAGCAACAGAATCTCAGACATCAGGAAACCAGAGCCCCAGCAGGAGAGGCCATGGTGAAGCCCGTGCATCTGAGCAAGCAGGAAATCCTGCTCCTCCTCAGGCTCCCAGAAATGGCTGGGCATCCCTGGTCATGGGAGAGGCTGAAAGTCTTTACTAGGTAGTCTCCTTCATGTCCCAGCTGGCAAAATCTCAGGGTTAGCTATGGTTAAAAATGCAAAGATGGCTGGCATGGTGGCTCACATCTATAATTCCAGCACTTTGGGAGGCTGAGGTGGGCAGATCACGAGGTCAGAAGTTCGAAACCAGCCTGGCCAATATGGTGAAATCCCATCTCTACTAAAAATAAAAAAATTATCTGGGTGTGGTGGTGTGCACTTGTAGTCCCAGCTACTCAGGAGGCAGAGACAGAAGAATTGCTTAAACCTGGGAGACGGAGGTTGCAGTGAGCCGACATCACACCACTGCACTCCAGCAACCTGGTGACAGAGTGAGACTCCATCTAAAAAATAAAGCAAAGATCACGTTGTCCTTTACAATGGAAATGTTAGGCACTGCTAACATTTTTTTGTTGTTTATTCATTTTTTTTCTGCTCAGACCCTGTTTCCCAAAGGAAACCAGTCCATTTCCTGGCTTTAGCCACCAAGATCCTGTTCTGAGCATAGGAAACAGAAAAGAAAATACAGGTTCTGAGCAATACCATGTCCCTTGAATAGTGAGGGATGCAAGCAGGAGAAAAATGATACATAGAATCTGGGAAATAAATGGCCTTCTTTTTGTCAGGGATAATGAGCTATAAAAATACAGGCATGTGGTATACAGAAGGCGTCTTTTCTAGTATCACTGCAGGAAGCCCAGCTGAGAGTGACGGCAGCACATGGGAAACAGGCCAAACGCTGCTGGAGACACAGAGACCATGGCATCAGCTGAGCCCTAGACCGGGACGTGGCTGCAGCCAATTTCTACCTCGGATTTCCTTCTACTTTAAGCCTTTATTTTCCTTCCTCCCTTCCTTTCTTCCTTCTTAATTTACTTTTAGTTGAGTTATTTTGAAAGATTTCCATTTAACCAAGAAATTACTGCTTAGAGGTGACGAGCCCTGTAAAACAGGCTCCCCCGGGGTTAAGGCTAGGTATAAGGTGTGAGGAATCCCCTGTCGCATCTGGGAAGCTGGCAATCCTGATCTGCATATCTAAAGCCTCAGTCCCTGAACCTTCTGAAAGGAGGAATTGGTAGTCAATTTCAGGATGTTAAGAAGTAGACTCCTATGGCTTTAACTATTGCACACTTCAAGCCAGTTATTTTTAAAGAAGGAAGGAAATGATGGGCATTTTGTTTAGAGGCATTTTCTGCCTCTGGGCAGCTGTTCAAGATCACTGAGAATCAGATTTATGGGGCCTATAAATTTGCAAACGCCCTCATCCTTACCCCAATAAGGCTAGTGAAGTTGGAAAGTATAACTGGAAATAAGATTGTATCCCAGAAGAAGCTGGAAAATGGGAAACCCTGACCCCTTGTATTCTTCCAGAGACACTCTCTCTATACACTCTGTTTTTCAGCCTGGAAGGAGAGCATAGGGGACAGATCAGCCTCCCTACTGAGCTAGCCACCCAAATGCAGGCCATTTAGCTGAGGAATGGGCAGAGCTTTAAGATCCACTAATAAGTAACGAAAACTGTGGCTTGGCGCAGTGGCTCACACCTACAATCCCAGCACTTTAGGAGGCCGAGGCAGGTGGATCATGAGGTCAAAAGATTAAGACCATCCTGGCCAACATGGTGAAACCCCATCTCTATTGAAAATACAAAAATTAGCTGGGTGTAGTGGCACGTGCCTGTAGTCCCAGCTACTCAGGCGGCTGAGGCAGGAGAATCACTTAAACCCAGGAGGTGGAGGTTGCAGTGAGCCGAGATCGCATCACTACACTCCAACCTGGTGACAGAGGGAGACTCCATCTAAAAAAGAAGTTAACAAAAATGTTAAGGGAGCATCCAGATTCATGAACTCTGACTTATAAAGCTCTCGTGTTTGGTTACCGGCCAGTGGTGTTTTCAGAAATTACATTACTTAACAGGTAACTGAGGTGTTAGGGGATTTTGTGTGGCAGGAAGAACTGTAATCCTGGTAAATGCAAGGTGGTGATTGCACAACTCCCCAGGCTTCTGAGACAATGGGGAGCCGGCTACCAAGTGATTGCAGGCGGGGGAGGGGATTCCTTCCAGGGCTTGCTTCAAATGTGGTACAGAGTGGTGGACAAAAGCAAGCTGTTTAAAGAACAGAATCGGATGGGCCAGGTTGACTGATCAGGAAACTTCCCGACTTGCCAAAACAATTGAATCTGGCTCTGCTGCCCAAGAGGACGTCTGTGCAAACACAAGCCACTTCCCCCTCCCCACTTATCCAAGCGGAGACAACCTTGATCTTTTTCTTTCTTTGTTTTTCCTCTACTATTGTATACTGGGCATCAAGACTAGCTACAATTATTACTCATCTTATTGGTCAATGGACAATGAAAAATACATTGGAAGACAACTAAGAAGAATTTAATCAGAAAACTGTGAATTTGCAATTGAATGTAGTAACTAAAAACATCTTGGAATTGTCTCTCTTTGAGGAAGGAGTGGGTACATTTTCATTTGTATATGGGATGGTTGTCTTTTTTAAGAAAAAAATATTTCTGGAACTTATGAAAATAAGGGTACAAGAATGCACAGGGCAGCCGAAGGGTGGAATGTAGTGGTGAGAACACATCTATTTCCTTTGGGTCTACTAATTTTCCTTCCCAATTCTTCATGTTCACACTGAGATTGTTCATCATGGCGGTGATGGACAATCCTAATGTGATTATCCGCCCTCATTAGTTATGAGGTGTTTCAGTTATCCATTGCTGTGTAACAGATGACCCTACAACTTAGTGGTTTAAATAACGCATCACTTCTTATGATCTAAACATTGGCGGGACTTAGCTTGTCCCTGCTGCTGTTCTGTGTGATTGTTGTGTGGCTACATTCTGTTGGAAGCTCATCTGGGGCTGGGATAGATCCAGGATGGCCCTGAAAGGCTAACAATGAAAGCTTCAAGGTCTCCGAAGATGTAATCCAAAAAGTTATACAGCATCACTTCCACCACCACATTCTATCGGCCAAAATGAATCAGAAGGCCAGCTCAGATTCAAAGGGAGAAAACATAGACTCTGCCCCCTAATGGGAGGAGCAGTATGCATAGACAAGGACAAGAGAAATGTTGGTAGATCTCTTTGCTGATGATAAATTACACTTCACCCTGGCTACAAATATTTATGTCTCTCATGTGTACACAATACACTCAGACCCTCCCAAGATCCCTGGAGTCTCATCAAATCATGGCATAGGCTGCTCCAAGTCCAAAATCTCATCATGTAATGAGGTCTAGGTACAGATTAAACTTCTTAGGTGTGATTCCTTGAATGTAACTCCTTGGGTGAAACACCAGTTGATCCAATGGCCTGGGCACTAAAAACAAAGTTATCCTCTACATGAACACTCAATATGCAATGATAAGACAGAACCAAAGAGCTGCATTTGATAATTCTGTTTATAAATGCGAAAGGAGGAAGAATAGGACACACAAAGCCATCATTAGCAACTCTGAAATTTAGCCAGGCACATGTAACTTGCACCCCAAGCTTAGCAGCTTGAAAGAGAATACTATAACAATTTATTCTTTATGATTCTGTACGTTGGTTGGGTTCTGTTGGGTGGTTCTGCTCCATGAGCTGTTGGCTGTTATCACTCATACAGCTGCAGGACTAGATTCCTGAGCATGTGACCAGTGCATTTCAAGGAGCCTGTGCTTAGAAGGGCCTCAAGATTGAGGTTTAAAGCTTTGTGGTCACTATCTTGAAATAGTGGTCACATTTATCTTTGAATTTTTGTTTTGTAAATAATAGGACAATTGAATATTCATAGAGGCCTTGGAACATGTGGCCCTGCTTCCCACTATATCTCTCCTGTCTCCCCACCCCATCCCCAGATGGGATTTTTCAGCCACTTTCTCCATGTACCTTGATGTCCTGGGATCCACCTGGCATTCCTCCCTTGACCTCTGCCCCATGAACACGGTTTCCCTCCACGTGGGATGGTGACCAGGTTCGGTCAGCAAGGGGAAAGCCTGTGTTCTGCCACCACCCTCTACTCTCTAATGTTGAAGGGACCCAGGCACAGGGTGTGAAAAGGGTCTGGATCAGACATCCATGCCCCATGGCTTCTTGGGGTAGGTCACGGCAGTGGCCATTCCTGCCCTCGGCTGGCAGGACCCCAGCACCATTTGGTGGGTGACTCAGCACTGAAGGAGCCTCTTGCCCATCCCTGACTTGCACGTCCTGGCATGGAGGTTGCAATATCCTTGAGGATTGCTTGTTTGCTATGATTGGGGTGGCAGGTTATGGAATGAGAAAATGTCTCACTTGACTTCTCCACCCTCATCCCAGTCCTGGCCACCATTCCAATAGTTTGTGGGAGGAGTATGCCAGTGGCCATCAGGCCTGCTCCCAGGTTGCAGGGCAGGAACCCCAGACAACTGTGAGAGTCTGCACCTGCCCCATGAGTGCCCTAAGGAGCCCCTCTCTTGGTCTCTGTGCCTGGGGGGTCCCACTCTGAAACTTTTCTTCTGGTCACCTGGAAGCACTACCCAGAGATGATGAGTCACAAAACACAAATTGTGAAATTTCAGTGATTCTGCATATGAGTTAAGTGCTCTGATGTTTGTACTTAAAAGTAGAATTAAAAATGAATGGTAAAATTCATGCTAATAATTTAATATCTTAATGTTCTTAAAACAATATTAAATTGCAATTTTTTAAAAAAGTCATGAGTAGAAAGAGAAACCATGAGCTAAAGGGAACAACTTGTATATTTTAATACATTTTAGGGTACTTTTTTCCTGCTTTTTGGACAAAAGACTCCATGTTTTTATTTTGCGTTGCATCCCATGAATTCTGTGAGCAGTGCTGTGTGGATGTAATTAACTGGGAGCTTGGCTAGTGCTGGAACATCCAACATGGCTTCACTCCAAGGTCTGTGGGCTCAGCAAAGACGCTGAAATGGCTGGGACTACCTGTGCCTCTCTGTCTTGTGTAATTTCTCACCATGGAGCAGTCAACCTCAAGCTTCTTTACATGGTGGCTTGCTCCCAAGAAGATGAAAATGAAGATAAAGGAGCTCTAAAAACTTAGGACTTGAAAATCTTGCATTGCTACTTCCACTGCATTTATGGGTCAAACTATATCACAAGGCATCCCAGATTCAAGAGAGAGGTTACAGATATACTTCTGATGAAAGAAGTGGCATATGCAACCGGGGTAGAGAGGGATTGTAGTCAGCCTTGTTGCAGGCAACCATCCACAGAAGAGCAAGCAGGTTAGGTTAATCCTCATGCCCTCTCTCTGTGGCAGCAGTCAGAGAGTGGTCCCCAGATAAACACATGCCTCGAGAAAATCTATTCTATTCACAGCATCTAGCATTTTTACTTTGGAAGAGGAATTTCTTTTTCTTTCAGATTACAGTTGTTTGGATTTAGACTTGAGATGATCAGTCATTTTTCCTTTGAGGTAGGAAGAGCTAGATCATCAAATGAAACAACAGAGAAGCAATGTCCTACCATCATCTTTGGAAGACCTGGTTGCACCTATGCATATGGCCAGCATGACCCTTAGTTTCCCACGGTGTGAATCAACACTATTTATGTGCTTAAGTCATCTTGAATTTAATCTCTGCCATATTCTCAAAATATTTAGTAATACAATGAGGCACTATAGACAGGCTATGCACATTGTTTTACATCATTCTTTCAAGAGCGTTATCCTATTGCTTAAGCCAAAAGCCTAAGAATCATGACCCTTTCTTTCCCTGCCTTTTCAGACTTGAAATCTAATCCATTAACATTTCTTTTTGACTATTCTGATCTAAAGCCTAAATTCATTTACTGCTGATCATCCTCTCTCCATAATTTAAGCCAACATTATCCTGCCTATAATAGAATCCTAACAAACCCTCCTGCTTCTACTCTTTATGAATCTTCATGCAGCACAGTAATTTTTAAAATAAAATGAGATCATAACACTCCACGAATTATGACCTTCCTATGGCTTTCTGTGTGTTTAGATTAAAATCCAAACAGCCGACATTTACAAATCTACTGTATCCTGGTCTCTGTCTATCCCTCCAACCCTCGGACCCACGTCAGCTCATGTTCTCTGCACACCAAACACACTGTCAGGCTCTTCCGTGAACACTTGTGATTCTTCTGTCTACAGGTTTCTCCTTCTCACTTCACACCCTTGATTCCCATATGGCTTCTCCTAGTCACCCTTTAGGACCCAGATCAAATATCTCCTTTTCAGAGAGTCTCTCCCAGAAGCCTCTATATCTGTCTAAAAGAGATCCCTCTAATTCACCCTCAATCATGTTATAAGATAGAGATTATTTCTGTGGTAGCACTTGCTATTCTGTGACATTATCTTATTATGTTAACATTTTTTTTTTTGTCTACTATCTGAATTCTTCTATTTAAGTATAAGCTCCTTGAGGGTAGGCACTATTTTCAGTGCCTAGCAATGTTTTCTAGACATTCAACAAAAGTAGCAACAATGAAAACCAATGAAACAATAATCCACACTATGAGGCACATGTTATAATCCTCATTTTACAGATTTAAATTCTAAGGCTCAGAGAAGTCAAATGCCATGTCTAAAGTCACCTATCTAGGAAGAGTTGAAGCAAGTATTCAAGTCAAATTTTGCCTGCCTTCAAAACCCAAGCCCTTATTGCCCTAGTGTACCCTTTTCATAAAATCTTCTACTCAGGGTTTATATTTAAAGGTCTTGTAGATCAAGAATCATCCACAGTGGGACGCTGAAGGTATGAGCCAATCAAACGGTGTCTTGGCTCCTCTCACTGTGTTCTTACTACCAAACAGATTCAAATGATTCTCAAGCATGGCTGTTAAGGTAAATGGTAACAAGAGGTAACACACAGCCTCCAGGTGAGTCCAAAGGGGTTCTTCTTGACTCTGGTGGAGGGATTCAGGAGCTGGTTTTACGTTTAAGAGTTTTGTTTTACCATTAAATGAGTCACTTTTTACCCTCCATTTGGAAAAAGGGCGGGACCTTCCATTGAAAGCTTAGAGTAATTGACTTATTTTGTGCTAAGATGTTCTTTCCTCATTCATCTCACCTTCTGCAGGTCTTGCTATGCTTCTTGCTCAGGTTTCTGCACAGATAATCTCCTCAGGGCGGCCTACACCCATCACCCTATGCATTTCCAAGTCCTGAGCCTGCTCTTTTGCCTCAGTGCAACCATCATTACCTGCCATATTTTCCACATATGCGTCTGAGTCTGGGTCTTCCAGGACAATGTAAGCTCCCTAGCATCAAGGACTTTATTTTCCCATGCATACTGACAGCCTTGAAAGGTGTTAGTGAATAGTGGAAATTCAGTGTGTATAGTGTGTTTGGTATATAGTGAAATTCAATTTGTTGAACATATGGATAAATACATAAGTGAATCCTTTCAAGTATGGATTTATAGCATGCTAAGGAAGACCCTTTCTGCTTTAAAGGAATGGGAAGGAGCTGCCATTTCTTGAATTTCCCCGATGCCCAGGGTTCTTTCTCCAAAGAAACTCATTTGTCTTTCTCGCTCTGCAGTTAGAGAGCTATAATTATGCCCATTGGTCTGATGAGAAAGCTCAAGAGTTGGAGAGGTTGGGTTACATGTGCATGATGCACAGATGGAAAACGGTGTGGCCAGGATTACATTCTGGTCTGGCCTACTCGAAAGCCATGCTCTTTCAGCTGAGGAGTATTACACAAGGCCAGGTGGTGAGGAGACTCACATTAATTACAATATTGAAATAGAAGTGTAGTGATTTAAAAGTAGGAAAAATGTCCTACTTCCATTCTCTATTAGGCATTTGACATTTTCCTTTCAAAGTAGAATGAAATTTTATAGCTCTGAATGATCAAACTTTTTTAAAAAATATGGCTCAAAAGGTGTTTTCTTTGTCCTTTTGGTTATTTCACCATCTTCTTTGCAGTAGCACTGTTATTTCTAGAATCTTTCTGAGTGGAATGAATTCCCCTGATATGTACAATTTATTTAACGTAGAATCTTTGTTAGGTAATTTGGAAAGCTGAACTCATCAACTGAGTTGTAAATCTTTGAATATCATAAGACAAGCCCTCCAAACACATGATTTTCAGGACCCTGACTCTGCCTCAGGTCAGCAGGCCACAATGGTAAGGAGGGAAAGCAGTGATTAGGGGGTCACTGTAGGACACTTTGTAATACAGATGCTCTTTGGCTTATGATGAGGTTACCTCAAAACAAATGCATCGTAAGTAGAAATTAGCATATGTCAAAAATGCGTTTAACATACCTAACCTACTGAACGTTATGGCTTAGCTTACCTCAAACATGCTCAGAACATTTACCTTACCCTACAGTCGGGCAAAATCATCTAACGCAAGGTTTATTTTATAGTAGGGTGTGGAATATCTCATGTAATTTATTGAATACTGAGTGAAAAACAGAATGGTTGTATGGGTGCTATCATCTAGAAATTATACAATATAAATCTGGAAAGGAGACTTTATTTCTCATAAAAGGTTACAGCCTGCAGGGTGGCCATCTGACAGGCTGAGAAGTGCAGCCTCTGGCCAAAGCCATTAGCAAGTACTTCAAGGGAGGGAAGGATGAGATGGGACTCAATGGTGTACAGGTTGGCCAAGTGTCAACATGCAACAGGTTTTAGGAAGAGCTATGAATATTCATGAAGGGGGAAGAGAATTCTGTTTAAGTATACAGAATAAACGTGTATGTTACTTGCAGCCCATGTTCACTTTGGCATGGAGACTTAAAATTTAAATGTATCACAATTGAGTCCTGTATGTCAAAAGGTGAAGTGGGAACACAAAGGCACTCCATGCACAGCCTCTGTAAACCAGCCAGAATCAGTCCGTAGTCAGGGATCTTCCTCTCAGGTGGAAGTTACTGAAATCAATCTCTTGTTCAGTTGAAGCTGTGGTTATGGTTTGTGGAGCACGGAGGAAGTCAGTGTCTAGCAGTAGATGAGCTGCAATTGTTTTCACGTTGCTTACTTTGAGGACCGTGCTCATTTCGCTGCTAGAGAAAAAGAAAAATCTTATGGCAGTTAGAAAATAGTTTATTCTTTCAGTGGTGAGTGTGTTATGGTTTGGCTCTGTGTTCTCATCCAAATCTCATCTTGGATTGTAATTCTTATAATCCCCATATGTTGACGGAGGAATCCAGTGTGGGACGGGGGTGACGGATCATGGGAGCAGTTTCCCCCATGCTGTTCTCATGATAGTGAGTGAGTTCTCACAAGATCTGATGGTTTTATAAGGGACTCTTTTGTCTTCACTCCTCACTCTTTTCTCTCCTGCCACCTTGTGAAGAAGGTGATTGCTTTCCCTTCTGCTGTGATTGTAAGTATCCTAGGCCTCCCCAGCCATGCAGAACTGTGAGCCAATTAAACCTCTTTTCTTTGTAAATTACCCAGTTTTGGTGGTATCTTCACAGAAGTGTGAAAATCAACTAAAACAGCGTGTGTGACTTAATCCTTAATTGGCATGGTCTTAGGTTCTGTTTATAATTTGCTATCTTATTGCCACAAAGAGTTCATTCCGTCAATCTTACAATCTCCATTTTAACATCAATGCTGGTCAGTTGTGTCTATACTGTAAAAGGGAGGGAATATAATAAAATGTGTGTCTGACCTCCCATCCTGTCATGGTTTGGAACCTAGTTTTTAATTAAGGTTTCTGTGAGGTCCCCTTGGCCAAGGGGGAGGTCAGGTAGGGGATTTAGATTTTATTTTTGGTGCTTAGTACTCACCATTAACGTACACAGCTAAAAGCACACCGGACTTGGAGAATGGAGAATGTTTGAAGCATTAAACTAAAATTAATTTCTGGCTGATGGGGAAGCTGTAGCACCAGGATCATCAATTTTTCTCCTTCTGATGAGGCCGGAACAGTGGTCCCCAGCCTTTTTGACACCAGGAACCAGTTTCATGGAAGACAATTTTTTTTCATGAATCTGAGTTTGGAATGCTTTCATGGAGGGAATGGTTTGGGGATGCTTCAAACACATTGAATTTATTGTGCACTTTATTTCTATTATTATTACATTGTACCATCTAGTGAACTCACCATAACGTAGAATTAGTGGGAGCATTGAGCTTGTTTCCTGCAACTAGGTGGTCCCATCTGGGGGTGATAAGAGACAGTGACGGATCACTGGACATTAGATTCTCATAAAGAGTGAGCAACTTATATCCCTTGCATATGCATTTCACAATAGGGTTCATGCTCCTGTGAGATCTAATGCCACTGCTGATCTGACAGAAGGTGGAGCTCCAGTGGTAATGCAAGTGATGGGGAGTGACTTTAAATACAGATGAAGCTTTGCTCACTCACCCCTTTGCTCACCAGGGGTTGGGAACCCCTGGGCTAGAGATTGGCAGATAAAGGCACTGAGACACTAACACTGTATAATGCTCTTCAGAAGGATATCAATTTTTGACTGCATAGTTTGTTTTTTCTTTTCGTTATCTATTTCCCTATAGCAAGCGTGACCATCCTGTGTCTGCCCGTCAGCTCCCGTGAATCTCTTCAAAAGACCATTTCTTTCCATATCCATACACCACTTCTGACAGTAGCTGACACTTTGGCCAGTTTTTTTGCTGTGACCTTTCTTGGTGCCTCAGGTATAACTTCTCCTCCCTCTGCCTCAACTTCTTTACATTTTTTCCCCCAGTTCAGTCTTCCAGGTCATCATTAGCAAGCTCTTCAGCCTCAATGCCAACAAGCTCATGAGTATCCTCTTCATCAGTGCCCAACACTGGCTGTTCCAAAGCACTAACAACTTGTGTATTTTTACTATTTCCTCAGCAGAAGAATTTTTGTTAAAGACTTTGAATGTGTTCTCATATGTTTTCAAAACTGTCTTTCAAAAGCTGTTTATTCATTCCTGTGTGTCTCCTTCCCATGCTGCAGTGATATTCTGGACAGCATTTAGGATGTTATAGCCTTCCTAAAACTCACAGTGTATAGCCAGATTCAGTCACTTCAACGGCCTGCACAAACTTTTGGCATAAATAGTATGCTTTGAAGACAGCTACGTGCCTTAGTCCATTGGTTGAATCAGTGTGGCTGTGCACGGTGATAGCAAATACACAACTCTCACAGCAGGATGCCTGTCCCCAATATGCTGTGGATGCTCTGGAGTATTGTCAAAGATTAGAAGAATCCTGAATGAGATGTTTTGCCTACAATATTCTCCTGCCTGTGGAATAAAACTGTTCAAAACCAGTCATCAAACAATGCAGATGTCACCCAGGCTTTCTTGTTAAGGACATAATAAAGGGAAATGCATTCTTGCTCACGTTTGTGAATGCTCTAGGGTTCTCCATGATAGATTGGGAAAGGCTTGAATTTGAACCTTGCAGTACTTCCATCCCAAAGCGGCATTAAACAGTTCTTGAATGCCTCGATCCTGGCATTGTTTGGACTTTTGATGCGTATATGTACTCTCCAGCATATGCTTCCGGAACAAGCTTGTTTTATTGACATTAAATATTTGTTCCAGTAAATGTTTCTAATTCACAATTACCCTCTGCAGCTCTTTCTTAAGAGCTTCAGCACCTTCAGTATCGCCACGTGCTGCCTCACTGCTGACCTTCATGTTATAAAAATTACAGTGACGTATGAAGCATCGGAACTGTCCATGCCTTGCTGTAAGGGTGTTTGTGTACATGAGGTCCCTGAACTCTCTTTTAGTGTATTATATAAGATTTCTTGCCTTAGTCTGAACCCTCAGTAGAATAAGTGGTGTGGACTTCTGTATCTGGTCTTCTGTCCACGTGACAAGTAATTTTTTTATATCATAAATTGGTTCAGCTCTTTCTTCATGGTAATGATCGATTTAACCAGTGCTGACAATTTCACGCATTACTGGTTTACTTCTTATCCTTTAAGACGGTTGAGATGGTGGATTGTGAAAGTCCTAACTCCCTTTGCATTAATCATTACTGGCTTGCTGCCTTTATGCCAGGCAATTACTCTTGAGATGAAACTCAAGAGTAATTGCCTTCCTTTTCTTCTCACCCGAAGCAGGAGACACAGATGGGCATTTTGTAGACATGATAGAATGTGAAAACACTACACACAATATCCAAGAGAAAAAAAACACCCCTCTGTCAATGCAGCACACTGTAGAGTGCTGGCTCTTTACTGCTGTGATTGTGTGGCTGGCAGGGAGCTGCAGCTTGCTACGGCATCATGGAAGAGTAATGCCAGCACAGAAAAAGATCAAAATTCCAAGTGTAGTTTCTGGTGAATGCATATCGCTTCTGCATCATGATAAAGTAAAAAAGCCAAGTCAACACATCGTAAGTTGGGGACCATCTATAGTCTGTTTTATAAAATATTTATAAAATGCATATCTTTCCATTGACCTTGACCTAGAATGTTGCCTGAATTCCACCCATCTAACCTCTAACCAAATCAAGAAATAGAACAATCCTGGAATCCCATAAACTCCTCTCAGACTGTGACCTGCTACCCCTCACTCCTCCCAGAGGCAAATACAGCTCTTGCTTCTCCTGCTTCAGATTAATTATTCTGGTTTGTGAACTGTGTTTTAGGTTATAATGTGGTATCCACTTATTATACCTGGTTTCTTTCCCTAATGATGTGACTGGGTACTTTATTATGTTATTGTAAATAACAAAGTTTAACTCATTTGCATGGGTGTTTGTTTACCATTGTATTAACTAACATAATTTGTTGATCCTTTACTTATGACCGACATGTGGGTGATTACCAGTTTGGCACTTGTCATGGGCTGTGTTTCCTAGAAGCATAACTCAAGACAGGAATTCTTGTACAAGTGATTCATTAAGAAGCTGTGTTTAGAAGAAACCTGTAATGAGGTGAAGAAAGCAGGATGGGAAAAGTTCTGCGGCCAGGGGAGAAGCTAAGGGTGAATGTGGGTACAGGTAAAGCCCAACCCCAGTCGGATCATGTAGGAAGCACTGGAGCATAAATCACACCACAGAATCCGGCCTGGCTTAGGGAAAGAAAGTGAGGCTTTTGCTTTCCACAGTAGCCAGTCCTGGCTCCAAGCCACCCAAGATGGTGGCTATGAATTTACCTCTTAGGAACTTTTGGTGAAGGCAGTCCCAGTTGCTGAGGGCAGTGTTCTGAGAAGGTTGCAAGTACAACAAGCCTTTGGCAGTGGCCACTGGCAACAGGAAAGCAGATGACGCTGGGGGGCACTTTTAACAGTATCTGCTTCAGCTGATATGAAACATGCTGCTATTGGGGTCAGGATGACTGTGAGTCAAGGGAGGCAGCAAGGGAACAAAATTTAAAGAAGCCATCACCCTCAAGGCTTGCAAAGTACAGGCTCAGCTCTTACATGATCCCGAGAATGACAGCCTATTTCAATTGTGCACCCTAGGTGCCTTGTTGGCCTCACTTGCAAGTCCAGGACTTGCTGCTGTGAACACTTTGCACTTCTTTGGTGCATATATGCCTATGTATCTGCTGGATATAGACCTAGGAGTGGAATTGCTAAACCACAGAGTAGCATGTGGGTATGTTTATGTTCAGCTCTAGTAGATATGGCCTAACAATTTTCCAAAAATGGTTTTATCAGTTTTCACGCACACTGTTAACAGAGTATTGAATTCCAATGCTACACATTCTTGGTATTTTCAGTTTTTCTAATATTTGCCATTCTGGTCAGATATATTGTTATCTGAGTGGGTTTAATTTGTTTTTTTTCTGATGACTAGTGATGTTGAGCACATTTTCATATTTATTAATTATTCATTGCCTAGTGCTTTTGTTTTTTATTTGTCCAATTGTGTTTGTTGTCTGATTTTTATTGATTTATAGGAGAGAGAGAAAAAAAAAAAAGAAGAGAGAGGGTATTATCTTGGATACAAATTCTTTGTAGATAATATTTACTGAAAACGTTTTGTTCCCATGCTGTGGCTATTTATTCATTTAATGGCATATTTTGATGAAGAGAATTTCCTAATTTTAACATAGTCCAACTCTTAGTAATCTTTTTTATAAGTTTTGCTTATTTTTGTGTTCTGATTAAGAAACTGTTGCTACCCCAAGATTATGTACATTTTGTATTATCTTCTAGAAGTTTTATAGTTTACATTTAAATAAATTTTTATTTTAAGGTAGCTTTAGATTTCCAGAGAAGCTGCAAAGGTAATGCAGAAAGTTCCTACCTATTCTTTGCTCAATTTCCCCTATGGTTAGCATCTTACATTACTGTGGCCCATTTACCACAACTAATGAATCAATACTGATGCACTATTATTAACTAAAGTCCTTACTTTACTGAGATTTTCTTAGTTTTTCCCAATATCTTTTTTTTTTTTGAGACGGAGTTTTGCTCTTGTTACCCAGGCTGGAGTGCAATGGCACTATCTCGGCTCACCGCAACCTCCGCCTCCTGGGTTCAGGCAATTCTCCTGCCTCAGCCTCCTGAGTAGCTGGGATTACAGGCACGCGCCACCATGCCCAGCTAATTTTTTGTATTTTTAGTAGAGATGGGGTTTCACCATGTTGACCAGGATGGTCTCGATCTCTTGACCTCGTGATCTAGCTGCTTCGGCCTCCCAAAGTGCTGGGATTACAAGCTTGAGCCGCCACGCCCAGCGCCCCCAATATCTTTTTTTAAAATTTTTGAGATGAAGTCTTGCTTCCTCACCCAGGCTGCAGTGCAGTGGCACCGTCTCAGCTCACTGCAACTTCCACCTCCTGGGTTCAAGTGATTCTCCTACCTCAGCCTCCTGAGTAGCTGGGATTACAGGCACCACCACCATGGCCAGGTAATGTTTGCATTTTAGTAGAGATGGTGTTTCACCATGTTGGCCAGGCTGGTCTCACATTCAATATCTTTTATCTGTGTCAGAATTCCACCAAGGATACCGCATTACATTTAGGCATCATGTCTCCTTAGACACCTATGGCTAGGATAATTTCTTAGATTTTTTTCTGTTTTTTTTTTTTTGTTTATGACTTTGACAAGTTTGAAGAGTCTTAATCAAGTGTTTGTAGAATGTCCCTCAATTTGGATCTGTCCTATGTTCTCTCCTGCTTAGACTAGGGTTATGGGGTTTTGGGAGAAAGACCAGAGAAGTGAAGTGTCTTATCAAAACATGGTATCAAGGATACATGCTATCAACATGACTTATCACTGATGATGTCGACTCTGATCCCCTGGCTGAAGTCATGCTGCCAGCTTTTTTCTACTGTGGAGTCACCCTCCTCTCCCCCTTTTCTACACTGTACTCTTTGAAGCAAGTTTCTAAGAGCCGTTTGGAATTTAAGGTTCTACCTCCTTGAGGGCAGAGAAGCTACATAAGTTATTTGGAATTCTTCTGTATGGTGGATTTGTGTTTTTCTCCTCCTCCTTTTATTTATTTATTCAGTCGTTTATTTACACTGATATGGATTCTTGGATACTTCTTTTATACTTTGAGTTATTTATTTATTTCATTAGTTTGCTCAAGTTGTTCGGTTTTGACCAATGACCCCGTTAGCTCATGTGTCTTTTTAATATGACTCAATCCTGCTTTTTACATTTTATTACTTCTTTACTTTCTATCACTTCAAGACTCTTCAGGCCACTTTTGCATATTCCATGCCACCACCCTAGAATCAGCCATTTCTCTAGGAAGTTCTGGTTCCCTTTATTGGAGCACGGTGTTAGAAACCAAGAGCTGAGTGCTAGGTGTGCTTGTCACTGATGGGGCAGGTGTCATGGTTTCTAGGCTGTCTCAGAGGACTGTTAAAGAAAAGTTATTTGATGATATTTGTTAGATAAGGGTAAGGAAGATTTTATTCAAAGTCATCGCAGTTGATGTGGGAGCTGCTGTAGCACATCTTCCCGTGGAGGAGAGAGATTGGGCTCAACTCTGAATGCAGCATGAGCGAGTGGGAAATGGTAGCCAAGGAGCAGTATGGGAGTCAGTGAGTGGGAAATTACTAAGAGGAAACATCAAGGTAAAGGGAATTCTGGCTCAACTAACCTAAAAGGATTATTGATGAAGATAGTCCAGAGTCATCAGACATCACTTGGGGGTGGTGGAGGCTGAGGAACTGAATAAATATCAAGGATGAGGGCTTCTCACTAAACTGAGTTAGCAGGTGTATGGGTCCATTTTCATACTGCTATAAAGAACTGCCTGACACTGGGTAATTTATAAAGAAAAGATGTTTAATTGACCCAGTTCAGCATGACTGAGAAGGCCTCAGGAAACTTACATTTACTGTAACGGTAGAAGGCAAAGGAGAAGCAGGGCACCTTCTTCACAAGACAGCAGGAAGAAGAATGAACATAGGAGGAGCTACCAAACTCTTATAAAACTGTCAGATTTCTTGAGAACTCACTCACTATCACAAGAACAGCATAAAGGAAACTGCCGCCATGATCCAGTTACCTCCACCTGGTTTCTCCCTTGATACGTGGGGATTACAGAGATTATGAAGATTCAATTCAAGATGAGATTTAGGACACAGCCAGACCATATCAGCAGGGCTCTTTGTTAAAACTGGATTCTGCAAGGAAGTGCACAGATGGGGCTAGCAAAAGATTCAGAAGGCTGACTAACTTTGTCCAAGCAAAGAATCTATGTCAGGACAGAGCTAAGAAATATATATATGTATGTGCATTCAAACCATTTATATAGGTATCACATATATCTGTAATTATTGTTATACCTATCCGGTAGTACTTACATTAAGCTAAATGTTAGTTCATACTCATGGTTCCAACTTTAATTCATCTCACATGGATTATTCTAGTATTTCTGCTTGTCTGTAAACTCCTGGTTCAACAGTGGAAAATCTGGTTTCCACCATCTATTTACATATTGTTTAATCACAGTATGCATTAGAGTTTGAGAATTGTTAATTCATACCCTTATGAGAAACAATATTACCAATTAGAGTACAGTGTGTTTGTACAGTTCCTTTTGTATTTTGTCTACCTATTTCCATTAATCTCTAAAGTTACTTAAATCATCACCCCTTTTCCCCACCTGCTTCAGAGAGGTTATGTCATACATTTGTAATATAGTCAGATTTTTTTGCTACAGTTTGTATTCCATCTCGAACTCTCCCACCCTCCTATTTTTTAAAAAACATTGCATACATTAAGGTTTACTGTTTGTTCTAAGAAGTTCTATAAATTTTGAGAATGGATAGGGTCAGGTATCTACTACTACATAACCACACAAAACAGTTTTATATTCCTAAAAATTCCCCGTGCTTCACCTAATCAACTTTCCCTCATCCCCTTATCAATGGCAATTACTAATCGGGCTTCCATCTTTAAAATTTTGCTGTCTTAAAATATTCACCCCCCCCTGAATATTTCAGAATAGTAAATAAGTAGATGCATATACTGTGTAGCTTTTTCAAACTGACTTATTTTATTTATCAATATGCATTTAAGTTTTATCTATGTTGCTGTGTGGATAAATAGTTTACTCCTTTCAGTTGTTAAATAGCCTTCAATTGTCTGGATGTACCACAGATTATTTATTCATTTACCAGTTAAAGAATTTCTTGGTTATTTCCAATTTTGATGGATTAGAAATAAAACCTCTATAAATAATTATCTCAAGGTTTTTGTGTAAACATAAGTTTTCAAATCCATTGGGTAAATATCTATGAGTGCAATTAATAGGTCACATGGTAAATCTATGTTTAGCTTGAAAAGAAATCACCAAACTGTCTTTCAACATAATCAGACCCATTTGCATTTCCACCAACAATGAGGCTTCCTGTTGCTCAACAAAATTGGTTATTTTTTACTAATTTTAGCCATTCCGATAGATATGAAATCCTATCTCAGTGTTGTGAGGGGCTGTTTTCAGTTTTTGTTTTTCATTTTTGAGACATGGTCTCGCTGTTGCTCAGGTTGGAGTACAATGGCATGGTAACACTTCCTGAAGCCTACACCTCTCTGGGCTCAAGTAATCCTCCCACCTCAGCTTCCCAAGTAGCTGGGACAAAGGCAAACTCCACCACATCTAGTTATTTTTTTTTTTTAAGAGTCTCATCTGTTGTCTAGTCTGAAGTGCAGTGGTGCAATCTTGGCTCTGTAACCTCTGCCTCCTGGGTTCAAGTGATTCTACTGCCTCAGCACCCCTCAAGTAGCTGGGATTACAGGCACATGCCACCACACCCCACAAATTTTTGTATTTTGATAGAGATGGGGTTTTATTATATCCTCCATGCTGCTCTTCAACTTCTGGGCTCAAGTGATCTGCCCGCCTTGGCCTCCCGAAGTGCTGAGATTACAGGTGTGAGCCACTGTGCCTGGTCTTCAGTGTTGTTTTAATCTGTTTCCATAAAGATAATTAATGTTGAACATCTTTTCATATGCTTATTTACAATCTGTATATATTCTTAGTGAGGTATGTCAGTCAAGAAAAATGACCAAAGCAAGACTTAATCATTTCAGATCTATCTGCCAAATTTAAGGATGTGCATCCTGGAGACAGGTCTATGCCTGTTTTTACAGATGATTTTGAGGGCTTCAAATTTAAAGAGGAAATGGCAGAATATTGAGAAATACACAATTTTCATGAAAGGGCAGGTAGAGGAAAATAGTCATTCATGCATTTGTCTGCCTTAGTAAATCTGCATTTTTACATAAAATAATATAGGTAATAGGGCAGAGGAAACAATCAGATATGCATTTGACTCAGGTAGGCAGAGAAATGACTTTGAGTTCTGCCCTATGTCCCACCACCTGTGAAGATAAGCTATCAATTTACATTGCCATGGTGAGTTTTAACAGAAAACACTTTAGGGTAAAGACCTTGAGGCCCACAAGGAATTTCCTCGTGGGCAAAATATTAGGAAGGCATATAGGTTTTCACCTTTGAAGCCATCTGCTTCAGGACTAAAATGGGATGCAGGTTTGCATGACAATTTTCCAGCTCGACTTTTCCCTTCAACTTAGTGAGTTTAGGGTCTCAAGATTTATTTTCCTTTCACAGGTCTCTGTTGAGACATTTTGCCTGTTTTAAGTTGGGCTGTTTGTTTCCTTATTGTTGTGCTTTAAGCCTTCTTTGGATATTCTTCATATAAGTGTTTTATCAGATATGCAATTTTCAATATTTTATCCTGGTATCTTCTCATTTTCTTAATAACGTCTTCACAGAGTAAAAAATTTTAATGTTCATGAATTCCAACGTATCAGTTTTTCTTTTATAATAAAGTCAACTTTTCAGTTTTAAGTACTTTTTACTATTGTATCAAAAACTGTGTAAGTAAAATATGCATCCATAAAAAATAAAAATTCATCACCAAACATAGGTCATGCAGATTTTCTCCATGTCTTCTTCTAGAAGCTTTATAACTTTGCATTTTACATTTAGTTATATGATCCAATGCAGTTAATTAGAAGCTTTATTTCTTAAGCTTTTACATTTAGATCTGAAAACCTCATGGAATTATTTATTTGTTTATTTATTGCATGGGACAGAATAGGGGTCAAAATTCTTTTTTGTCTCCATATGAATTTTAGTTGACACAACACTATTTGTTGAAAAAAGTGTCTGTTCCTCACTAGTCTGCAGTGTCACCTCCTTATTTGGCTCTATTTCTGGACTTTATTCTGGTGCATTGATATATTTGTCTGCCCTTGCACCAAGGCCATACTGTCTTAATTAGTGCAGCTTTATAAGAAGCACTTACACTGGTGAGCGTATATTCTCCCCTTTCTTCTTTTTTAAGATTATCTTGGCTATGTTTTTTGACTATATGCATTTTCATATGCATTTGAGAGCAAACTTGAAATTTCCCTAAGGAAACTGGGAATTCTGTTTAAGATGGTATCAAATTTATAGATAAATTGTGGATAATATGATATTAAATTTTCATATTATAACTCTTTCCAGGAATGAACATGATATATTCTGCCATTTATTTAAGTCTTCTTTCATCCTCCTCAAAAATCTTCTATAATTTTTTTCGGTTGCAGAGTTCTTGAATATCTCTAATCAAATTTATATTTATGATATTTGGAGTTTTGTAGTTACTATTGTGAAAGGAAAATATCTTGAGGCCCCCAAAACAGTAAGCTAAAGGGAAAAGTCAAGCTGGGAACTGCTTAGGGCAAACCTAACTCCCATTCTATTAAAAGTCATCCCTCTACCCAATGAGGTAAATGCATATCTGATTGCCTCATTTGGAGGAACTAATCAGAAACTCAAAAGAATGCAACAACTTGTCTCTCATCTTCCTATGACCTGGAACCCCCGCCCCACTTGGAGTTGTCCAGCCTTTCCAGAAGGGACCAATGTTCATCTTAGATATTTTGATTGATTCCTCATGTATCCCTAAAACAAAACAGTCCTCAGACCACCTTGGGCAAATGTTGACAGGAGCTCCTGAGGCTGTCATGGGTGTAAGTCTTTAACTCTGACAAAATAATCTTTCTGAATTAACCGAGATTTGTCTCAGATTTTCAGGATTCACACTATATATGCATAATTGTGTGTGTGTGTGTGTGTGTGTGTGTGTATGTTTATTTAATTTTTTTATTGCTCATTCCTGGTATATAGAAATACAATTGACCTTTTTAAAGTATAAGTCGGTATCTTGCGAATAATTATAATAATTCTCTGCATTTTTTTCTTTGGATAATGGCTGAATAGCTTCTGGGTGCCTCTCTCTCTAAATGTGCATTACTGGTTTTACACTTTTCTCTGTTCTAATGATTAATGACCAAAGGACCCAATGTGGGTGAGGAAGGAGAGTGCAGCCAGGGTATTTATTCATGTTTCTACCCCTCTGGGATTGCCACTGTCTGGCTGAATCTTTCAACAGATGATCATAGCTCCTTTCAAAACAGCTGGTTCCAAAGGGATCACTCTCCTAATTTCTAAAACTCCTTGTTCCCTTGGGCTTAGATGAAAACTCGAGTGCCTGCTGGCCCTGGCTTTCTTCACTATTCCTTGTGGTTTCACTACATTTTGCCTGCAATTTTGTAATTATCCTCTTGTAAGTAAATTCTACTTGAATTATTCCAATTTGCATAAGCTGTTTGTTCCTGTTAAGATCTTAACTGACACAGGTAGAGACTTCTAAAACAGTGGAGCTCACATAGCACGGATGGAAATCAAAAAGTTTGTGAGCATGTTCTTGGGAAAACCACAACTGCATCACTTCTACTTTTGTCCTTTAGTTCCCACCTCCTTCTATTCTAGCAATGAGAGAAATGGCACCGAACATTGGTTGCTGGTTCAGAATATATACCACATATGAAAGCTAGTCCTCATGCTTACCAGATACTGGGGGTAAGGACTTTAAAATGTGTGTTTTCGAGAGGCACAATTTAGTACATTACAGAAAGTAAAATCGTGTATTTTCCTTATTCTCAATTGATCTGATAAATAATTGCTTGCTCAAAACTATAATAACATCACTATACTGGGTGACTATAGCTTATGGATAAAAGAAATAAAAGACAACATGTAATAAGAAGTAAAGGGAAGAAAAATCAAGAATACTCTCTTTTAAGGTACCTGCACAACCTGTGAAGTGGTTACAGTGAAAGTACACAGATTAATGTAAATATATACCACAAATTCTAGGATAACTACTAATTTTTTTAAAAGACATATATACTACGATGGAAAATGGAGGTATACAAAATGATAAGATCAGAGATTTCAGAAAAAAGAAACAGAAAAGGATAATGAATGAAAAGTTACAATTATGGTATAAATTAATCCAACTATATCAATAATCACTTTAAATGTGAATGGTCTAAATACACCAATTGAAAGATAGGCTGTCAGAGTAGATAAAACATAGGACCCAACTATATGCTGTCTAAAAGAAAGCCTTTTTTTTTTGGAAACAAAGTCTCACTCTGTTACTCAGGCTAGAGTGCAGTGGTGCAATCTTGGCTTCCTGCAACCTCCACCTCCCAGGTTCAAGTGATTTTCCTCCCTCAGCCTCCCAAGTAGCTATGATTACAGGCACCCGCCACCGTGTCTGGCTAATTTTTGAATTTTTAGTAGAGACAGAGTTTCATCATGTTGGCTAGGCTGGTCTTGAACTCCCAACCTCATGGTCCACCTGCCTTGGCCTCCCAAAGTGCTAGGATTACAGGCATGAGCCACCATGCTCAGTCAAGAAAGCCATCTTAACTGTAAAGGTACAAACAGGTTAAAAGTAAAGGGATGAAGAAAGATACACCATAATAACAGTAATGAAATGAAAGCTGAAGCAGTTATTATAATTTATATTAAAGCAGACTTCAGAGCAAGGAACATTAGGTGATAAAGAGAGGCTTTACATAATAATAAAGGGACCAACTATCTAAGAAGATGTAATAATCCTTAATAAGTATGTGCCTACCTGAGGAAAAAATGGATAGAATGGCAACGAAAAATAGACAAATTAATGATTACCTCTGAAGACCTCAACACTCTTCGACTAGTAAATGACAGATCCAGTGGGCAGAACATCATTATGGCAAAATCACCTAGATTTAATTGACATTTATGGACTACTTCATACAGCAAAGCAGAATACACATTCTTCTCTAGCTCTCATGGAATATCCACCAAGACAGACTACATTCTGAACCACAAAACATACCTTAACAAATTTAAAATAATAGAAATCATACAAAACATGCTATCAAACCACAATGGAGCTAAACTGGAAATCTGTAACTGAAAGATAGCTAAAAAATTCGCAAATATTTGTGACAACACAATTCTAAATAACAGTGAGGTGAAGGAAGTTTCAAGAAAAGTGTAAAAATATTTTAAACTAAATAAAAATTTTTTTAAAATGCAACTCATTAAAATTTGTGGGGTAAAGCAAAAGCAGTGTTTAGTGGGAAATTTATAGCATCAAATATATATTAATCTGCTTGAACTGCCATAACAAAAGACCACAGATTGTGTGGCTAAAACAACAGTTTATTCTCTCCCAGTCCTGGAGACTAGAAGTCCAAGATCAAGGTTTCTTCAGGATCTCTTTCTGCTGAGGCCTTGCTTCCGGTCTTATAGATGGCTGCCTTCTTGCTGTGTAATCACATGGTCTTTTTCCTGTGGAGAGACAGAGGGAGAGAGGGGAAAAAATAGAGAGCTTTCTGGAGTCACTTTCTCTTCTCATAAGGACACCAGTCCTATTAGATTACAGCTTAGTCTAACAGATTATTAGATAATCTAATAGGACTGGTGTCCTTAAAAGAATATCTTTACAACATATTTAATCTTTATTGCCTTCTCATAGACTCTAACTCCAAATATGGTAACATTGGGAGTTAAGGCTTCAAAATATGAATTTTTGGAGGAACACAATTCAGTTCATAATATAATACATATTAGAAAAAAGAATAAGATCTCAAATCAATAATCTGAACTTCCACTGTAGGATACTAAAAAAGAAAAGTAATTCACATCCAAATAAGCAGAAGAAAAAAACAAAATCACAGTGAAAATCAGTAAAATTGAAAATAGAAAAAAATACAAAGAATTTTTAAAAAGAGTATTAAATTAATAAGCCACTAGCCAGCCCAATGAAGAAAAACAAGAGAAGCCACAAATTATTTATATTATAAACAAAAGAGGAGCCATCGCTATTGATCTCATGGACACTGAAAGAATAATAAAGGAATATTATGAACAGTTTTGTGTCTACAAATTAGATAACTTAGATTAAATGGACAAATTTCTTGAAAGAAACAGTCTACCAAAACTCACACAAGAAGAAATACATAATATGAATATGTCTGTATCTATTAGAGACATTGAATCATTAAGAACCTTCCAAAATAGAAAGCATCAGGCCCATGTTCTTTTACTGATGAATTTTATTATATATTTAATGAAGAAATTATACCAATTTCTACAACTTGTTCCAGAAATTAGAAGCAGGGGAAACACTTTCTGACTTATTTTCTGGAGCCAGATTATCCAAATGTCCAAAACCAAAGACATTACAAAGAAAAAAAACAAATCAAAACAAAACAACAGAGTAATATGTATCATGAATATAGATTCAAAAATCCACAAACGGTTTTAGGAAACAAAATTAAACAAAATATAGAAAGAATTATAAACCACAACCAAGAGGGATTTATTCCAGCTATGCAAGGCAAGTTCAATATTTGCAAGTTAGTTAATGTAATCCATCACGTCAACTTGCTAAAGAAAAGCAACTATGTGATTATATCAATTAATATAGAAAAAACATTTGAAAAAAATCAACATTCAATCATAAAACTCTCAGCAAACTACAAATAAAAGAAAACTTCTTCAACTTGATAAATAACATCTACAAAAGGCCTATAGCTAATATCATACTTAATGGTCGAAAACTAGAAACTTTCCCATCAAGATCAGGAACAAGGCAAGAGTATCCTGTCTCATCATTCCTATTCAACATTGTACTGGAATTCCTAGCTAATGCAATAAGACAAGAAAAGTGAATAAAATGTACATAGGTTGGAAAGGAAGAAATGAATCTATCTTTCTTCACAGATGATGTAATTGTCTATGTAAAAAAATCAAGATATTCAAAACCACAGTAAAAATTCCTGGAACTAATAACTGAATGTGGCAGAATACAAGTTGCTTTTGTATATACTAGGAATGGACAAATGAAATTTGAAAGTAAAGTACACACACCCTTCAGAAACTAAAGAAAGAATCTGATTTCAACTTGGAATGTAAATGAAATTAATCTGGTAAGGACTAATGAATCAGAAAGAGTAGAGAATGATAATGTCTATATTTTGAGACTTTAACCCCTCTATGAGATCAAAGGAAGAGAGATGTATTTTGTTCAAAATTTAAATTTTATGTGACACACAATCTTGTGTAACCTGTCTTGTAAATTTGTTTAGATAATCTAATTCAGGTTTAACTTGACACCTGGAATAGTAGATAAAATCTTAGTGTTCTGTGTAAGTTGTTGCAATACTCTGATGTATTTAAGGGAATGTTGTGTATAGAATTAAATAAATGTTTGCAGATGTCCTCAAGGGGCTGGGGAAGGAAACCATGAAACTGTATGCACTGGATCTAAATTGTACAGGAAAGACTCATCTTCAAGATTCATAAGTTGGCCAGCTATTGTAATCTCCAACAGGTTCTTCTTGTCCACTGTACAAAAAAGCCAATACACTGAGACCGTGGTGTTGCAGTAGAGAAAGAGTTTAGTTATCACAGGCCTAGCCCAGGAAGAGGATAGGAAATGTTTCTGAAATCCACTTCCCTGAGATTTCAGAGGCTATATTTTTTCAAAGACAGTTCAGTGGGTAGAGCGCTAGGGGATAGGGAATACTGATTGGTTGGGTTGGGCATGAAATCCTAGAGGATCAAAAATAATCTTTGTACACTGAGTCAGCTTCTGTATGGGGCTATAGGACTGGTTGAGTCAGTTTCTTAGTATGGATCTGGGTGATTTTAAGTAGAGTCAGTCAGTCATCAGAATGCAAAAACCTGAAAAATATTTCAAATACCAATATTAGGTTTTACAACAGTGATGCTATCTACAGGAGCAATTGGGGGAGTTACATATCTTGTGGCTTCTGGCTACATGACTCCTGAGCAGTAATGAATCATAGAAAAGCAAGCTAGGGGACAATGGCTGGTTATCATTTAGCTATACCTATATCTTAGAAGAATTCAGGCTCCTTTAATAATCCTAACCTTCTGGTCTTTCATTAGTTTTACAAGGGTGGCTTTTTGTTCCTGAACAAGGAAAGGGTTAGTTTCAGGAAGGGGCTATTATCACTTCATCGAGCTGAGACATCTAGATTCTCTTGCCCCCACACACTGGTTCCATGATCTTTCAACTCTGAGACTTACATCTTCAACCTCAGACTAAATTACAGCAGACTTCTCTGGTGCTCCAGCTTTTAGACAGCTTATTGTGGGACTTCTTGGCCTCAATAATAGCATGAGTCATTTTTTCTATTATCTCTCTCCTCTCTCTCTCTATATATATATATATGTATATACATATATACATATATGTGTGTGTGTATGTGTGTGTGTAGATAGATAGATAGATAGATAGATAGATAGATAGATAGATAGATAGATAGATAGACAATCTCCTGTTGGTTCTATTTCTCTAGAGACCCTGACAAATACAATTTTCCAATTTATGGGAGATAAGAAGAGTCTCCATGAAATCAAAAGAAAAAGCAGTAAGATATATTAACCCCATTGATTTTGATGTTAGTGAAAATTACTTTTTTGGTTTTCACTAGATTTACACTCTGTTTTGGTAAGTTGCAAAGAAATTTGTTTTTGCCCTTGGCTGAAATTGAACTAATATCTAAGAAGAGATAAAGCAAGTTTATTCAAGCTCTAACATGCTATACGCACATACATACATAAACATATACACACAATGTTAATGCAGTAGACGTCTAACTAACTAACTTTGAAAATGCTTTAACTTTTTAGCTTTGGAAATAAAGGAGTAAATTCAAGCGCAACAAGGGAGCTAAGCTATGAGGACGCAAAGACATAAGAATGACACAATGGACTTTGGGGACTTAGAAAAAGGGTGGGATGTGGGTGAGGCATAAGAGACTACACATTGGGTACAGTGTACACTGCTCAGGTGATGGGTGCATCAACATCTCAGCAATCACTGCTAAAGAACTTATTCATGTAGCAAAAACCACCTGCTCCCCAAAAACTTATTGAAATAAAAATAATGCAATACAAGGGCAACACACTTTTTTGGATTTTATGAGTCTATACATATAGACTGACGGTTCCTAATTGCCCATCTGTCCTTCTTTTTGTTTTTTCCTACCTTCCTTCCTTCCCTCCTTTATTCCTTCCTTCCTCCCTCCCTCCCTCCCTCCCTCCCTCCCTCCCTCCTTTCTTCTTTCCTTTCTTCTTCCTCTTCTTTTCTTTTTAACTCAGGCTGCTTATAGCCCAGAGGTACAGAATTACTCCAGTCAGAACAAACTGGGATGTGTCAGGCAGTAGTATAGATTTTTCTCTGTGCTAGGGGGATGTAAATAGTAAATATCCTTGGCACAACACTATGTGCCAGCTGTGAATTCTGGTAAATATTCATAATTTGAAGATAAAAGTTAACTACAATTGGAATTGTTTGCTATATACAGAAAATATCATTTGTAATAGGTATACAATTGGTCTTTTGTTTAAGAAAATAACTTATTGAATTCATTCAGTCATTCAAGGTAAACTAGACTGAGCGATGCTTAAAATGGCATGTCATCCTACAAGAGAAAATTTCAATTCTTTGAGAACCTCTGGAGAGAGGGCTGAAGGGCCTAGAATTAGAAGAAAAAGGGAAGAAAGAATCTTCAGAGACAAAGGAGGGGCCACAACAAATGATATGGGTAGCAGGAATTCAAGGAAGAACACAGCAATGGAAACTCTCTGATAGGGGAAACTGTCTAAGAATTTCTGTGAACAAAGACGTCAGATGTTCCATTTGAACTATTCTCCATGGCAGATCCTGTAGAATAGGCTACTCAATAGCCATTCCAACTTTTTACTCTCTTCCTTTTCTTCCTCTAATGCAGAGTCTGGGAAGCTAAAGACTCTCATGCTCAAGCAGATGCCTGCTGAGGATTTGGGAGAAAGTCTTTGATTCCTAATTACAAAAGCTATTCCTGCTTCCTCTGCTTCCTCCATTTCTCCTTCTTCCTTCCTGGCTGTAATGGCTGGAGCTATGATTATCTTGTGACCACAAGGGAAAGGCCAAAAGATGTCCACAAACTTTAGCCCTGTTATCACAGGAGATATGCAAAGGAAGCTCAAACGATTTGGGAACTATTTAAGGAATCTCATGAGTTCTAGGTGATTTACGGATATTCATGTGCAATTACATTAAGGTGTTCCTGCTTAATTTTTGCTCTTAAATACAAAAATTTTGTCAGCAGTAATTGTAAATATAGATCATGATTTGCTTGACATGATGATCAAGAAAATGATGTAAAATGGTACTTCATATGCATATTTCTAAAAATATATGGCAATATTCACAAGCAGCTAATTGAAACAAATGAGCAAGGGATGATAATGGGAATATATTGCAAAATGCTCATTTTATGTAAGCATTAAGTAAAATGCACATACTGTCTTACTTAGCTTGTCTATTATTCTTTACAGGCATACATGCACCATCTTAATGATTTCAACTGTGCCTTTTGCTATAAGGTCTTAAGTTTCTCAGCCATAAAATTTTCTATTGTGGATTTGGTTAGAAACTTAATCTTCAGAGGAAATGCTAGGTCTGTGTCCCCAGGAGACTGATATGGTCTTAAGATAAGAGACAGTCAGAAGGGGTCAAATGATAGCCAGGCTGCAAGGAGAATGGCCCCTGTGAGGTCCCCTTTGTGACTGTCTCCACCTTCATCAGGCAGCTTGCTCTGCCAGTCAGAGGGAAGCAAAGGAATCAAGAATGGCATTTGTCCAAACAGGGTGAGCCAATGAAGAGCTGGTGACCCTGCAAGGCACACAGTGTAAAAAGCACGTGCCAGTCCCTTAGTTCATAGGCAGCCTGCCTCCCATAGAGTCTGTCAAAATGTTACCAATTTCTAGGTGTCTCATGGAAATATTGAAAGCTGTGCTTAATCATAACTGTCCCCACCTTGACCCTCTCCCTGCTGATTGGTCTTGGCTGCCAGGTGCTGCTTTGAATTCTAGCTAGGGTAGCCAATTTATATGTAGCCGCCTGGGACTTTTCTGGGGTTTGCACTGAAAATCCCTCATGTTAAGGAAATCCCCTGTCAAAGTCAAATTGGAAAGCTGGTCCTCTTGGTCCCTGGAAAAGCTGCAGGTGCATGAAGACCCTGCTGATGACACAAAGCTTAACTTCAGGATTGTCTTGAAAACATCATGCTAAAATATGGGCAGTACTGCCTGATATCCAGGCTCAGGTCTCTGGAGCCTTACTGGAATCTGGCAGAATGGACAGCTGCAGTTGATTTTCTTATTACTGAAAGCCAATTTTATAATAAGTAATAAGACTTGTAATAAAACTTATTTAATATAACATTATGACAGAAGCTTATTATAAATGTTTTCTTACAAAAACTCAAAGAGGAAAGTAACCAAATAAATATTGAGTTAGCTAGAGAAGACATAATTTTTAAAGTGCTTAAGGATTGTATCATAATGTATTATAGCAAATTTTTCTAAAGGAGGGATATATCTTGGAAATCACAAAAGGCAAGATTGAAAGTGAGGTTTATATGTTTCAATAGAAACTTAAGTAAAAGAATGAACTTTCTCAGGAAAATGAAGGGGGACTTGAAGGAAAGTAAGTCTAGACCAAAGAGATAGTTTAGAGAAAGCAGAGAAATTTGCCGAGTAGATAAAAGCCTGAATCTTGCCTGTGAAGAGCCAGACAGCTTCGGGGAATAAAGGCTACAGGTCTAAGAGAAGAAATGGAAAGATTCTTTGAATCTTTGTAATGTTAGCTGATTATACTTGAATCAAAACTCCTAATAAGTGGTTGACAATTCAGCCTGATAAGACTGGTCAAAGAAACCCCAATGAATTTAGAGAAGAAAATGCACATCACAGATGAAATTTCCCTGACTCAGATATTAAATCTGAGCCTTTACAGATGATCTTCAAGGCCTTCATATTTCAAGATCAGCACCTGGCGGAGGCTTATGGGAATAAGGGAATCCTATAGGCTATCAGATCACTGAGGCTTCAGGTATGTTCAGCTGAGATGATTTAAGGATCTAGTGTCCATGGTGTATTATGTGGACAGAAGCTACCTCCAAAGCAGTCAGATCTCAGGTTGAAGATTCTTCCACCAAAGCAACCACATCGTGGAACAACTCTTCTTCCTCCAGAAAAAAAGCAGAATCTACCTTCTTGTTTTCAACTTTGGTTATCTCTTTCAGACCAACAGGGTACCGAAGTTTTGATGTGCTTCTTTTTAGTGGGGCAAATGGCCGGAGATCCTAAACAATGTTGTTAATGGGCTAGGTACAGTGGCTCACTCTTAAAATCCTAGAACTTTGGGAAGCTGAGGCAGGAGGACTGCTTGAGCCCAGGAGTTGGAGACCAGCGTGGACAACATAGGGAGACCCTATCTCTTAGAAAAATAAACAAAATTAGCCAGACATGGTGGTACACACCTGTAGTCCTAGCTACTCAGGGGGCTGAAGTGAGAGGATCACTGAGCCTGGGATGTCAAGGCTGCAGTGAGTGGAGATTGTGCCACTACCCTCCAGCTGGGTGACAGTGCAAGACCTTATCCAAAAACATGATGTTAATAATATCTTTGATATTTTAGGTTCTTTTGATATATCTCTCACACTTGAGAGTGGTGCAGCTGACCGAGGTTTAATTCCCCGACCTCATGAACCAGTAGGAGGGACCAGGGAATCAGTCCCTGAGGACAGTTCTAGAAGAACCTCCTTCCTTCCCTCTTCCCTGGAAGCTCATCTGAAGTCTTGGTATTAGTTTGCTTTGACTGCCATAACAAAATATCACAGATTTGGTGGCTTAGGCAATATAAATTTATCTTCTCACAGTTCTGGAAGCTGAAAGCTCAAATATCAATATCCCAGCAGGGTTTGTTTATGGTGAGGCCTCTCTTCCTGACCTGCAGACAGCTACCTTCTCTCTAAGTTCTCACATGACCTTTTCTGTGTATGGGGTGGGGATGGGGGTTGAGGGTAGGAGGGGAGAGAGAGAGGATAGATGTCTCATTTCTTTTTATTGTCTCATAAGGATACCAATTCTATTGGATGGAGTCCCACCCTAAGACCTCAGTTCATCTTACAGCCTAAGAGGCCCTCTCTCCAAATGCAGTCACATTGCAGGATAAAGCATTGACATGTGAATTTTAGGGTAAGGAGACAAAATGCAATCTGTAACAGCCTCCATAGATTCTTTCTGCAGTCCAGGGGACTTCCCTGACCTCTCTATCTCCTAATAGCACTGAGGGCCCTCTAGTCACAAGGGAGTTTCCTTGTCATTCTTGTTTAAACACTGCATTTCCCTACATCCTAAGAGAAGTGAATGTTGAGCAGGGCTGAGTACATCCTCCAGGGTACCCCCTTCTGAAGGTCTATAACCAGATAAATATTAAAGTCATTTTGAATTGTCTTCCCTTTAGTTAAACTACTGGTGTTTAAGAAATTGCACAGCTATTCAAATTGAAGCTTAACAGTATTATAATTCATAGTTTTATTTTATAAATAGAGATTTTATATGTATAAAGAATCCTATAAATTATTTTTATTTTGTAGTTCTTTAAGTACATGTATTGTATTTGTATTACATTTTTATATCATTAACCAGTTCTTTATAACATAAAACACTGTACCAGGCATTTTACATGAGCACTCCAGCAATGACACTTATTTAAAATTTGAAAGGCCACATTGGGTTGCCAAGCGTTGTATTTAATATTGTTAAAAGGCAATTGTGGAAGGAGCTTAAAGTTTACCTAAATAAATTTGCATTGGCTAAAAAGATCAGTTCCATATATGAAAATCAATCAATGTAATACACCACATTAACAAAATAAATGCAATAATTGTGATCATTTCCATTGATGCAGGAAAAGCATTTCATAATGCTCTTAATACAATTCAACATTTATGATGAAAGTACTCAACAAAACTAGAATTCTAAGAAACGACCTCAACATAATAAAAGTCATATATAAGGAAATAACCACACAGTTAACATCATACTTCATGGTGGAAGATCGAAAGATGTTCTGAGATCTGGAATAAGGCAAGGGTACCTTCTCTGGCAACTTACATTCAGTATTGGAAGTCCTTGCAGAGCGATTAGGTAAGAAAAGAAAGGAAAATCATTAAAAGTGAAAAGAAGTAAAATCCTCTTTATTCTCAAATGGTATTATCTGTAGAAAACCGTAAACATTACACACATATGCTAGAATCAATAAACAACTTGGCAAAGTTGCAGAATGTCAATTTAACACACACAAATAAGTTGTTTTCTGTACACTACAATGAGTAGTGTATACAAAAAAATTAAAAAAACAGTTCTATTTAGCATCAATAAATAAATATTTTGGGATAAACGCAATAAGAGAGGTAAAAGATTTGTACACTGAAAGCTACAAAGGCATTACTGAAAGAAATTCACGAAGATATAAATGAATAGAAATACATTCTGTGTTCATGGATTAGATTTACATTATTATGATGCCAAACCTACCTAAAGTGATCTATGGAATCAATGCAACTTCTATCAAAATCCGAGTGGCATTCCTTTTGCTGAAATCGAAAAATCTATTTATGGGTGAAAAAAAAAACAGGCTGGGCGGAGTGACTCATGCCTGTAATCCAAGCACTTTGTGAGACTGAGGTGGGCAAATCACTTGAGGTCAGGAGTTGAAGACCAGCCTGACCAACATAGTAAAACCTGTATCTAATTTAAAAAAATTAGACATGATGGTGTGTGCCTGTAATCTTAACTATTCAGGAGGCTGACACAGGAGAATCACTTGAACCCAGTGAGTGGAAGCTGCAGTGAACTCAGATCATGCCACTGCACTCCAGTCTAGGTGACTGAGTGAGACTCTGTCTCAACAACAACAAAAAGTTGATATTCTTACTCTTCCCGGTTTCAAAACTTAACTACAAAGCCATGGTAATCAAAACACGGTGGTATTGGCATAAAAACAGATATATAGGTCAATGGAATAGAATAGGGATTTCATAAGTATATTATAATAAGTATATAATAATCATATATGTAATATACATAATATACTTATATAAGTATATTATAATCACTGCATGCATGATCCAGTAATTTTTGAAAGTGGTTCAAAGATTAGTTAATGAGGAAGGAACAGTCTTTTCAACAAATGGTGTTAGGAAAACTGAGTATGCACATGGAAAAGAAAAAAGTTTGGCCTTTACCTTGTGCTAAATGCAAAAATTAATTTAAAATAGACCAAAGACCAAATAATAAAAGCCAAAACTCGAAAATTCTTGTAAGTAAACATAGGGGAATAATTTCTTGACATTGGATTCGGCAAACCTGTCTTGAATATGACACCAAAAGCACAGACAACATTTTAAAGAAATATAAATTTGCCTGCATTAAAATTAAAAACCTTTGTGAATGAAAGAATACTATCCAAGGGAGAAGGCCACCAATAACGGAAGAGAAGACATTTGAAAATTATGTATCTTATAAGGGATTAACATCCAGAATATATAAAGAACACCTACAACTCAATAACAGCATAAAACAAGCCAACTTAAAAAGGGGCAAAGGACTTGAAATTATGCTCAGCATCCTTAATTATTGGGAAAGTGCAAATCAAAACTACAACAAGATATCACTTTACAGCCATTTGTATAATTATTACCAAAAAATCAGAAAATAAGAAGTATTGGTTGGGATAGGGAAAAATTGCAACCATTATGCACTGTTGGTGGAAGTGTAAAATCAGGAGGTATCTATGGAAAACAGTATGGTAATTCTTCAAAAAATTAAAAACAGAATTACCATATGATTCACCAATTTCCCTTGAAGAACTGAAGCAGGAAATTGAACTGATATTTGTACATTCATGTTCATGGCAGCAATATTTACAATAACCAAAAGGTGAAAGTAACCCAAGTGCTCATCCACAGATGAGTGGATAAACTAAATGTGTTATACACACATCATATTATTCGGCCTTGGAAAACGCAGGAAATTCTGGCATATGCTATAACATAAATGGAACTTCAGAACATTCTGCTAAGAAACATAAGCCAGCTACAAAAGGACAAACACTGTATGATTCCATTTATGTGAGTTACCTAGAGCAGTCAAATCACAAAAGCAGAAAGTGAAATGGTGGTCACGTAGGGCTGAGAGAACGGAGAATACAGAGCTATCATTTTATGCATTGGAGTTTCAGTCTGAGAAGATAAAAAAGTTCTAGAGTTGGATGATGGTGGTTTTTGCACCACAATGTAAAGGTAGTTAATACCACTGAACTGCGCACTTAAAAATAGTTAAGATGATAAATTTCATTATAGATATTTTACTACAACAAAAAGTCATAAGAATCAAACATGATTTTTCTCATAAAGTTGCCTGACCACCTCTTTTTTCTTTTTCCAGAAAAGAGAAACCATTGACTCTTATCTTGATATGAAGATTGTGAAGATTTTCTGACAATCAGTTGATCTTCTTTTTTTTTTATTTTTATTTTTTATTGCATTTTAGGTTTTGGGGTACATAAGCAGAACATGCAAGACAGTTGCATAGGTACACACATGGCAGTGTGTTTTGCTTCCTTTCTCCCCTTCACCCACATTTGGCATTTCTCCCCAGGCTATCCTTCCCCACCTCCCCCTCCCACTGGCTCTCCCCTTTTCCCCCCAATAGACCCCAGTGTTTAATACTCCCCTCCCTGTGTCCATGTGTTCTCATTTTTCATCACCCGCCTATGAGTGAGAATATGCTACTTTTAAAGCTTAAGTTAATTAGAATTCTCAAAAAAGAGTCTTATCATCTTTGTCCATTGCTTTAGATGCCACCTCCCTTTATGGTCCTTTAAATATGCACTAATATGAAAATGAGGCATAGCTCCTTCACATATTTTCATTGCTGGATTCAGAGTGTGAAGGTGGAGTAGATATAGTCAAACCTGCTCAGATTTGCACAACTACTTAAGGTCTGGGTTGATTGCAGACTTTGAATCCAGCCCTACTCAGTGAAATAAGGTAACAGAACAGCATGAGCTGCAGGGCAAGTGAGCTCACCTTGAATTTGTGACTGTGGCTGCTTTTCATCATGAATAGTGGTCACTGGTCCTTGCTCACATCAATCTAGGCCAATTCTCCCACACAGAAGAAAGTCAGCGTCAACACCCCAGCAGTTAAATCTGGTCCTGACAGCTGCTGCAAAGGCTGAACCGTCCAGGAGAGGTCCCATTACCTGCTGTGCAACTCCTCTGTTGAGCTGAGTCCAGCCAACAGGTGAGCAGGCACAGCGACTGGCTAGCTGCAGCCATGATGAGGCCAGGCAGTCCCAGGGCAGCAGTGAATTACCTGGGAGAGTGGTGGAGGACCAGCAGAAACTTCAGGAGCCTGGGACAAAACCTCACCTGCTCTTTATTCTGAAAACAGAGATGAGTTACTTAATCTCCTAATTTTTGTCTCCTCTGATGTAAAATGGGAAGAAGATTTGCCTGGCAGTTTTGTTTTCAGGATAAGATGTGACAATCTACCTCTCTTGTCTGGCCCCACAGTCAGTATCTGATAGAGTTCACTTTTTCCTCACTTTCATTGCTCTTATTTAATATGATGTTCCGAATAGAGCGATTTGATTCCTGCCTTGGTACTTCCATGTGCCTGGAATGTCCTCCCACTGCTTTGAAATCTACTATTAATCCTTCAATATGCAACTCAGATGTCATTTTCTTCCCTGTTACAAAGGCCACTGTCACCCTTCCTTTTATGGAGACATATGGTAGCAAGTGCCACATAGCTTTTCCTCTACTCCATTTCTGTGTCCTGGTCGTAATTCTATTTTTGGGCTCTCTCTATTCAATTATTGCTTCCTGTGCCTCTGTTCCCTGCACTATCATTGTTCTATCCTAAGGGGTCAGCAAACATTTTTTTGTATGGGGTCTGATCATAAATACTGTAGGCTTTGCAGGTCCGTGGTCTCTTTTGCAACTATGCAGTTGTGCTATTGTACTGCAGAAGCAACCATAGACAACTTATAAATGAATGAGTGTGGCTGTGTTTCCAATAAAACTGTACTGATAAAAATAGGCAAAGAGCCAGACTTACACACTGGCTATAATTTTCAGCTCCTGCCTTACCCCATCCAGGTGGCATGGAGCTTGGCATAACAAACATTAGAAAAACAGTATCTGTCCCAAATTCTGGGCTTGCCTTAGTCTGTTTTCACACTGCTGTAAAGAACTGCCTGAGACTGGGTAATTTATAAAGGAAAGAGGTTTAATTGTCAGCATGGCTTGGGAGGCCTCAGGAAACTTACAATCCTGGTGGAAGGTGAAGGGAAAGAAAAGCATCTTCTTCACAAGACAGCAGGAAGGAGAGTGAATGCAGGAGGAAAGACCAAACACTTACAAAACCATCAGATCTCATGAGAACTCACTGACTATCATAAGAACAGCATGGGGGACACCACCCCCATGCATCAATTATCTTTACCTGGTCTCTCCCTTGACACCTGGGGATTATGGGGATTATAATTCAAGATGAGATTTGGGTAGGGACACAAAGCCTAACCATATCAGGGCTCAAGCCCGGCCCAAAAATGTCCTCTTCCATGCAGGTGCTCCATTCTTGTCTGGGACAGGCCCTCTGGATGCACACACACAAAAATATCCAAGTGATCCATTGCATGTGCCTTTTGCTCCAGAGGCCCAAAAGGCAACAACATGTAATGATGTGAAAAGGGTGCTCCTCATAGGATCAGAAGGCCTGGGGTGAATTCCTACTTTGCGTACTTGTGCAGAATCTCACACTGGCCATATCACCCTTTTGAGCCATATCTGCCAAATGAGTCTCTTTATCTTTACAAAATATGTTGAGTGCCTCCAATAGAGACTGTAGTGAAGATGAAAATCATATCACATGTGATGTTGCTTTGTAGCCTGACTTGCTAGTCAAATGTATGATATAATCAATATCGTCATTATTATTATTTAGTCTCAGGCTGTAGCTTTCTTCCGCACTCCACACCCTGGGCTAGGAGGAGAGGTAGGCATTCGTTCATTTATTCATCCACTTACTTAATTACAAATTCAAGAATGGAAAGTTGTCAAATAAGGAATGAAACTACAGTAAAGGGACAGTACAGACTCAACATTCCAAGCACTTCTAATTGAGGTTTTGTTGTCTAGCTCTAGTTTTATGTGTTCTGGTAATTTGGCTGTTGAACAGGGGCCTAAGATACACCTAAGTGCTTGCCTGGATTTTTAGACTGTGAGAAGCAGTAATTCATAGGTTGTTATGAAGCCTCATTTAAAGGCTGGTTGGTGTGTCAGATATTGTTTCTATTCCACCAAAGTCTGTTCTCCCTTTCTCCATAAGTTACAGCCACATTACCTATCCCTTACAGGAAGATGTGGCCATGAGACTGAGTTATAGCTAGTGGAGTGTAAACAGAAGTAGAATGCAACATTCTAACTTGACTCTTAGGAAACCACACACACACACACACCCCCCAAAAAATCAAACAAACAGAACACCTCTCAAACACATTTCTTGCTTTTCCACTTCTCCAAGGCCTGAAAGGATATGGATGAGAGCAATCCTGGAAGCCACATGTGAACAGCAGCAGCCTGGGTCCCTTAATGACCTTATGGAGCAGAGGTGCCCCTGACTTGGAACCTTCACTTTGGATGGATGACTGAGCAAAATTTAAACTACTTGTTTGTATTGTGTTGTCAGCAACTAAATTTTAAATTGTTTATTGCAGTGTTTTCTTACTAAAAATGATATAGGTATATGTTTCTTTTTTATTTACCTCCTTAATGTCTTCCTTTCCATCTGTCTTCCTGCCTTCCTCTTCCTTGGTAAAATGCAAAAATCCATAACCCTCAAGATAAGAAATGCTTTGGTTGCAAAACTTTTCAAATTTTACAAAGTTAAGGTGATATACAAGGGCTGATCCCTGGTGAGGCTTGAGGCTTAATTCTTATGTAAGTTGGGAAGATTTACAAGTAAAATATTACAAATTTTTGAATACAAAATTATGCATGAAAGCCGTAAGCCTAAGCTTCATCAGCTTAATAATAGATACCTCACTGGTGGTGTAGCCACAGTGTACATAATCATGTAATATTGCTGGCATGTTCTGCTTGAACCTCCTAATCAAATTTACTGATATTTCTGCACAAAACATATAAACATTCTACTTGGGATCAGTAAAGAGTGAGCCAGGCAGGGCGACTCACACCTGTAATTTCAGTACTTTGGGAAGTCCAGGCGGGAGGATCAGTTGAGCTCAAGACCAGCCTGCCCAACGTGGTGAAACCCCATCTCTACTATAAAATACAAAAATTAGCTAGGTGTGGTGGTAAACACCTGTAATCCCAGCTACTTGGGAGGCTGAGGCAGGAGAATTGCTTGAACTTGGGAGGCAGAGGTTGCAGTGAGCTGAGATCATGCCACTGCACTCCAGCCTTGGCAGCAGAGCAAGATTCCACCTCAAAAAAATAAAGACTGTACATAGACTGTCGGTGATTTAGGTCATATTTTCCCTCTGAATTAAAGTCAGGTTTGGTCTTGCTGTCAAATGTATTTTTAAAAATACAGCTTTTGAAATGATTTGGATTTGGGAATTGTAAATACGGGAAAACTATATAGCAAATCATCTGTTCTTAGTAGACAATGTGAGGGGGGGAGGATATCATCTATATAATGTAAGCCCTTCCTTTAAAGTAGTCTACAACCTCATTAATAATTAGAACATGGGCCGGGCGCGGTGGCTCAAGCCTGTAATCCCAGCATTTTGGGAGGCCGAGGAAGGTGGATCACGAGGTCAAGAGATTGAGACCATCCTGGTCAACATGGTGAAACCCCGTCTCTACAAAAAATACAAAAATTAGCTGGGCATGGTGGCGCGTGCCTGTAATCCCAGCTTCTCAGAAGGCTGAGGCAGGAGAATTGCCTGAACCTAGGAGGCGGAGGTTGCGGTGAGCCAAGATCGCGCCATTGCACTCCAGCCTGGGTAACAAGAGCAAAACTCCGTCTCAATAATAATAATAACAATAATAATTCGAACATGAAGAAACTTAGATACAATGTGATTACCACCACAACTGTAGCTCACAAAGGGAATGAATGAAAAGTTTTGTGCTTTCATTCATTAAAGGGCAGAGAGCTTTAGAAACTCATCTAAGATTCAGGTCTCTCTGATCCCAAAATCCAAGCATGAACTACTGTTACTCTGTCCCTCCTTGAGACAGGTCATATGATAAAACTAACACAAAAAGCTGCAAACATAAAATCATGCCAAAATTGTGTACTGAAGTTTCTTCAAAGCTTCAGAATTATTTCCCCTGATTCTGCATTTGACCCACACACTTGACATCTTTTCCTACCCCATCTCTTCCTTTCCACAATGACATTATTCTACATTTTAAGTCAATAATAATAGAAAGACCATAAGATGCAACTAGTGTATGACTAGTTTTTGTGACCTTCAAAACATCTTTTAAGTTTTTAAATACTCCAATTTGGTAATTTTGCATAAAAATCTATATGTCAGGCATCGCTTAAGAAATTGAGAGATGTAACACCAGGCTTGCATTTTTCATGATACTAACTGGCAGCCCACCATATCTCAAGTTGGTTCCCTTGTTAAGCTTTCTCATAGCACCTTGTACTTTTCTTTACAGCATTTGACACAATTCATAATTCTACATTTATTTCTGTACATATATACTTGTTTTCCTGACTCAAAGGTAAACTTGATGTCTTATTTGTTTATACTGAATCCTCCGGGTCTAATGGAGAACCCAGTTTAAAGTAGGCAGGCAACAAATACTTGTTAAAGAAATAAGCATTTCTGAATTAATATAAGAAAGAAAGAGGACATGGGGGTGGCATATTTATTGGGTCCATTTTGCACCCTGTTACGATGATAATTCATTAAGCTATGCTCTTCAGTGTGGAGCTATCCGCAGCCTTTTTGAAGAGTTGATCCGTAATGGCTAAGAACAACTGCCATTTGGGTCCAAATGTTGTAAGTATAATGACTTCGTAGTGACATCTTTCTGCCACTTAATAACCCTAAACATTAAAGAAATTAGAATTGGCAGAGTCTGTGGAGCTATTTTTTTTTAACTTGCTGGGGTTTCCAAATGGTAGCTTTATGCTGCCACCTAGTATAATAATAAGGATTTATAGGTAATAAAACATAGGCCCCCAATAATAAGACTTGTCATGAACTGCATATGGGAAAACAGTCTCCAATTTATGCTGCCTGATGAGACAGTGATTGACCATAATCATATCTTGATTCCAGAGACTGGCTTTCTTCAGAGGACTATAAGGTCCTAGAGCATATGGTTTATGATCTTACTAACAGGCATCAACGCTGATAGTTGGAAACTATCATAGACACAACACACATAGATAGGAAACAACACACATAGATAGGAAAGGTCCCTCACTAAACCTTCCACAAAGCACTCAGCACATTAACCTTTCCCCGCTGTTTTGGGTCTTTGTTATTTGAGTGAATGCTTTAATCCAACAAATTTAGTGACTCCCAAGAGTCCAATACTGTGCACGCAGCTCCTCTCCTCTTTGTGGTGAAATAATCTCTACAGCTAATTTCACGTATATGTTTTCCAGTATTTTCTGATCCTCACAGATGGATAAATTTCTCCCAGTTCTCCTCCCCAGCGTTCCTATCACTTTGTCAATTCCTACGCCATGGACAGCATCATGTGAGAATCAGGTACCCCTGGCTCATTGCAGAGGCACAGGTTTTCACAGCAGATGGACATGGGTGTGTCCTATCTACCTCAATCACTGTGTGAATGGGTACACAAATTAATTCTTTTATTCTCAATTTTATCACCTTCAAAATCAGAAGTAATGTGACTTTCTTTACATCGTTGGGAAAATATGTAGGATATTATACATTAAGTACTTAAATACAGAGATGGTATTAGATAAATATTAAATTTCTTCCCTTCTAGAATGCAGAAGTCTGCGCTTTTATCTGTTCATCTCAGCAGAGTCCCTCATGAGTTGGGGAGATCAATAAAAACTACAAAAGCAAATAAGAGGGAAATACGGAATCATTAAATAATGTTGATCCTTTAATAGCAGCAGTAACTGAACAAATAGGAAATCTGGAAGTTCCCAAAACTAATCCAACAAAAAATAGGTTTCAGACATGAATGAATATTTCTTAACAAAAGGATCCCATAGTCAAGACAACCCCCATTGATAAGTTTTAATTTGAAGATTCACTACGAGGTCTCTAAAAAAAACACACACACAACCCAGTTGACTATTTGAGCTAAGTGTTTGTTTGACATTCCATTTCTTCCATCTTGAGAAAGCTCTTAATTTTCTTTTCTGTAGGTATCTCCTACTTCATAACAAATCCAAGTCCCTGGGGTTTACATGGTCCCAGGATTGACACAGGTCAATCCTAGTTGCAAACTGCCATGCAGAGTAGAACCTGAAAGCCTTCCCAGTCCATTGGGGCCATGCTGTGCTACATTGCTAAAAAGCAATGCTAAAAAGCACATGCTAAAAAGCAGATGCTCTTTTATTATCTTTAGAAGGTGTCCTTGACTTCCACCATGGCAATCTAAACATGCCACCACTATGGGTAGTAAGTGTAAGTGTGCCAGCAACTACTTACACAGGCAGTGAAGGGAAAGGAAGACTAGGTCTTATCTCATTGTCCACTCTGTCATGGTTACCCCATACCTGTGCACACGTGGACTCTATATTGGTCAATATTCTTGCAAGAAGTCACGTCCAGGAAAAAGCTTTAAAAAGGGCAAATTTCAGAGGAGGGGTCAGTGTTAAAGGGGCTGAGAGAAATTAGTGAAGCCTGTCGGCACCAACAACCACAAGAAGCTTTTGCCAGCCCAGAGCAGAGGAGCATGTGAGAGCCGTGGAAGCCATGTACCCAGCAAAGAAGCCATGTACCCAACACAGGAACACAGCTGCTGCCAGATCCATGTGGAGGTAGGGAGAGAACAAGGGAATAAACACTCCAACCTCCCTATATTCCCACTCTCCATCATCTGCTGGTAGCCCCATCGGTCAACTTTAATGAGGTATCAGGAGGCTAGGGATCTTGATGTTGCAGATCCTGGAGATGAGCTTGCCTGGAAACACTAAAGGGCAGAGAATGGATTTGGGGGACACCGAGCACAGTCAGCATAAGCTCCCAATGTGCAGCATTTGGTAGTATGGACTCATTCCCTTTCCTCCTCCCTATGCACTAGAATGCTGAAAGGAGAATGTTTGACTCAGTTATAAAGTGTATCTCAAGTGAGATTTCCTCTCTGATAAATTAGGTCTTCATGTTGAGCCCAGATCCCCCATTTGAGTATTCCCTTGTCCTTTCTAAGGTTGTGCTTGGTGGCTCTTGTGCAGATCTCAATCAATATAACCTCAGTCAATAAGATGGTTCATGACATTGAACCTTAAGCAGGAAGACATCAAAGTGCTAGGTTCTCCAAAAGGCCCTTTGGTCCTGCTACAAATTTGACAGCCACCACCTTTGCAAAGTTTAGATTCCTTTAAGCAATATTTACATGAGGAAAAGAAGCTATTTTAAAAGCTAAAACAAAAACTAAACAGAAAAACCCTGTTACATCCTATTGCAAATTTTCTACCCAAGTAATCTTAGTTAGAATAAAGATATTTGCAAAAGTAACTTCCTGGCTGGAGGTAATTAGCTGAGGGAAATTTTAAATGGCACTTCCACAGAGAAAACACAGAAAAACAAAAAATAAGACAACAACAAGAATATATGTCTGTTTGAATTTTATCTAGACATAGATATAAATTGACAGATATCTATGTTATTATAATTTTTGCTATATTATTTCATTATCATCATAAGCCTGGTAAACTAAATTAAAATAACAATGAGAAAATCAAGTTTTACCTATTGGCAAAAGTGATATTTAAGACATTATTTAACTGGCATGGCATAGAGAAAGTTCCTGGGAGCTTGCTCCCCCAGGTATTTATCCTGTAGTTGCTAGACCCTGGGGCTGCTAGAGGGCCCAGGATAGTCTGGCCAAGTCCTGACTTGGTCAAGTAATAAACATTTAAAGAGTTTCTTACTGACCAGTTGCAGTGGCTCATGCCTGTAATCCCAGCACTTTAGGAGGCAGAGCAGGCAGATCGCGAGGTCAGGAGTTCGAGACCAGCCTGGCCAATATGGTGAAACTCCGTTTTTACTAAAAATACAAAAATTAGCCAGTGGTGGCATGCACCTGTAGTCCCAGTGACTTGAGGGGCTGAGGCAGAAGAATCACTTGAACCTGGGAGGCAGAGGTTGCAGTGAGCTGAGATCATGTCACTGCACTCCAGATTAAGCTTCTTACCAATGGTACAAATGTATTTTAATTTTTCAGGAACCTATATAATGTGTATAGGTGAACTGCAACTGAGTAACAACCCTGCTTATTAAATATCGCTCAGTCCTCTGCTGATGGGGTGTTGGGGAAAGTGCACACTCCAACATTTCTGGTGGCAACTGAATTCTCAGAGTCTCTTGGAAAACAAGTGTGTCATGTAAAAGAAATCTGTTAAATATGCTTTGTATTATTTAATACTTAGGCACTTTCCTGCCCTACCCCTTACCCTTACTCCCCCCTATTCCAGAGAATCAGTGATAAAAATAATTCTTTTAGATCAATATGCATGGAAATTAACAGAACATAGAATTCTTCAATGCTTGGAATTTATCCCATGGAAGTATTAATAAAAAAGAATATATTGATACTTAAGGATAGATATACTGATCAACTGATTGTCATGTTATATGAAATAAAACATTTTTTAAAAAGGAACCAAAATCAAAGACATGGCTGAGCTATCTCAGGAATAACATCAAAAGCAGGAGCAGCTGAAATAAAGCAGAATCTGCCCCTTTCTGCAGCAATGGTTTTAACAGCGTCTTTTAAAGCTCCAACTGCACCATGATGAGCCACGTTTCACAGAGCACTTTGACGACACGGTCTTGGTGTTTCTCAGCCAGCATCTCCTGAGATCCACAAATGGGTAATTATTGGCTTGTTTTCCCTTACTGGAGCTCTCAAGATCGTGTGTAATATTCTGCTAAAAGCAAACCTCATGTGGCCCACAGAAGATCCTTCGGTCCTGTTACTGCCTCAGTCAAGCAAAAAGGTACAGGGAGGCTCAGTGTTCTGTTGCTGAATTTGTGGGAGAATCACAGTCAATGAGGGTTGGGTGGGTGATTTCAGAGCAGAGAAATAAGAAATGAAAACACAGTTCCACAGTCAGCTGTCCACCTCTTGGTGGCCTCGTTGCACACATCCTCCAGTTTTCATTCACGGTCTTGGAAATTATTTGTTATCCCCAGATGGATCTTAGGGGCTCAGAAACGTCATCTGTAATCATGAGAATTTTAGGACAATGAGAACAGGAGATACTCTCTCCAGTATCATTTCCATCCTTTTGGCCCCAGCCTCCTATTATTCAAACCTGTCAAGCCACATGAGGGTGGATAATGGGATACCGGATATCTAGACCAGACAAATAGGCAGAGCACCGTCGAGAATCATATTCTAGCTGTTCCAGGATTTGAGCCTTGGATGGGGATCAGAAATAAGCATGAAGGCTTTCACAGTGAAATTTATCAAAATTATGCAACGTCTGGTTTAAATTTTTCTAAATATTCTAATAAGAAGTAAAAAATGAACATTGATCTCTGGGTGGTTTTCGTTTTCTCACATGTAAAATGGATAATAATAGTTCATTTCTCACTGGAGGGTTTTGAGAGTGAATAAGACAGTACTAATCCATCTCAAATCATTTGTTGAATGAGGCAGTGGATACACAGACAGACAAGTAAAGCAAGATAAATAAATATAGATACATAGCTACAGAGACTGACAGCTACTTGTTGATAGTGAGTATTAAAACCTGAGCTCAATGTTCATCATTCACTGGATCTTCAATATGTTTGTTGAGTATATTGATTATTAGAACAAAGCTTTGTTTTTTGTGTGTGAACTTTGAACCTGTAAATGTTACTGCTTCACATTTAATCACTTTTTAAAAATTAGGATAAAAGCTGTATTTCAAAAAGATGGATTTCCACTGGTCAATTCCACTTGTAGATTATTAAACAATTATCCACTGGAGTTACAGAAACAAGTGTCTTCTGCCTGCATGGAAAGCATACACTTCCACAGGGCAGACACACATCTTTGAGTATGGAGTCCATGGGGAAATGTAGATGCATCAGTCTTCTTGGAGTGAAGAGTTTCTATGGATGATGTGTGAGGTGTATGTAAGGAATGTTTAATGTGCAAACTGGTCTATGCAATTATAAATTGTATCTTACAAAATCACTCTATCTTGGTCATTTGTGAATACAACCTGGTTTGAATGAATCTAGTTATCTACTTCTGATAATAATGACATTAATGATGATGGTGATTGCTAGCACTGTATGTACACAGTTCTGTCTGAGTGATTTGTGTCTATTAACTCATTTAATATCTTCAGTGTTTAATAAGGTGTGGTGGTTCACACCTGTAATGCCAGCACTTTGGGAGTGGGAGACTGAGGTGGGCGGATCACAAGATCAGGAGTTTGAGACCAGCCTGGCCAATACGGTGAAACCACATCTCTATCAAAAATACAAAAGTAAGCTGGGCATGGTGGGGGCCACCTGTAGTCTCAGCTACTTGGGAGGCTAAGGCAGAAGAATTGCTTGGACCCAGGAGGCAGAGGTTGCAGTGAGCTGAGATCCCACCGTTGCACTCCAACCTGGGCAACAGAGTGAGACTCCGTCTGGAAAAAAAAAAGAGTCTTCTATGTTAGGCCCTATTAACATACACATTTTCCTGATGAACCCACTGAGACACAGAAAGATGATGAATTTAATGATATCACACATCTTATAAATGGCAGAGTCAGGGTGGGAATCCAACAATCTGAATCCAGAATGTATGCTCTTGGCCACTAAAAATCACTTTTATTTAATAGCATAGGAAATGGAGGCCTAGGCAAAAACATGATTAATAGTCCAGAGTCAAGGTTCAGCATTACCTTTTGATTTCATTAGTACAAACCCACTAAACGCTTAGCAAATGGGCAAGGTACTGTCTATGGTTCTAATATTTGTGTCCTCCAAAATGTGTGTTGAAACTTAAACCCCAATGTGACAGTATTGAAAGGTGAGGCCTTTAAAAGGTGATTAGATCAGAAGGGTTATGCCATCAAAAATGGATCAATCCTAATTAATAGGCTAACAGATTATCATGGAAAGGGAACTGGTGATTTCATAAGAGAAGGAGAGAGTCAGGAGAGACCTTGGCATGTTGGAAAAACTTAGAGAAAAAGAGGCAGGTGGACTTGACTCTCCTGTGACTGCTTTAGTTGCCTCCTCTCTCTGGCTGATAACGGTCAATACTTAGATGATGACATCTCACTGTCCCTTGACCTCGCAGACCCAATGACCACTCTATGTTGGTTTTCAGCATTTTTTTGTGTTGATGTGATACTCACTTTTCCAACAATGGGATAAGAAGGCAAAAATCGAGCAGGCAACTCTTGGAACTGTCTCTTTCCCCCTTTGTGCTCAGTCTGTTCTCTCTTAGATAGCACATTAATACACTCAGCCCCCTTGCAACTGGATACGCTGCCCTTCCTTGGGACTCAGTCCCAACCAGTTAGAAAACTCTTAACAGATTCAGCCCCTTGACCTGAGACTTTTCAGCCTCCATAACTGTAAGAAATAAATTTGTTTTCTTTATAAATAACACAGTTCAGGTAGTCTTTTATAAACAGGAGAAAATGGACTAAGACAGTACTAGAGACACAACAGAGAGCAAGCTGGGTAAAGTCCAATCTTTGTCTTCAGACAGAGGAAAAATGAGTCAGGACACAGGGCAACAGGAGTGGGTGCTGGCAGTAAAGTGTGGTGGAGGCTGTGCTGCTGGAGGACAAGGAACTAAGGCAGCTCAAGACACCAGGGTGAGAGCTGAAGGATGACTGAGCTGGACCAGTGAGTGCTCTGGAGCTTGACACTCAAGCCCGCTGCACAAAGGAAAATATCAACCTCACCATAGCCTTAGAAGGTCAGAATGGTCTGGCCTCTGCCTGCCCCAGAGTCATATCTTTGCCACGTTTTCCTCTCCTTTCTAGAGTCAAGCCCACCTGACCTTTTTTTTTTCAAAGTTTATTGAACAGGCCAAGGTCTTTTCTGACTCATGCCTCCTTTACATAGGCTCTTGCTTCTACCTAAAACACTCTCTTTCTCCAAAGCTGATTCGATTTCCTCCCTCAGGGCTTGCTTCCATGGCTTCTCCAGGAGGCTGTGCTGAACCACTCTTTGAGTAGTTTCCACTAATGATCCCAATTCGTGATTGTTAGGAGTTGAGAATATTGCCCAGAAAATTTGGACATCAAAGACCTAACTCCCAGCACCTCAGAATGTAACCTTATTTAGAGAGAGAGCCTTTACAGAGGTAATTAAGTTAAAATGAGGTTCTAGGAGTGAGGTCATGGATTAGAGGTGAGCCCTATTCCAGTATGACTGGTGTCCTTATAAGACAGGGAAATTTGGACACAGGCGCACACACAGGGAGAACACCACGTGAATATGAAGGCAGAAACTGGGGTGATGCTTCTACAAGTCAAGGAAAGCCAAAGATGGTCAGCTAAACACTGGAAGCTACGAGAACATTTCGGACTCAACCTTGGCAATACCTTGGTTTCAACTGTTATTCTCTAGAACTGTTGAGATGATAAGTATCTGTTATTTAAATCACTCAGTGTGTGGTTCTTTGCTACAGAAGTCCTGGCAAACTAATATAGTGATTGACAGTTTATGGGTCTACCATAAGCTCCATGAAGTCAGGGAGTATGTGGGTCAGTCATTTGTGCCCTTAACGGGACTGGTTACAGTAGGTACCCAAGGAACTCTTGCCATTAACTAATTTTCCTCTCCTCTCCCCTCTTCTCTTCCGTGTCCCTTCCTTCTCCCCTCTCCTCTTCCATGCCCCTTGATTGTGAAATAATTTCTGGATGAAGCAATCTGTAAGTTTTCAGAACTTGATCATAGCTTGAGACAAGTCAAGAAACAGCTGAGACCAACTGGCAGATCAGATGTCAAGGAGACTCCCCCCGCCCCACCGACAGACACCCCACCAAGAGACCCTTGTCTAATTTCCGGGTGGTCTTAGGCATAGCCTGTTTTCTAAAGATGGGTCACAAAGACCTTATAGAGAAGCAGAGACCCACAGGGCAAGTAAAAAGCGTGTGATTCAGGGATGCTGCTCAAGCCTGATTTAGAATCCTGGCTCTTTCTAACTGTGTGCCCTGAGACATTTTTTTACCGCCAATTCCTACTAATCTATAAATCAGAAATGCTGTGTTAATCTGCTTTGTACATTTAACAATATTCTGTGAGTCTTTTTGCTGTGACAACAAATGCTGATTTAACATTTCCTTCTTAATATTTGTAATATATCTAGATATATAGTATATGTATATATTTATACATATACATTCACACAGTAATTTATATAGCCAACAGTCATTATTATACATTAAGATATCTTCCAGATTTTGCTATTATAATAGTTCATGTGATAAAGTCTCCTATATAGTTATTTTATGAACTTATCCAATTATTTTCTTAGGCTCTATTATAATTACTTTTTTTTTTTAAGGTGAAGTCTCACTCTGTCACCCAGCCTGGAATGCAGTGGTGACATCTAAGCTTACTGCAACCTCCACCTTCTTGGTTCAAGCAATTCTCCTGCCTCAGCCTCCCTAGTAGCTGGGATTACAGACATCCACCACCATGCCCAGCTAATTTTTGTATTTTTAGTAGAGGTGAGGTTTCACCATATTGGCCAGGCTGTTCTTGAACTCCTGACCTTGTGATCTGTTTGCCTCGGCATCCAAAGTGCTGGGATTATAGGCATGAGCCACCACACCCAGCCTAATTATTTCTTTAGGATCAATTTCTACAGAATAAATTAAGGTCTACAAAAATGCAAATTTTAATATATCTTCTACATATTGCCAACTTGCTTCCCAGAAAAGTTGGATTCACTCTCCTCCCAGCAATATATAAAAAGTACCTGCTTTCCCACACCAAATATTGTCACTCTTTCATGCATTACCAGCTTAGCAACATTGAACATTTCTCATCTTCATAAGCCACCCCTGCTATCGCCTCCCACATCTTGCTTTGCTGCTGACTCCTCTAGTGCACTACAGCCACATGTTCACTGTGCTCTGGTCCATGTCTAGGAAAGAGCTTCACCCAGGCTCTCTTAACTCCCAGAATCCTGTTGGATTCGGTGCAAAGGTGACCCCTACAGAGAATCAGAGGGTCAGCAAGAGATGCCTTGTCTCTCCTCTATCAGGCCAAGCCAAGGTTTTGCCATTGGCTGTACTTGTCTGCTCAGGCCACAGTGCTTGTCTAAGGCTCCTCTTTCAGAGCCAGGTTCTGGTAACACCACCCTTTCCATTCCCCTTGAGACCTCGCCTGGGAAAGAATCTGCTGTTGTTGGTCTCCCGGTGCTTCCCATCCTGTGCATTTCTTAACCCCGCCCTCATCTCTCCAAACAGTCCCCTCACTAATCTTTCTTCGGTTACTACTTTAGGTACACCATATGTCTCCAGCTGGTTCTATTGCTGTTGTAACCATTTTTGATTTGGGCATTTGCCAGTTGTACATATTTGAAAGATACATGTTTTAATTATTCTTTCTTTGTAATATATTGTTGCCAGTATTTTCCCTAGTCTATTTTTCAAATACATTTTTTACGTTGCTTAAAAAAAGAAATTTTAAAAAATCAATATGAGGCAAAGGGAAGTCTAATTTAGCAAAAAGTCTGAATTCTAGCTTTATATTTTAAAGGTTACATAATTTAGAGTAAACACAGTTATGGAAAATAGAAAAGTGAGTTAAGAAATCTTTCTGAAACAGAAAGCCAGACATCATTCGATAAACAGAAATCATGATATTAAGTAAAACTTTTGCTGTAAACCAAGTTTCTTTAAGTGGTTCAAAGTATTTGTTTCCTCTTAGGTAGGTTCAATTTTCTCTCTCAAAGTTGTGTTTATACCCAGCACTCTGGGAGGCTAAAGCAGGCAGTTGACAAGATCAGGAGATCGAGACCATCCCGGCCAACATGATGAAACTCCATCTCTACTAAAAATAAAACAAAACAAAAATTAGCTGGGCATGGTGACACATGTCTGTAGTCCCAGGTACTTGGGAGGCTAAGGCAGGAGAATAGCTGGAACCAGGGAGTCAGAGGTTGCAGTGAACCAAGATTGTGCCACTATACTCCAGTCTGGCAAGAGAGTGAGATGCTGTCTCGAAAAAAAAGAAAAAAGTTGTGTTTATATTACTCATTAAGTGAGACCTTTAGTCATGATTTCAAATTCAACTAACATTTCATCCAGTATTTATCATGAGCCAGATACTTTTGTATGCCTAACTTAGTATGCGAATTCTGTAGGATGGTATTCTCACCTCCATTTTAAGGTGAGCTCAAAGTTCATAGACGTTGAATAACATACTCAGAGCTACACAGATAAAGAATAAACAAACTCCTCAGCAGGAGATATTTTTAACCTAAACCTCTTGTCTTTGAATCAGTGCTCTTGTCACAGTATCAAATACTTACCAAACAGAATACATTTCAACAGAAGTCATGAATATTTTACAAAAATCAAATTTAGTCTATGTGAAATGATGCTTCTGCAATATTCACATTCAGTTTGTAAGTGGTAAAAGATACTTGGTAAGAAATAAGGACCAAATATAGTTTAATGGAGAAAATTCTCCAAAATTAATGAGTTATAAGCACCATGGTTAAGTGAAATAAACATTTTAAAAAACCCTTGATACATAAAAATAAATACTACAAAAATATACTAAGAAGCAGGTGGTAAAGGATGCCCACACTGACATCAGCTAAAACTGAGATCTCCAAATGGACATAAAAACTTTTAGTGGGTACTGCTTGCCATGGATTACTTCGAATGGAAGGTATGCGGAGCATCAGAGAATCTATTGATTTTGGGTGAACTAACAAGAGTTAGTGGACCAGAGACCAAATTGCTATTTTTCTCATTTTGAAAATAATAAACTGTACAATAATAGAAGTGTTATCACAAGTGCATTATCAAAAACTCATGGGTGAGCCTCATCTGAAGCAGAGTTGGTAAAACACATGGCATTTATGGAAATTCCTCCCCTTCAGTGCTCATAACTACAGACTTTAGCTGCTTCCATGTGATACAAGCAACTTGCCAATAAATAACAAAAAGATAAACCAATCTGCTCACATCATTATGAGCAACAGCATCCAAACAACAGCCATTGAGAGAGGGAAGTCTCTTGTGGCAACATCTGGAGTAGAGAGGATGGGGTAGCATTTAGCTCAACACTTCCAAATAATTTATTTGTGGAGAAAGACAATGTTCACCAAGCATGGCAGCATTCACGGATGCATAATATACTCTGGAATCCAATTCTGGCAAGATGGCATCTTTATGATAGCAACATCTCTTTCTCAACTCCCATCCTGCGTTTACTGACACCACCTCTATGAACTTGGTGTAAGTAGACACAGGATGCCTAGTGAGGATGAACAAGACCTTGCAACATGCAGAAATCTTGACGGAAAATGCTGCTGAAGGATTTCTGCTCCCCCAAGTTAGGTGAGAGCCTGGAGACCAATGGAGAGAGTCCTGGGTTGAAGAGTGGAGCATGGCAGAACTTGAAGGAGTATGACTTGCAGAGATCTTGAACCTCCAAAAGTTTCCAGAGCTGGAAAATGCGTTTCTGGGAAGATCTGTTGACTTTCTTGTTCTCAGAGAAGCTTTGTAGCATCTGGACAGGTAGACACAGTGCTCCTTTTAGCTGAGTACTGAAATCCTTTTTGTCATATTTGGAGCTCAAAACTGATACTGATACCTGAACCTAAACTCCATTGAATGGGTAGTGGGAAATTACAATCCACTCAAGAGAGATCTAATAGTTAGAACAGGAAACACATGCCACCTGCTAGCAAAACAATGCTAGAGAAGGCAGGCAACTTAAACAAACAAAATGATGATCTTTAAGAGTACATTACAGCATCAGAAAAGATTCCAGATAACTAGATACAGTCAATTCTCATTATTGGTGGTTGTTTTATAAAGACTCTGTAAGTCATGAATACTGAATCATTGCTCTTAGAGGTCATACAACCTTCAGTTTCTGTGAGCCTCTGGTCACAACAATCTTATCAACCAATCAACACATAATCTTATTCTATGTGTGTTTCTCTAAAAAAAAACCTGATTTAGTATACATTGTGGATTCATTAATATATTAGTCCATTCCCACACTGCTATACAGAACTAGCTGAGACTGCAAGGTTTATGAAGAAAAGAGGTTTAATTAACTCACAGTTCTGTATGGCTGGGGAGTTCTCAGGAAACTTGCAATCATGGCAGAAGGTGAAGGGGAAGCAAGGCACATCTTTCCAAGGAAGAGCAAGAAAGAGAGAGAGCGAGGGGGGAAGCACCACACACTTTTAAACCATCAGATCTCAGGAGAGGTCACTCACTAGCATGAGAACAGGATGGGGAAATTGACCCTCTTGATCCAATCACCTTTCACCAGGTCCCTCCCTCAACATTGGGAATTAAAATTCCACGTGAGATTTTGGTGGGGACACAGAGCCAAACCCTATCAATTAATGTGTCTAGACAACAGCACAGCTCATGCCTGAACAAAGCTTATCTAACACATACATTTTTTTCCTAAGGCATATCGCAGCCTTGTTGTGCTTAGGAACACTAGACTTCTGCACTAGGCTTGGGGATATTTTAAATAGCAGAACTGCCCAAAAAGGCACAATAATGCAAAAAATTTGGCACTAAGTAGACCATGAAAAGTATGTTTGTTTATGGTACAAGTATAAGGTGGTGTTGTTTGGCCTCAGCTGGGAATGTGCACATTCCCCCAAACTTTGCCACTTTGAGGATGCCCATGTATGACAGTGAAAGCTCCATGGGTACTTGTTTTAAAGTTAAAAATATATCTTAGTTAGTAGACAAATTTGCCAACACAGAATCCATGAATAATGAGACTCAACCGTATGTAATAATGCTTTTAAACTAAAACCTTTGATAGTTGAAGGAGAAGGTGGTCATTGTTAGAACCTGGAAGACCAAGTAGAAGAAAAATCTCAATCCAGGAGGAAAGATCAAGAAATGGATCTGTGAGGAGAAAGGCAAGAGATGAGGAGAATAGGTGGGGTGTGTTTAATTTACAATACTCGTACTTACAGGTGAACAAGAAGACAGTGGGTGAGGAAAGAATGTTAATAAAGTTAACACACTTTAAAGTATACTGAGTTAAGAAAGGTCTGAGTCAGAATCCCAAAAGCCTCACCCAATCCTAGACAAGACTGATATTAGAAAATATACACACACCACACCAAAGTCTAACAGTGTTCTTCACTCTTGAATCTCAGGGATAAGGAGAAAACATTTCCAGCTTCTGTGCAGAAAAAAGCAGAAAGTGTCAAAGGTAAAAAGGAGACAGTGGTATTTTGAGACTTCTAAGAGAATAAATATTGATTCAAGAATTCTATGTTAAATCACAATAACATGTATTTGTTGATATGAAAGAAAGATCATCTGCCAGCCTGGGCAACATGGAAAGACCTTGTCTCTACAGAAAATGCAAAAAATCAGCCAGGTGTGGCGGTGTGCACCTGTAGTCTCAGCTACTTAGAAGGCTGAGGTGGTAGGATAATCTGAGCCCAGGAGGTTGAGATTATAGTGACCCATGATCACACCACTGCACTCCAGCCTGGGTGACAGAGGGAGACCCTGTCTCAAAAGGAAGGGAGGGAAGGAGGGAGGGAGGGAGGGAGGAAGGAAAGAAGGAAGGAAGGAAGGAAAGAAGGAAGGAAGGAAGGAAGGAAGGAAGGAAGGAAGGAAGGAAGGAAGGAAGGAAGGAAGGGAGGGAGGGGAGGGAAGGGAGGGAAGGAAAGGATGGAAGAGAAAGAAGGAGAGAAGAAATGAAAGAAAGAAAGGGAGGGAGGGAGAGAGAAGAGAAGGAAGGGAAGGGAAGGAAAGAGAAGAGAGGAGAAGAGAAGAGAGGGAGAGAGGGAGGGAGAGAGGGGAAAGAAAGAAAAGAGAAAGAAAGAAGAAAGAAAGAAAGAAAGAAAGAAAGAAAGAAAGAAAGAAAGAAAGAAAGAGGAAAGAAAGAGGGAAAATCTGCAAGGATTTGGAAAAAATATCACCTACATCTCACCTGAAGAAAATGTTGACGTTCAAACACCAAATGTTGTTTGTTGTTAAACATTTGTTAAGAAATCTCTAGAGGAGGGAAGACAGAGTGTTTTATAATAATGGGAAGCGAATCAAGACAGATGTAGGGATACAGATCAAGAGTCTTGGAACACATAGAGGACATACCAAAAAAGAATTCCTGAAATAGAAGTCACATGCTACAAAGGACAATGTTTAAAACTGGAAGAACAAAACTCACTCTGTGAATAAAATTCTGAAGATGTGAGATAGACATGGGGGAAGACAAGTATTTCCAAATTCGTATTACACTGGGGTAAGAGGAAAGCAATGGGGGTATAGGCTAAGGAAGCTTGGCTAGGAGTGACAACTGATATCTTATTTTAATATAATAGTAGAGAAAGAGCAATGTTGAGCTTCAAGCAAGAAGACATCATTGATGGTGCCATGATAATAGTAGATAGTAACTACATCAGACTAGCAAAAATAAAAGGAATAACTATAAATAGCAAAGGACAATAAGTAATAAATATGAAGAACTCAAAATAAATAAATCATATATTGTTGTTCTTATACTGTATGTCAATGGGCAGAGGCTGCCAAGCTTGTTTCAAAAATAGGAACCATCTCCATGTGATTGACAAAAAATGAGTTGAATATGAAATAATTAAAAAGTAGAAAGTAGAAAAGATCACTAAAGATATATCAGCCATTCAATTAAAAAGCTGAAATAGTGGTACTAGTATTCTATAAGCTGTAATTATGCAATTTAGATATTGTATACATAATCATAAATTAGATTTGTGTAAATTACTCTTCATTCTTCAAATAGATATTATACATTTTTACATATGTCTAACAACAATTTATGAAAATTGATTAGAATCATGACTACAAAAACCCTAATAAATTTAAAATAGAAGACTACAAAAACCCTAATAAATTTAAAATACATACTATGAACAAAATTATAATGACTATAAAGAATAAATAACAAAAAAGACCAAAAATTGACTACTTAGAAGCAAAAACCACAAAGCAATAAATACAACTAAAATTATAGACTATCTGAAAAGGAATGAAGAGGAAAAAATTTTCTATTAAAATCCATGGGCCACAATAAAATCAGTATTCAGAGAAAAATTTCAAACCTAAAATGGTATTATTCTGGATGAAGGAAGACAAAATACAAAGAAAATTAGTCCTTTTCTTAGGAAATGACTGAGTACAAACCCAAAAGTCTGAATGAAAAAAGAATTATTCAAGTAAATACTGAAATTAATAAAATATATAGAAAAAAGTATATATGTTGTATAAAAAATCTGATTCTTTGAAAAGATCAGTAAAACATACAAATGCCTTATGAGACTAAGAAAAAAAAGGATAAAATAAAATATGGCACAAAATGAAACAGGAAGCTTAAACTCATACATAAAGACTTTAAAAATTATAAATAATAGTGTAAATGTGTTGCAAATAAATTAAAACAAACCTAGGAAAAAAAGGATCTCTCCTAACTGAAATACAAACCACCAAAACTACTCAGAAATATCTGAGCAGACCAGTTACTCAAAAAGGTATCAAAAACACAAATAAAGATTCACCCTTAAAAACCATACATCAGGACTAGTTGGTTTCACAACTGAGTTCTATGTAAACTTGCAAAAAGCACCTATTTCTAATGCAGAAACTTCAGATGACACAAGGAAAATGAAAAACTCAACAACTCAACTCTTCAACCAGCATAACATTAAGACAAAGCTCTACACAGTTCTGAAAAAGATACAACAATGGCAATAATTACAATAACTGTATGTCAATGTCATTTATGACTTGGGATACAAAATTTGCAATATTGCCAAACAAGATAATGCCATGACTTGGTGGGCTTAATTCCAAAAATACTCTATTAGGAAATTCATTAATATAATGATATCAATTTTATCTTCAGTATCGATTGTGCATCAGAGACTCTGCTACATAATTTACACATATTAACATCGTTACCATCTCATTGCAATCCTATTTTGGTCATTGTAATCATAATTATCATTGAACTGTGAAGATAAGAAACCCAAGGCATAAAGAAGATAACTTGTATCCCTGTGATCACACAGAGAGTAGTGGTTACCCTAAAACCCCCAGAAATTTTGGCTCCTCTGTCCTCGTCTTTAACCACTCTACTACTAAGACAAGTGTGTGCTGGGGGCAGGAGGTCGGCAGGGTAAGCCCACAAGGACAAATGCTAGAAAGGAATTTGGTTAAGTTTGGTAGCTATTATGACTATATAACAAAATGCCAATCAAAACTATGTCATGATTCACTACATAAATCTTCCTTAAGCATTATTCTGTTTAAGATGTTCACAATGGTGAAATTCTGAAGCCACTGCTCTGAAAATCAAGCACAAGATGGGAGGTCCATTACCTTCGTCGATATTCAACATGTTTGGAGGTTATTATAAGTGCACTGACATAAGTGAAATAGTAATTTAAAGCACTGTAAAAGAATCCTCTAAGACATTGCTCTTGAAGCTGTAAACTTCACTCCTGCACCATTACTCTTTCTACTTCCTCGAGCATCACGGTCATTAGCAAACAAACATAATACCACCTCCTTGACTCACGTCCCCCTCCTAGCACAGCAAATCGTTGCTGTTCTTTGCATCAAAGCACCTTGAAGTGGCTGTTCTGTATTTGCCTATTCTTCAATCTCTTTCTATCCATTTATTCTTATCCTACTTGAAGCTGGCTTTTGTCCCTACCACTCCAACCCCAAAATGCTCATGATCTTCAAAAAACCTCCATGCTGTTGAAGCCTGTGTCAATTTCATTTTTTACCCTGTGTGGATGTAGTGGTGTACCACCCATACCCCTTTAGGGACAAGAAACTCATTTGCACAGCTGCCAGGAGCATTGGCTGCTCACAGCTCACTGCAGAGTTCCTCACTAGGAATTTCCCAAGGGATTTCACACAAGATTATGTTCCTTCTTGGAACAGCCCACATCTAGTGATTATCTATGGGAAGCTACCAAGTTCAGGACATCCCTGAATGGCCACCCCAGCCCCAGAGCTCCTTTTAGGGGCTACTGAGGCCTCCATTACAGCTCCATCACGTCTCAACTTATTTCTCTGTTTAGTTCTGTGTCTCTTGCTTCCTTTCAATCTTGTTCCTGGGGGCGTACCTCAAAATATGTTTTCCTGGAAAACTCTGTTCCAGTGTAGCTTCCCAGGACACTGAGCTGTGATCATCATCAGCTTTGAGGTAGTTGATCATTTCCACTTCACTGACCCCCCGGCTTCCTGAGATCCCTCCAATTACACAAGGCATCTCTTTCTCATTTTCCTTTGCTGGTTCCTTTTCTTCACCACAAACTTTTATTTTGTAGTGCCTCGAAATCACATCCCTGATACTTTCCTCCATCTACATTCCCTTCTTCCTGATCTTTGCTGTGCTTTGCATCAAGGCACATTGAAGTGGCTGTTCTGTATGTATTTGCTTATTCTTCAATCTTTTTCTATCCATTTATTCTTATCCTACTTGAAGCTGGCTTTTGTCCCTACCACTCCAACCCCAAAATGCTCATGATCTTCAAATAACCTCCATGCTGTTGAAGCCTGTATCAATTTCATCTTTTACTATGTGTGGGTGTAGTGGTGTACCACCCAGATTTTCCTTTAGTGACTCACTTTTATGGTTTTAAACATCATTCATATGCTGAGAAATTTTTCATGGTTATTCCAACCCTCCCTCTTCTCTCACAGGGAAATTGCTCCTCCCACAACCTCCCCCTGCCCAATTGGTGAAAAGTCTACTTTCTCAAGCCCAAATCCTAAAGTCATCCCTGACTCCTCTCTTTTGTCTCAGACCCAGCATCCAATCTGGCAAGAATTCCTGTTGGCTCCACCATCAAATTACATCAAGATTTCAACCACTTCTCATACCTCTGCTCAGAGCTGTCATCATCTCTGTCCCAGATTTCTAAAAGAGCCTTCCTAACAGCTTTATGTAGCCTCTTTACAGTTTTTTCAACATAGAAGCCAAAGTTGTTCTTTTAAAACTTAAGTCATATCAGGTTATTTATCTACTCAAAACACTGCAATGGCCACAGTAAGCATTCAATAGAAAACAGTTAGGACACTGCCTAGTCCCCATATCTTTACAATCAGGGAATTGGAATGCTTCTCCTGATTTAGGCCACTGATTGGCTTCCCTGCCAGCCTGCAGATGCAATAAGCAGACTGGAGTGTCCTACCAGTTACTCTGTTTCCCCAAATGTTCCAGCATTGCTGTGCAGGGCAGAAGTACATAAAGATGCAGAGTAAAGTCAGCCTGAGAAAGAGGTGAAGGAATTGAGGTCAAAGAAGGAATGGATGTCACCTTTTAACTCTGGATAAAAGCATCTATGTTAATTATGGCCCCTTGGAATCCACAAACATTTCTTGTTTGAAGTCAAGTTCTCCTCAGCTACTCTCGTGCTGTAATTAATGTTTTTGTTTTACATTTATGTCTAGAAAGAAAAAAATAATAAAACCACTGTAATGGCTCACCATTTTTCTTTCCTTTAGTACCTCTTGCTATCTCATTCTCTAAAAGGCAAATTTCTTACAATGGTCTCTTAGGTTCAACACGAATTCCCCTCCATATCCCAACACTTCATTGTATCTCTGACTTCCTCTCCTACTACTCCTCAACCTCCACTTGGCCACTTTGGACCCCTCATTGTTTTGCATTCCTTTCTAGTGCAGTTAATTCTGGTATGATTTAAGTTCCACTAAACCAAGAATTTTGGGCTCCTCATTAGCTGATAGAGTCCAAGCACCTAGAAAAGTGCTTGGCACCTGTTATTAATCCAATCAATACATAATAAATGAGTGAATGAAGGAATTAATAAATGAGTAAATGAGATAAAATTATGAAAATTTTATGACACTTTTACATACCTGTAAACCTCAACAGACTATTTAAGGCATATATACCTCCAGAATTAGTAAGTTTTGATTTGATGAGTTGGCTGGCTAAAAAATACCAAATTTTTTAATCCATTAAAAATATAACAGGCTAGAAATGAAAATGAAGGAATTGTGACAAAAGCTATAAAATATTTTAGATATAAAATTACCAGAATGTACCAGACATATATGAAGAAACTATAAAATCTTACTGAGGTCATAATATTTTATCTGAGTTAACAGAAAGAGAAACTGTGCTTCCAGTTGGAAATATTGAATATCATAGAAAAGGTTAGGTCTTCCAGGTTGATGTACATACACATTAAGTTGAATATTAATTAGAATACTTTTTTGAAATTGCATTAAATAATTTCAAAGTTTACACAAAAGAATACTGCCTGAAACTGAGTGTTCTCAAATGAAAACTGCTGAGAAGTGTTTCATAGAATATTAACCACACAAAAAAGCCACTTCAACCCAAATAGTATGATATGTGAATGGTAATAAATCCGTAAGTTAAGAGAGAGAGAGACATAGTGATGCAGTTTGGACGTGTGTCCTTGCCTGAATCTCATGTTGAACTGTAATCCCCATTGTTGGAGGTGGGGCCTGGCAGGTGGTGATTGGGCTATGGGGTGGATTCCTCATGAATGGTTTAGCACCATCCTCTTGGTGCTGTCCTCACCATAGTGAGTGAGTTCTCATGAGATCTGGTTGTTTAAAACCGTTTAGCACCTTCCCCATCTCTCTCTTGCTCCTTCTCTTGCGACATACAAGTTCCCACCTCACCTTTTGCCATGATTGTAAACTTCCAGAAGCCTCCCTCGAAGCAGATACCAGGGCTGTGCTTCCCGTACAACCTGCAGAACTGTGAGCCAATTAAACATCTTTTCTTTACAAAAGTTACTCAGTCTCAGGTATTTCTTTATACCAGTGCAAGTAGAGCCTAATACACATAGATTCCAAGGAGGGATCCCATTAAAAGGGAAATTTATAGATGATAAAGGTGATTTCTATGGTAAAAGAAGTGAAAGTATGTTTATTTAATAAGGAGTTCTGGTACAACTGGCTATCCATGCAAAAGAAGAAGGACCTAGATCTCTTCTTCAAATGATAAACACAAATAGCAGTGGATTAAAGTTTTAACTATACAAGAAATCAAACAATAAAAACCTTGACAAATTTTAATATAACCATGAATAGAAGAGGAAATTATTTTTTTACTACAAAAAAACAAAAAGCTACAAAAAATTTCTAAAATTAAAAGGAGATACCAGAAATTAAGTCAACAGAAATATTTAAAGTTATTATTTCAAAATAAAATATTTACAATATATGTGACTGAGATTATTTTTGAATACAATCTTTTCAGATAGATAACTAAAATCTCATATAAAAATTGGCACTGTATATAAACAAGGAATTCACAAAAGAACAAAAACAATTTTACATAATACAATTAAGAAAAGTTGCTGAGCAACTGATTGAAAATCAGTTTCATAATACAATTAAGAAAAGTTGCTGAGCAACTGATTGAAAAGTTACTAATCAGAAGAATGAAATTAGACTATGTGCTAAGTATTATATTAGGCTAATAGAATACTTTACATTGAAAATTTGATAAAAACAATAGAGAATAAGTACACCTACTGCTGGAAGGAATGTAAGAAGAGAAAATAAGCGTTAACATTATACATCACTCGTGGAAATGTTCCTTGGTGTGTGGTATTGAAGAATAAAATGGCAATATCTTTCTTAATGTAAGAAAAAAATTACGTTCTTTGCCCCAGCAATTACATTTCTGGACTTCTATTCCAAATAAATAAGTATGCCAGTGTAATGTTTAACTGGCAAAGCAATCAGAACACAGTGGTTTTTCACCAGCAGGAGATTGTTGTCTACCATTAGATTTATTCCATGGGGAGAGGGTGTGTGTGTGTGTGTGTATGTGTGTGTGTGTGTGTCCTCAATATGGATTTTCTCTTTAACAATTAACTGTGAAAATTGCACCCAAGACAGTTTATATAGATCTGACTGTGTGTGTGTATGTGTATATATATATATATATATATATACATATATACATATGTATATACATATATATAACATACATATATATATACATATACACACATAATTATTTACATATATATAACTAGAGATGTAATTTTAAAGTAAAATATTGACATTTTCATAACCTTGAGTGCATGTGGAGGAAAGAAATAGAGAAAAATGAATGTTTTCTGATAATGGGAAAGAAGGGAAAACAGTTCATTGTCCCTGATAAAATAATAAAAGGATGGTCGCAGGAACCAGCAGGAATCGAAGTGATTCCTGTGAGGTTGTTTAGCATGAGGTGCTTTATAAACTTTTATTTAAGTGGGTTCTAGCTTACAAGGAAACATTTTATGGGACAGAAAAGCAATTAAACTGACAAAAAAGCATTTGTTCTTGGGGAAGCAGGATTGACAGGCCTTGAGAATACTCTACAACTTAGCCCAGGCTCAAAAGCAACTGCTAACGGTGTTTTGCAAAACCACACGTTCCCAAAACACATCATTTTCAGACCATTTCTATAGAAGTCTTCCTTTTACAACTGTGGACCCCTTTGGTGATCTTGAATCATGAATAAGCCAGCTTGGTTTAAAGAATCAGCATTTTGCTGCCACCAAATCAATGATGAGACGGCTGTTCACGGTCAACACCACCGGGAACCAGCCCTCTGTTGAATTTAGGTAATACAGAGATGCAAGAGTAGCCCAACAGACAATTAATCACTCTTCTAACTTTGCCATTTATAGTCAAGTACAAAATATAATATGTATGTATGTACGTTATGTGTAAGGAGGTACATCCACTGCAACATTTGTTATTGTTGTCTGTATTATGAGGTCAAAATAGAAAAAGTAAAGCAATGATATATTTTAATACACTTTAATGACTTCATTCGGTAATTTTTATAAAGATTCATCACTGTTTAATGATCTCATTCTTTTCTCTTTGAGGAGAGAAAAGCCCGTTTTCTCCCATTGATACTGCAGTTAAAAATTAGCATTAGCCCAACAAAAAGCTTAGTAGGTCACGCTTCATTACTATAGAATGCTTGATAATGAACAACTGGAAGCCATCCAAACAGCAAAAAGTAGGGGATTAAACAAAGGAAATTCTAGTACATTTCTAATTGTACAGTTTGCAGGTATAAAACGGATGCTAAGAGTTAATAATGAAATGTGAATTCCCTGCTGCTCCCCAGAGTACATAATAGTAATATGTCAAAAGTCATTAGCTCTCGTCCCCACCTGCTCATGACATCTCACCCAGTTGTTTTGGAGTTGTCCCCGGAAAAATTCTTCATCTACGTTCACTGGGAAGTCTGCCCTCAGCTTGCAAACGGCATTCTCTTTCTGCTTGCTTTTCCTCTCCCTGATCCCTCACTTATATCTACTCAAAAGTCCTGCAACCAGGACTCAGCATGCCTACCCCAAATGTGGCCCCAGACAGCTGTCTTGGATGCTTCTGAAACCACAGTCCTCCTGGATAAAAGGGAGAAGCAAAGAGCCCAGATTTCCCACTCATCAGTGCCTCATTGTCTTTCTCTAAGAAGTGGGGGAATCATCCCCGTCATAAAGTTCCCTCATAAAAACCCCTTTAAAACATTTTTTTAGATGGAGTCTTACTCTGTTGCCCAGGCTGGAGTGCAGTGGACCCATCTCAGCTCACTGTAACCTCCACCTCCTGAGTTTAAGCAATTCTCCTGCCTTAGCCTCCCAAGTAGCTGGGATTACAGGTGTCCAACACCATGCCCAACTAATTTTTGTGTTTTTAGTAGAGACGGGGTTTCACCATGTCTTGAACTGGTGTTCTTGAACTCCTGCCCTCAGACCATCAGCCCACCTTGGTCCCCCAAAGTGCTGGGATTATAGGTGTGACCCATCACGCCCTGCCCCAACTTCAAATTTAACTGGAAGGTCTTTTATCTCATGCTCAGAAGTAAGACCACATGGACTTATGAACCTGATGGGATTCATGCCATTTACACTCTATTTCTCTTCTTCTCAATAAGGGCTCCCTTTTATCTGCAAAGTAACACATGCAAATGTTTATCCGAGGGCTTTCTCCCCTCTCTCAATGGATACTCCTGACCCTGCCAGTCATCACTGACCAAGTTCAAACTATTCCTTCTTCTACAAGCACATGTGAAAATATGCCTGCAAACTACACTAAGTGAAAACAAGGTAACATATTATATATAAAACCATGTGCAGAAAATGACATAGACTAAATATGGATAGATTTCTGTAGTAATATTTTTCAATTTCCCATATTTTCAAGTATCAACATAAATTAATTTAGCATAGGAGAAAAACAATAAAAATATATGAAAGATAAAAACATTGCTTAATGTATAAATGATAAAAATGTATTTTATATGCAGTAGATGCCTAATACACAAGTGTTGTTGCATCTAATTTTTACAATAAACCTAGAAGAGAACCTACTGTCATTCCAGTTTTATGGATGGGCAAACTGAGGTTCACTGAGTTCCAAGGTGTATAACAAGTAGTTTGTATATCTGGTTTTTTCTGAGCCCACCTCTTTTTACTGGGAACTTCTTAATCCTTCTGGTCTTGGTCAGGGGCTCAATTCTCCACTGAGGTATCCCAGTAATCTCTCTTGGCCTCGGCTAGGTCAGACTGGCTTTCTGATGTTTATAAAATATGCAATGAAAAGCCATACACAATACAACAGGTTAACTGGTGAGCCAGGATTAGAACCTAATCCAAACTCTCATTCTTTGCACAACCTTACATTTCCTTGCAAGAGACAGGCAAATAAAGAGCTCAGGGACAGAGGAACAAAGGATTGTGGTCACAGGCCCCAGACCTTTGGACCAGCACCACTCCCTCAGGCCTGAACTTTAAGATTTGATTTAGGCCTCTCATGTTTCAAAAACACTGACCTCAAAACTGAGTTTCCACCCTCAGGATTAAATTTTAGTTCCCAAAGTGAATTTTTCGTTTCTTAGTTCTTTGCATCATCTCTGGCTCAGGGCGATGGAGAGATGTTTTTGACTGCAGAGCAGGGAGTCCAGCAGGGTGGTCTGCGCCTTAAAAGATGCTCTACATCTCCCAAACCCTGAGGGACTTCCCTGTGGTCTGGCTTGGATCCCTACCAGGCCTGCAGCACTGACCTATAAGCACAAGAAGAGCCCAACTCTGGTCTGCTCTCCACCAATACACCCTCTTCATCATCTGCCCTCATTTCCGAAACCCCATGGCTTCCTTATCAAGTGCCAGGAACTAGAAATTTTCACACTAAGAAGCTGAATGATGCAATGAAAACTTCAAGCATAAGGCCTATTGAGCAAACATAGGTCCAAACAGTTTCTTCCAGGGACCAGCTATTTGACCTTGAATAAATTACTGGCTTGTTTTAGGTGTCTATTGTCTCCTATAAGAAAGGGTATAATTAAGCTGCTAAGAAAATATCAAGGACTTCGCAATGGAAGATTCCCCTCCTCTCTGCTCCTTTGTTTCTGCCTGGAATGTATTAAGTTTTTGACAGATATTTGTTGAATGAGTGAACATCTCTATTTAAAACTGTCTTGCATGGCAGAGTGTTTAGCTCTGACTATTTTGCTGAACGATATGCTTTTTACAATGACATTTATTGAGCATATGCTATGCACCAAGACCTACACTATGTGCATTCTTTCCTTTCATTTCTGAATCTCCCACATCACCGTATATGACACCCGTAGTAACAATAATAGCTAACATGCTATAGGAAGAAACCAGGATGTGACCTTTTCATAAGATAAAATAACTCAGTCAAGAAAGAAAGAAATTTTTCTCCGTTTTCCCCACAGCCTGCACCTGTCAGAACCAGCACACCTAGACAGGCACTCAGTGCAAGACATATCCCTGGTCTGAGCCTCTGCCCCTTCATTCCATGGTGTTGCTATGAGTGTTACATGAGAAAATGCCTGCACACTACGGACACACACGAGTGCCCAATTAGTTCTCTATTACAATGCTAATTTCACCATTGTCGCATCTCTAGAACAACAACAACAAAAATCATGGCAACTAAGCAGCAACTTAACTTAGTAAAAAGCAAATCATTTTCCACTCTGCTTTTGCTCATCAGTCTTATTTATTCTCCTTCCAGTTCTGACTGTTGCAGGCTAAGTGGAGGTGTGTTTACAGGATGCAAAATTAATTTTTTTTAATATGGAAAACAGCCCACTGTTTTAATTGACAACATAAACACTAAAAATATAGCAGCTTCGCTGAATACTTATGTTTTGAAAAGAGATCAGGAAAAGGGAACCATGTTTTTGCTGAATCTGTCTTGAATGGGATAGCCTCTACTGATATTCACTTCAGAAACTTGAGTCCTTGCAGTAGTCAGTCAGAGAAACTTCAGATCACTTTGTGACGCCTCATAGAAATTGAAACTACTAGGACTCACTACTCTATGATTCATGTTCCTATTGGTTTAGAGCTTATTCCCCTAAGAAAAGACTCTCTGACCTATGACAGAATCCTCTGAGATGGAAGTTGTTCTATCTACAAAATGTGCTTCAGAATTGAAACAAAACACGTCTCTGTTTTGCCTTGCTCAACACCAGAAGGTAGTACGTGCGTGATAGGTATGGGAACTCTCCCCAGCCGGACAGTGAAGGATGAAGTTATTGCAGGTATAGAATTGATGGGGCACTATGCTGATCGCATATCTATGACACTACATTCGGTTTTGAGTATTACATTTGTTTTAGAAGACACAGCTACAGGAGTTCATCCAATGGAGAGTCACTAGAATGTTCAGGGGATTAAAAGCATGTAAGAACACTGAAAGCAAAACTAAGTAACACAAAGAAAATGGTCTGGAGACTTTCATCTCTAAAATATCTTAAGCATGTTATTGCAAGAGCAACGTGTTTGTTCTAGGTGTACCGATTTGTAGGTTGAGGGTAAATGGGTAGAATTATGAAGGAAGAAATTTGCATTTCTTCTAGGGTTTTGTAGAATAGTAGAAGAGGGGTGAGCTTCCCTCTCAATCACAAAAATACCAGATAAAAAAACCTTGGCAGGTTGGATGGAGGCTTCAGAGGATCGACTGTGCATTAGACATCTCTTTAGGTACGCTAAGCCCAGCAATTTGGGAGGCAGAGGTTGGCAGATCACCTAGTTTGCAGTCTAAGGCTGGTATTTTCTATCTCCTAGCTGCCCAACAACTATGATTCAAGAAGTGACCCCCACCAATGGGGGTACTAAAATACAGTTTGCAAGTAAATATCAGTGGAGCAGAGGGGATTCAGACACTTCTTTAGGATCCTTAGGTTCTCTTCCATTTCTTAACTTTGCTGAGTCTATAAAACCCATTGACTGCTTTCCATCTCCAACCTAGGGATGAAGTTTTGTGGTTCAATATATCAAAGAAAGTATTTGCTTGACTAACTTTAAGGCCCTAGATAAAGAAAAATGATACATTAATCACTAGGTAAATGGCAAAAAATCGATAGCTAAGAGGAGAGCTAAGGACTTCAGCATCTTGGCGAAGTGGTATTATTAGTTCAGAATCCAGCCATGACTTGTGGACATCATAACTTCTCTACCAGTTCTTCAAGTCTTAGCAACTTTTCCTTCTATGATCTCCTCTGTCTCTAGTTCCAGGATCTACACCATCTTTGCTTTTGACTTCTCAAAGCCTGGATACAAAACTTGGCAAACTTTGTCTTCCTCTAAAGAAATCCACTGTCCCAAAGGTCATTGGTGATCAATGTCAGACTTTACTAAAAGATGAGAAGGAGATGAGAGTTAGGGGGACTTTTCTCCACAAGTCCTTCTCTGGCCACCTCCAGAGGCTATCACTGACTATGGGCTATCACTGACCCACACAGTCACTAGTTGCCTCCTTTCTCTTTTCTCCTTGATTTTCCCTAGGAATTCACACTTTTCTTCAGTTTTTATGTAAAACAACTCTTCCCTCACTAGGTAACTGACAGCTAATTCCCAGAACAATGTGAGGTGGCAAGTCAGGGCTGGGAACTGCACCCACCTCTTATTCAAAACACTAATAAAAGCACTCCTTCCAGATAAAGATAATTTTCTACTTATCAGAAGGGCTCATGAGTAAATAAGTTGGCCTCCAGCTGCATATTAGTGTGTGGGTAAGAGTCAGTATATGTGTCTGCGTTGGGGAGGCTTACTAAGATTCTTAATGAAGTGTGAAACTATTTGCAAAAGATCAAGGAAAGACATTATTAACTGAACCTCAACTGGCAGCTACCGAGATGTGAAGAGATTTATTTCTTAGGTAAGCAATAATCTCTTAATAAAATTGTGAATAATGCGTGGGAGAATTGGGTAGGCTGCAGATATGAAAGGAGATTAAAATTAAAATGTCAAAGGTACATTGAATGGAAGGAAACAAGCGTGGAGGTGGGAGGACTAAGAATGAAGATGCTGAAGAAGGAAACAAATCTGAAACTCCAAAGTTGATATGCTGTATTGTCCATTCAAGAAATGAATTTTGCTTCTTGCTTTTGGGAAAATCTTTAACACACTGAAGAATCTAGAGGAGAAACTAAGATGGTAGAGAGTTTGGAAACCTGAGCCTGGCAGGGAGATGGACACCTGGAGGATGTGGGGCTTGAGAAAGCTTGGGAGAGTGACTGAATCCAGAGCAGAATAGGTGATCACATAAAAGAGGATGAGGAATTGTCTGAGCTTCCCAGAAGCAGTAACAAGAAAGAGAGTTCTCAAATCCAACATGTAAACAGGCTGGGCCAACAATATAGATGATGAGGTGGACCAGGTGAAGGTGACCCAGAGTACGTTGAGTGTGACCATATGGCTCGCTCAGACTCCAGCAAAAATCAGGCATCAACTGCTCTGGTCCTTCCCATTTTTTCCTTTAAGAAACCAGCCCTCTGTTTACAGATCTTATTTTTTGAGAGGAGCCAGATAAGTAACATCTCTGTTTCTGAGGCTAACAATTAATTTTAAGAATTAAAACTTTGGTCAACAAAACAAAATATTTTCAAGGGCCATGAGCATCTGCCATTTAAGTTTTATAGAGACTACAGAACTGAGAAAACAGATTTATGCTCCACATTAGGGCCTGCTTTTTAATTACTTATGCTGTCCAAAGATGGGTAGGGTTTTACTAGAATAGTGGAAGAGGGTTGAGCTCCAATCTCAATCACAAAAGTACTAGATAAAAAATGTTAGCGGGTTGGATTGAGGCTTCAGAGGATTGACTGTGTATTAGACTTCTCTTTAGCTAGGTTAAGCCTAGCAATTTGGGAGGCAGAGGATGGCAGATCGCTTGAGCCCAGGAGTTTGATACCAGCCTGGGCAATGTAACAAAAACCCCATTTCTATAAAAAATACAAAAATTATTAGGTTGGTGCAAAAGTTACTGTGATTTTTGCCATAAAAAAGTAATAACAAATACCATAATTACTTTGGCACCAATCAAATACCTGGGCATGGTGGCACATGCCTGTAGTCCCAGCTACTTCGGAGGCTCAAGTGGGAGGGTCACCTGAGCCTGGGCAGGTTAAAGACATAGTGAGACATGATCACACCACTGCACTCTAGCCTGGGCAACAGAGTGAGATCTTATTTCAAAAACAAAATAAAGGCTGGGCATGGTGGCTCATGCCTGTAATTCCAGCACTCTGGGAGGCTGAGGCAGATAAATCATCTGAGGTCAGGAGTTCAAGACCAACCTAGACAACATAGTGAAACCCCATCTCTACTTAAAATACAAAAACTAGCCAGGCATGGTGGTAGGTGCCCATAATCCCACCTACTGGGGAGACTGAGGCAGGAGAATCCCTTGAACTCAGGAGGCAGAGGTTGCAGTGAGCTGAGATTGTGCCACTGCACTCTAGCCTGAGGGATAGTAAGAGTCTGTCTCAAACAAATAAACAAACAAACAAAACAAAACAAACTCTCTTTAAAATGAAAATTACTGGGCCACCCTCAGGGAGCCAAGATAATAGGTATGTGGTGGGCTGAAACATGAGTGTTTTATAGAAGCACTTCAGGTGGTTCTGTTGGGAAGACAAGTGGGAAACATGTTCTATTTGATTACCACCAAGGCTCTATCTTTCCTAAGATTTCTCAGACATGGAGTAGGGACCAGAATCGAGGAACTGGAGCTGGATAATTGGAAGAATTGATCTGACATGCCCCGACAAGTTTAGTTTCCCCAGTTACATGCTTTTATTACATTCTACATTTTTGTGACATGTATCACACTACACAGTTATTCTATGATGTGGGTAAATGTGACAGCTATTGTGGAATTATTTTTTCAGTGTCTATGTCCTTTGCTCGAACGTAAGCTCTGTAAGAACTGGAACTGTCCTGATCCTGTGCACCAGCGTAAACCACGGTTACCTTCAGGCTAGAGTCTCCCTCTTTCCTTCAACATCTACGTGGCTTGGTCCCCTTTAATTCAGGTCTCTACTTGAATGTCCTTTCTTCAGAGATGCTTTCTTTATTCATCAATTTTCACACTGCTGTAAAGAACTACCTGAGACTGGGTAACTTATAAAGAAAAGAGATTTATTTGACTCACAGTCTCTCATGGCTGGGGAAGCCTCAGGAAACTTACAATCACAGTGGATGGCAAAGAGAGAGCAAGGCACATCTTATGTGGGAACAGGGGAGAGAGGGCGAGTGAGTGAGGAATTGCCACAAATATAAACCATCAGACCTTAGGAGAACTTCCTCACTATCGAGAGAATAGCATGAGGGATATTCGCTCCCATAATCCCTCCTTCCACCTCCCACCAGATCCCTCCTCCTATATGTGGGGATTAAGATTTGAAATGAGATTTGGGTGGAGACACACAGCCAAACCATATCACCTTTCTTACCCATGCTTCTTAAAACACTAGCCTCCATTGCTCTGTATCCCTTTATCTGGTACTAACTCTGCTCATGGTATTTATCCCTGACATTGTGCTATATATTTATTTGCTGGTTATTTTAATGTCTGTTTCTTCCTTCGTACTTAAGTCATATAGAGTAAAGAAATCTGACTTTCCCGTTCTCCCTCTCCTGAACCGAGAAAGCAGCATGGTACACCAGAGACACCCAATGATGTGTATGGATTAGCAAATGAGAAGACAAAGAGCCGTGACAGGATCCAGCAAGTCTACTAAATAGAGATGATCCAGTTTGTGTGGGGCGTGCAGAGTGTGACTGTGTGCAGAAAAGTGCAAAAAAGTGTGGAGACATAACACCAAAGAGGTCGTCTTTGGTCAGATGACAATTTGGCTGTTAAGCCAAAGGAGATTGGACATTCCTTGAGGGACTAGGAAGCCAGGGAACAGCTTGATTAGCCTTGAGTCTTTGGAAAGATTAATCTGGAAAATAAGACAAGGATTCTTAGCATATGTCTTTGGAGAGATTATCATCCCATGATTAAGTGAAGAGGCCTCTGAATGCTAGGAAATGGGATTCAACATTTTGGAGGAGACTGCAGTTCTTGTTTGGCATTTTCTAGCATGATTAAGGCCCACTGTCTTAGTCCTTTGGTGTTGCAACATAAAAACTCAAGACTAGGTAATTTGTAAAAAAGTAGATATTTATTTCTCATGGTTCTGGAGACTGGGAAGTGAAAGATCAAGGTGCTGGCAGGTTTGGTGCCTGGTGAGGGCCTGTTCTTTACTTTCAGGAGGGTGCCTTCTGTTGCTCCATTCTCTGGTAGGTTTAATGCTGTGACTTCACAAGGCAGAATGGATGAATAGGCAAAAGGGACTAGCTAGCTCCTTGCAGCTCTTATCTAGGCACTGATCTCATTCGTAGGGTGGAGCTCTCATGGCCTAATCATCTCCTAAAAGCCCTATCTCTGCTTTGCTACATTGAGGATTAAGTTTCAACATCACTTTTGGAGGAGACAGACATACAAACCATAGCACCCATGATGTGGCCTTAGTCACGTTGAAACTAAAACCTTTTTTTTTTTGAATTGCATTTTAGGTTTTGGGGTACATGTGTAGAACATGCAAGATAGTTGCATAGGTACACACATGACAGTGTGTTCTGCTGCCTTCCTCCCCTTCACCTATATCTGGCATTTATCCCCAGGCTATCCATCCCCAGCTACCCCCCTCCGCTGTCCCTCCCCTATTCCCCCCAATAGACCCCAGTGTGTAGTACTCCCTTCCCTGTGTCCATGTGTTCTCATTGTTCATCACCCACCTATGAGTGAGAATATGCGGTATTTCATTTTCTGTTCTTGTGTCATCATTTGCTGAGAATGATGTTCTCCAGATTCATCCATGTCCCTACAAAGGACACAAACTCATCATTTTTGATTGCTGCATAATATTCCATGGTGTATATGTGCCACATTTTCCCAGTCCAGTCTATCATCAATGGGCATTTGGGTTGGTTCCAGGTCTTTGCTATTGTAAACAGTGCTGCAATGAACATTCGTGTGCATTTGTCCTTATAGTAGAAGGATTTATAGTCCTTTGGATATATACCCAGTAATGGGATTGCTGGGTCAAATGGAATTTCTAGGTCCTTGAGGACTTGACACACTGTCTTCCACAATGGTTGAACTAATTTACACTCCCACCAGCAGTGTAAAAGTGTTCCTATTTCTCCACATCCTCTCCAGCATCTCTTGTCTCCAGATTTTTTAATGATCACCATTCTAACTGGTATGAGATGGTATCTCAATGTGGTTTTGATTTGCATCTCTCTAATGACCAGTGATGATGAGCATTTTTTCATGTTTGTTGGCCTCATGTATGTCTTGTTTTGTAAAGTGTCTGTTCATATACTTTGCCTATTTTTGAATGGGCTTGTTTTTTTCTTGTAAATCTGTTTTAGTTCTTTGTAGATTCTGGATATCAGCCCTTTGTCAGATGGGTAAACTGCAAAAATTTTTTCCCATTCTGTTGGTTGCTGATTCACTCTAGTGACTGTTTCTTTTGCCATGCAGAAGCTGCGGAGTTTGATTAGGTCCCATTTGTCTATTTTGGCTTTTGTTGCCAATGCTTTTGGTGTTTTGGTCATAAAGTCCTTGCCTACTCCTATGTCCTGAATAGTTTTGCCTAGATTTTCTTCTAGGGTTTTTATGGTGCCAGGTCTTATGTTTAAGCCTTTAATCCATCTGGAGTTAATTTTAGTGTAAGGTGTCAGGAAGGGGTCCAGTTTCTGCTTTCTGCACATGGCTAGCCGGTTTTCCCAACACCATTTATTAAACAGGGAGTCCTTTCCCCATTGCTTGTTTTTGTCAGGGTTATCAAAGATTGTATGGTTGTACATATGCAGTGTTGCCTCCGATGTCTCTGTTCTGTTCCATTGGTCTATATCTCTATTTTGGTACCAGTACCATGCTGTTTTTGATTACTGTAGCCTTGTAGTATAGTTTGAAGTCCGGTAGTGTGATGCCTCCTGCTGTGTTCTTTTTGCTTAGAATTGACTTGGCTATGTGGGCTCTCTTTTGGTTTCATATGAAGTTTACGGTGGTTTTTTCCATTTCTGTGAAGAAAGTCAATGGTAGCTTGATGGGGATAGCATTGAGTCTGTAAATTACTTTGGGCAGTATAGCCATTTTCACGACATTAATTCTTCCTAACCATGAACATGGAATGTTTCTCCATCTGTTTGTGTCCTCTCTGATTTCGTTGAGCAGTGGTTGGTAGTTCTCCTTGAAGAGGTCCCTTACATTCCTTGTGAGTTGTATTCCAAGGTATTTTATTCTTTTTGTAGCAATTGTGAATGGCAGTTCGTTCTTGATTTGGCTTTCTTTAAGTCTGTTATTGGTGTAGACGAATGCTTGTGATTTTTGCACATTGATTTTATATCCTGAGACTTTGCTGAAGTTGCTTACCAGTTTCAGGAGTTTTTGGGCTGAGACGATGGGGTCTTCTAGATATACTATCATGTCATCTGCAAATAGAGACAACTTGGCTTCCTCCTTTTCTATTTGAATACCCTTTATTTCTTTTTCTTGCCTGATTTCTCTGGCTAGAACTTCCAGTACTCTATTGAATAGTAGCGGTGAGAGAGGGCATCCTTGTCTAGTGCCAGATTTCAAAGGGAATGCTTCCAGTTTTTGCTCATTCAGTATGATATTGGCTGTTGGTTTGTCGTAAATAGCTTTTATGATTTTGAAATACGTTCTGTCAATACCGAGTTTATTGAGGGTTTTTAGCATAAAGGGCTGTTGAATTTTGTCAAAGGCCTTCTCTGCATCAATTGAGATAATCATGTGGTTTTTGTTTTTGGTTCTGTTTATGTGGTGAATTACATTTATAGACTTGTGTATGTTGAACCAGCCTTGCATCCCCGGGATGAATCCTACTTGATCATGATGGATAAGCTTTGTGATGTGCTGTTGCAATTGGCTTGCCAGTATTTTATTGAAGATTTTTGCATCTATGTTCATCATGGATATTGGCCTGAAGTTTTCTTTTCTTGTTGAGTCTCTGCCGAGTTTTGGTATCAGGATGATGTCGGTCTCATAAAATAATTTGGGAAGGATTTTCTCTTTTTGGATTATTTGGAATAGTTTCAGAAGGAATGGTACCAGCTCCTCTTTGTGTGTCTGGTAGAATTCGGCTGTGAACCCATCTGGACCTGGGCTTTTTTTTTTTTTTTTTTTTTTTTTTGTGGTAGTCTCTTAATTCCTGCCTCAACTTCAGATCTTGTGATTGGTCTATTCATAGTTTCAGCTTCCTCCTGGTTTAGGCTTGGGAGGACACAGGTGTCTAGGAATTTATCCATTTCTTCCAGGTTTACTAGTTTATGTGCATAGAGTTGTTTGTAATATTCTCTGATGATGGTTTAAATTTCTGTGGAATCTGTGGTTATTTCCCCTTTTTCATTTTTATTGCATCTATTTGGTTATTCTCTCTTTTCTTTTTTATCAGTCTGGCTAGTGGTCTATTTGTTGATCTTTTCAAAAAACCAGCTCTTGGATTTATTGACTTTTTTGAAGGGTTCTTCGTGTCTCTATCTCCTTCAGTTCTGCTCTGATCTTAGTTATTTCTTGTCTTCTGCTAGGTTTTGAGTTTTTTTAATCTTGCTCCTCTAGCTCTTTCAATTTTGATGATAGGGTGTCAATTTTGGATCTTTCCACTCTTCTCATATGGGCACGTATTACTATATATTTTCCTCTAGAGACTGCTTTAAATGTGTCCCAGTAAAATCTTTTTAAGAGGAATTTGAGAGCAGTTACCAAGTCATACCCTTCATATAACTTGACCCAAAATATAGAAGTGCTGAGGCTGGCTTGGAAGTCACTCTAGGCCCAAAATTATCTAGACAGATGGGCCAATTCCAGTACAATGCATTTGGGCAAGGTGGAAAATGCAGCCCTGCAATAGCCTTTGTTAGTTCCACCTGTTAAAGTGCCTGAAAACAGAACAGGGAGGTTCTGAGGATGTCTAGGGTCTGAAGAGGTAGTCCCATTGGTTGGTTATGTTTGTGTGTGCCTGCCCCAGTTCTAACTCCTAACCCTCTGCCTTTAGAGGGCTCAATCTCCCTGAGTTCTGAGCCATAAGGAGACAGGATGAGTGGGGTCTGAGAGTCATTTGGCTGCCCCACATCTAGAAACCAGGATCCCTAAGGTAAGTCCTCGGTGTGTGGGTCTCCTTCAACTACTGCTATGAGTCTTTTCACTAAGCTCTGCCACAGTTCCCACCATGAACATGGTCCCTGTCTGGCCTGAAACTCTACCCAGACAGCATTCTTATCTCTATTGTACCTGCTCCTTGCCTCAACCCCCCATGCACTTAACTCCACCCAGAACTTGGTATCAGCCTGAAGAGACATTCTTGTTCACATGTTCCAAAGAAGTACAGTGACTTTTACATCTTGCTTCCTCTCCTTCTCTGCTTGAAATGCCATCCAAGATGACACCAGCTGATGTCCAGGGACTCAAGGCAGAACGACTGAAATCAGGACAGGTTAATCTTAGTGGAGTAGCAGGGATATGGTTAGAAACACTAATGATAACATCAATGACATCACTTCATGTCTCCGCACACACAGAGCCATTTCCTCATTGTCCCAAGAGGCAGAAAAGTCAAGTCTCAATGCTAACATTTTAAATCAACAGAGACTGATAGAGACTGAGGCTTAGAGATCCAAGTGACTTGTTCAAAGCCACCAGTCAGCTCTCAAGTAAAGACAAGATTCCATATTTCCTAACTTCAAAGCAGTGCTATTGTTGTTTTTCATTAAAATGCTGACTCTATGGGCCTGAGGTCCTCTTTGAGGGGTTGGAAAGCTCTTCTTTTCTTTCCCCTTTATGTATCTTAAAGATTTGAAACCCAAGTGAGTCACTTTACCTCATCAAGCCTGTTCCCTTATCCATAAAATAAAAATGAATAACTATTTCATAGAGCTATGCAGATAAGACAAACTCCTGTAGATCAAAAAACTTTGTTACTGGAACCCATTAAATAGGTGGGGGATGACATTGTTGGAGCAAGGATACCCAAACCTTACCTTTTGTCATTAGCACCTATAAAACAGTCATGGAGATGAGCAGGGAGGATGGGGGTGGCATCTTGGCCACATTGCACCGTAAAGAAAATTGAGTGTCAACGCATAGACATAAGCTTTGTGATTGCACCAGTAGAATTTCTTCCTGTGAAGTAAGTACTAAAAAGAAGGTGGCCAGGAAAGACACAGAGACAGAGAAGATTGACCGAGAGAGAAAGAGATGCAAAAAGAACTGAATCACCTAAGGTTACAACCAGCCTCGAGAGGCAAGAAAAATTTTGATGATGGAATCATAGAATGTAAGAGAAATAAAAGTAAAGGGTGATGATGGAATAGCTAGCCCTCTCTCCAGACTGACAGAGTAAGTAGAGACACAAGTGTCCCCCCATAGTCAAATATGGATTAACTTTTAGTTTTGTCTACTGATAAAATAAGGATAACAGGAGGAGCTAGCATTGTTATGAGGCTTGAACAAGTTAAAAGATATAATGCACACAATAAACACTCAGATAGTATGAGCTGTTATTATCACTATTGTAAACTTGGTTTATTTAATGAACTAACATAGACTGATTGGCAGTGGTCATCTAGACAAGGGATCTGAAGCCTGTCTTGGATCAGCAGGAAAGTGTCCTGATGCATTCCTGCTGCACATCGTAGGCTTTGGGTAGAGAAGGGGATGGTGCCTGATGCTGACCAATGATCCAAAGCCCCAGTTCCTCTTACGGATGAAATAACTGAAGTTAGAGGTAGATGGTGATTCCTAAAGTCAAATGCAAAAGGACAAATATGGAAATAAAACTCACACCTCTCTTCCAGTCCAGATATCTAAGCCTGCTATTGCTCTTCCAAGCTCCCCAGCCAACAGGGCAACTGGAGGAAAATGGAAACAGGAAGAACAAGTCCAGTGGATTCCAGAATTTCATTTCAGAAGAGGAGAAATTTCTCTGCTCAGGTTTGGATCATAATCCTGAAAGTCATAATTCTGAATGTCATAATCCTGAATGTTGAAATCCTGAAAGATCAAAATCCTTAGTCTAATTCCCAAAAGTCAAAAATCCCTGATGTCTAATAGACATAATGATATCTTTGGAATTGGGTGTTATGAAGGCTTCTAAAAGTAAATTTCAAGGAGTTACCAATAAACTTTGTTTTTTTCCATTGAGCCCAATGCATTTGGTGGACAATTCAAATGAGTGGATAAGCCATATGATACGACAATCATGAAAACTTTGGTTTAAAAATGCATCACTTGTCTGCATTGCCATTCTTTCCAGCTGATGAAGTTCCAGGAGCTATTAATGAATTAAAAGGATGTTTGTTTGAAGAAGTCAGTGAAGTTACCAACTGGTTTGAAAACAATTTTGTGCATATAAGAAGACACTTAATGGTGTTGCTGTTCAGTCACCAGCATTGTTTCCACTGAATCTGTGGTCTGTGTATGAGTGCAAGCAAAATGAATCTTCACCTATTCAAAACAACACAGAAACATGACACAGAAGTTGGAAAATTTTAATAGAGGATGCTTATGTCAATGTATATCAAATCATAGAATAATATCAAAAAGAGCAACACCATATGTAGAAAATAAATACATATTCTCCTACAAATGCCATACCCTAAAAGAAAGAAAACCAGCTATTCATCATGATGCAAAACTTATTTTTCATTTTTTTCTTATTTTTAAGTTATTCCTCCACTATTTTAAATTGTTAGCATTATTATTTACCATTGGCTATGATATATATATTCCGTCTTCACATCATTGTCAGTACTGGAGGTATAAATTCTAATTTGTTTTATGTATTTTCGCAAATTTGAATCCACAAAAGAGCATTATCACAACGTGGACTTTGTGTGTAATCATTGTGCATGTGTGTACAACATTAAAACTTCCTCAATAAGTGAGGGTACGTCCTTTGTGTACATCTGCATTTGCCAAAAAAAAAAAAAAAAAAAAAAAAACCTCGAGATCACAGCTCTTTGAACTACTGCGTATGCAGTGGTGACCCATCATGGTTTTTTAATCTCATCCAAAGACTTAAGTTGTCTGTCATAGGATGTCAGATGACCACAGTTATATAAGCTATTTCTTTATGAATACAGTTCATCTACTCAGAACTGTTAACACTTGTGTGACTGTTGTTAGTATATTTGAGCATTTATCCTTGCAAAAGTCGGTGTTACTATTGTCTATTTTTATCATGTAAAGTGACCTATGAAATGTCCTGTCATGTTTTTGTTTCCCAAATCAATCCCTTTAAAAAATGTAAACAAATATATTTAAAATAATTTTTATTATTTTTTCCTAATTATATTTTCAGGATTTTGATCTTTCAGGATTTAAACTTTTGGGATTGCATCTTTTGCGATTGTGATCCTTTCTCTTCTGTTTAATGCAAGCTCCTGCTGGTGGTTGATTATAGCAGATTCTCTAAGAATCACCAGAGACTGTTGAGGTGCCACAAAGGATACCTTGGAATTATTCGTGCCTCCTTATCTTATGGACTTCCTGACAAATTGCTTATTTGCTCTGTGGTTTGAGAACATATTATTTTGCTACAGGGGTTCTTGTTTATCTCGGAAGCTCTGAGAAGCTCTGATGAGCTGAAATGAACATGCCGATTCCACTGTGCTCATTGAGCACCCAGTGCTGCTGGAGAAGAGCCCCAGCCACTTCCAAAATTCTCATCTCGTAAAACACCCTGGAGGTGGAGATCTTTCTTCCTTTAAGAAAATTACGGCTTGAAGAAGATACAAAACTTTCCCAAGATCACGCAGTTAATCAAACACAGTATCAGGAATCAAATCCAGATTTGTCTGTCTCCTAAGATTGAACAGGAACTCTTCTCATTGCAAAAAAACTCAAATCCTTTTTGAAAAAAGAATGACATCCAGGTGCCAGAGGGATAGAGTTACTAAAATTTCACAATGTGTCGGACCCTATAGGCATTCATATGCATTGCTTCATTTCGTGTTTGAAACAATCCTACTCCTGCCAGGCTTCTTCATTGTCAAATTAAAATAGCAGAACCTAGTAAAAGTGTCTAAAAGAGGTCACGTGTCTGCATGAGGTTGCACCAGCCAAAAGTACTGGAGTCAGGAGACCTGAAAGGAAGTCCTGATACATGCCTGTTGTCCCAACACCATTATGAGTAGCACTTCTTTTCACTGTCCAAAGGGTTCTGGTTGAGATGATAAACTATGCATTCACCCTAATTACCATCGGAGTTCCTGCCACCTGGATGCCTTCTGATGCCTGAATCTTCAACATCTCCTTCAATTATTTCAATTATTCCTACCTTTCCAATAGTTTTTTTTTTTTTGCTTTAGTTAATTAAGTCTGTGTTTTGCTTACAATAATAACAAAAATTTGAGTGTCCATTGAAAATATTCACCAGTAAGATTTCTTTTTATTTCTTTCTTTTCTTTTCTTTTTCTTTTTTTTTCTTTCTTTTTTTTTTTTTTTGCAGAAGAGGTCTTTAATAATCCAGTGGCTAGGGTTTTCTACCCATAACATTGAGCCTCCTTTCTATACAACTCCCATGCTTGCTCAAAGGGTTTATGGTAAGTGTCCATAGTAGCACACACTCAGACTATTCTTGTAAGCATGACTTCCCCTGACCTGGGTTGACTCAGTTACTGCCATTGCTCAGTGAGCACTGTTGCAGAAACAGCAACCAGCCCTGAGGCCTTTTATGGTGCCCAATTCAGTGAGAAAATCAGCCAGCCCACCTGGAGACAGGCTGATTAAAATTTCATTCATTTTGGTAAGGTAGGAATTTGCTCTCACTGGAATTGACACTTAATCTTGATTTATGTGACTGAATATGCTTTTCCAGTCTCTGATGCTTAGCCAGTGTATGGATTTACCAAATGCTTTACATGCTGATTTTTTTCCCCCAATGATCAGTTGCCACTGCAATGAAGTTAGGCAGGAAGGATACCCATAGTATTCACTCCCCCAAAGATAACACATGGCCTTATGAAGGGGTGCGGGGCCTATCGAGGGTCCAGTCTTGGAATTAGCATAAAGACAACATCTCAGAATGGAACTGTATTTGGAGACAAGGTCTTTAAAGAGGTAATTAAGCTAAAATAAGGTCATTAGGGTGGATTCTAATCCAGTATTGCGGATGTCTTTATAAAAAGAAAATTAGGACAGACACACACAGATGAAAGACCCTGCGAAGACACGGAGAGGATGGCCATCTATAAGTCAAGAAAAGAAAGGGACTTCAGAAGAAATCAGCCTTGTTGACACCTGGATCTTGGGCTTCTCATCTCCAGAACTGTGAGAAAATAAATTGCTGTGGTTTAAGCCACCCAGCCTATAGTACTTTGTCATGGCACCCCTAGCAAACGAATATACCTTCATTTATTCCTTCTTCGATGCTCTCTTCCTTTACATAGATTCTGCTTCCTGGACTACATCACTTTTATTCTCTCAAAAGACCTATTTTTAAACTTTTATTTTTTTTTGCAAAGTAGCTTTATTGATAAAAAATTTCTTCCATTTTTGTTTTGTTTTGTTTTCTGGTCTGGGAATGTCTTTATTTCCCTTTTACTTTTGAAGGATAATTTTGCTTAATACAGAATTTAAAGCATGTTTTTTCTTTCAACACTTTAAGCATTTAACCCTACCCTCTTCTTGTTTGCATGTTTTCTAAAGATAAGACTGATATAATGCTTCTCCTTGCTCATCTAAAGGTAAGATGGAATTATTCACCCTCTGGCTTCCTTTAGGATTTCTACTTTGTCTTTGATTTTCTACAGTTTAAATATGACATGCCTAGATGTAAATCCTTTAGTATGTATCCTGTCTGGTGTTCTCTGAGATCCCTGGATCTGTGGTTTAGTGTTTGTCTTAATTTTGGAAAACAGTCAGCCATTATTACTTCAAATATTTCTTCTTTTCTGCTCTGTTTCCTTTTTCTGGTATTCTTATTATGTGTATATTACGCTTTCTAAATGGTCCCAAATCTCTTAGATGTTCTGTTCTGCTTTGTTTGTACCCTCTTTTATCTTCCCTCTTTGGATTTTGAAGTTTCAGTTAACATATGTTCAAGGTCACTGATTCTTTCCTTGGCTGTGCACAGTCTAATAATGAGCCCATTAAGGTATTCTTCTTTTCTCTTACAGTGTTTGTGTGTGTGTGTGTGTGTGTGTTTGAACAGGATCTTGCTCCATTGCCCAGGCTGGAGTGCAGTGGCATGATCCAGGCTCACTGCAGCCTTGACCTCCCAGGCTCAAGCAATCCTCCTGCCTCAGCCTGCTGAGTAGCTAGGACTACAGGTATGTGCCATCACACCTGAATACTTTTAAAATTTTTTGTAGAGATTGGGTTTCACCATGTTGCCCTGGCTGGTGTGCAACTCCTGAACTCAAGTGATCTTCTCACCTCAGCCTCCCAAAGTGCTACGATTATAGGCATGAGCTACCATGCCCAGCCTCTGTCACAGTGTTCTTAATCTCTAGCATTTCTTTTTGATTCTTAGAGCTTCAATCTCTCTGCTGACATTACCCATTTTTTTCTGTCATGTTGTCCACTTTTTACACAAGAGCCCTTATCCTATTAATCACAGTTGTTTTAAATTCCCCATTTGATAACTCCAAAATCTCTGCTGTATCTCAGTCTGGTTCTGATGCTTGCTTCGTCTCTTCCATTGTGATTTTGACTTTCAGTAGTGCTTATCATTTTTTTCTGTTGGAAATGGGGCATGAGGTATGTGGTAGAGAATTCTCTAGTGTGAGGTTGTATGACCACATGGCTAAAAGTTAGCCTGTCAGTTTGTTGTACCTGTGGTGCTATAAGCTAAAAATTCCTCTACTGTGTCTACTGTTTCTGTCTTAATCTGTTATCATTGGGTGTCCTTAGAAAATCCTTCTAAAATAATGTCTGAGGCTTGTAGTTTTCTTAGCCATAACTTCTGCTATTATACAGGCACTCTATTCGTTCACGGGATGGTAAGGAATGAGGGCAGGAAAATGTTCTCTACTCCTTCGATTATGTCTAAGGTTTTTTATGTAGCCTGTGTCCCTAGGCCATGACCTTCTCAAGTGTTTCCCAGCTTTCCCTTTCCTCACCGATTAGGTGAGACATAAAGGTTAATGGAGTCTGGACTTGGACATTTCTCTTCTCCCAGGACAGTTAGACGCTGGTGAAATAGATTCTCCTGAGGGCAGGCTTATTAAGGAGAACAGAGAGCTCTGGGCATAATTCAGAATGTCTACTTTTCTCCTCCCCTACTGGAAGTATGAGGGGAACGTTTCCCAAAATTCATCCGGAAAGCTGTAGGGAGGAGCTTTACCTTTTTGGAGATAAAGCCATGAAAGGGTGGGTCTTCCTGAAGACTGCCCCCTTCCCAAAGTCATTAACTCTCAAAGTCGTCCACATGGAGCCCCCAGCAATCTGTCAGTTAGAACTGAGTGTTCCTGATGGCATTGGTTCCAGCTGTGGACTTCTGCCCTCCAAAAGCTATGATTCTCTGTCCTCACCTCTCTGCTATTATAGGTTTAGGGGCAAAAGTTTGCCCAGTGACCTCAGTTCTCTGAAGGATCTAAGAAGAGTTGTTGATATTTTTAGTTTACTTGGTTTTTATTTATTTGTGAGGATGGAAGTGACAACTTCAAAGCTCTTCATATGTCAGACCAGAAACTCAAGTTGCATAGTGTGTCCATTACAGTACTTCTAAGTAAATGAATCAGTTTATTTCTGAATTTGAGTTGTGAAAATAGAGTTTACCTAAAAACAAAGTGTTTTCATGAGCTTAGGGCCAAAGCAGGCTACTTGGCTAATGACTTCAGCAGAGAAGGAAAGGAGATGACTCTGGACTTAGAGTCCAGAAACACAACAGGTTGAGATTCCAGCTCTGCCATGTCTTTTGAGGTGACCCAACTTCTTCGAGCCTCACTTTCTAAATGTGTGAAATAGAGAAGCAGGGGATCATTTGCAGAAGAACTTACAATTAATCATACCCTTCCTCTGTGATAGATTTTTAATCAATAGAGAAAAAGATATGAGTCTTATGATTATAAAATATCATAGCTATGTTATTACCAGTTGAGCAATCCTATTAACACAGGACTCCTGTAGGCTTGAGAGTAGGAAAAGGGAACAGAAATATTTCTCTAAAACTGTTTATCTCTGGTAAATCCAGAAGGAACCTCTTTCCTTTGACCCCTATAGAAATATAAGGAACAAGATAAAGAGCACCCTGGCCTCAAAACATACATTTCACCATTATTGTGAATATTAAATAAGACAAAGCAAGGAATAATAATTGATATGGTGTGCCTGTGTCCCCACCCAAATCTCATCTTGAATTGTAGCTCTCACAATTCCCACGTGTTGTGAGAGAGACCTGGTAGTAGGTAATAGAATCATAAGGGTGAGTCTTTCCTGTGCTGTTCTCATGATAGTGAATAAGTCTTATGAGATCTGATGGTTTTTATAAAGGGGAGTTCTCCTGCACATGCTCTCTCTTGCCTGCTACCATGTATGATGTGACTTTGCGCCTCATTCACCTTCTGCTGTGATTTTGAGGCCTCTCCAGCCATGTGGATCTGAGTCAATGAAACTTCTTTCCTTTATAAATTAGCCAGTCTCAGGTATGTGTTTATTAGCAGTGTGAGAACACACTAATATAATAATGATGATGATCGGTAATGCTTTTTGACTAATTTCTTGCTCTGGTCCAGGCATTGTGCTAAGTGCTTTATGTGCTATTCTTTAAACAACCCTATAAGACTTACATTCTTACTACTCCCTCTGTGTAGAAACTGAAACCTATAAGGATTAAATAATCTACCGAGGTCAGTCATCCTCATGTGATTTAGTTCAAATTCAGTTTTTAAGTGTTATCTAAGCAAAAAGAATCTTTAGAGCCCTGAGAAAAAGTTGAAAATCCTCCAGGGAAAACAGGAGCTAGGCCAAAGCCTGACACATGAAAGGCACTTCATACATTTTGGCGGAAGTTAAGGCACGTGTTCAGAAATCACTACCTGTCTCACTCACTGCATTTAAATGTATACAGATGCACACCCCACAGCTAGACAGTGTACCCCCTGCAGGGATGGGATAATTATTTTTTTTAATTTTTATTGATATATAATGATTGTGCATATTTATGAGGTACAGAGTGACATTTCAATACATAGATACAATGTGTAATTGCATATAAGTAGCATATCTATTGCCTCAAATATTTATCATTTCTTTGTTTGGGGAACATTCTAAATCCTTTCTACTACCTACTTGAAATCCTCTCTAGTACCTATTTGAAAATATTTATTATTGTTGACTGCAGTCACAGAGCACTAGACCTGATTCCTCCCATCTAGCTGTAATTTTGTGTTTGTTAACTAACAATCTCCCTCTCTTCCCACTCCTGCCCACTTACCCTTCTCATCTCTAGCAACCACTGTCTTACTCTCCACTTTTATGAGATCAAAGAGAGTAAGACAGTGGTAACTAGAGCAGGGAAGGGTAGGAAGGAGGGAGGGATAGGAAGATGTTGGGACAGCTATTTTTACTTCACTGAACCTACTTGCTACAGGACTGAGTTCTTTGCAGTACTTGGTAACTATAAGATTTATTTATCAATGCCTTCTCACCTTCCAATTAAAATAAATGTTTTGGAGGGGAAGAAAGAATAAATGAGTCAAGTAAAGTGTGTATGATAGCCAGGATATGAAAACAACCCAAGTGCCTGTTGATGAATGAATGGATAAAGAAAATGTGGTATACACACACACACACACACATACACACATATACACACACACATACATACACATACACACGCATACACACACAGACATACACACACACATACACAAACACACGTATAGATACACCCCCACACACACACATACACATATACACACACAGACACACACACATACACAAACACACATACAGATACACCCATACATACACACACATATATACACACATACACACAATGGGATATTACTCAGCCTTAAAAAAAGGAGGAAATCCTGTCACTTGCAACAACATGGATGAACCTAGGGGGCATTATGCTATGTGAAATAAGCCTGAAACAGAAAGACAAATATTACATCATTTCACTTATAGGTGAAATCTAAAGAAGTCGAACTCATAGAAACAAGTAGAAGGGTGGTTCCCAGGGTTAGGGAGTGAGGGAAATGGGGGGACTTGGGTAAAATGGTGCAAATTTTCAGTTACAAGATGAACAAGTTGTGGACATCCAATGTACAGCATGGAGATTACAGTCAATAACAGCATATCATACACTTAACATTTACTAAGAGAATAGATCTTAAATGTTCTCAACACCAAAAAAAAAGATAATCATGTAAGGTGATAGATGTGTTAATTAGCTTAATTGTAGTCATGATTTCACAATGCATATGTATATTAAAACATCACATTTTATACCTTGAATATACATAATTTGTATTTGTGAATTATATCTCAGTAAAGCTGAGGGGGAAGTAAAGTGTGTGTGTGAATCTGCGTGTGTGTTGTGTGTGTGTGTATAAATGTATTTTCCTTAGGCAGTTGGGATGGAATAATGGGAAGACAGAGCTGGGAAAGGATTAGCATTTATTAAGAAACCTCTTGTGTTAAGTGCTGTGTGCATGGTTTTCCCTGCTGGCCTTTTAGGGAGTAGGAAATGTGCCATGACTAGATACAGCCTGTCACTGAGCAGTCCGCAAATATTAGTAGAGCACCTTCTGTATAATGGAAACTATGCTGGGGAAACCGATCTGAGAAAGCCCCTGTTCTCCCAGGGCACCAGAGAGAGTAAATCAATTGGAACACAATGATATAAGCTGTAAGTATTGCTATGTGGGAGCACAGTGTGCTTTGGTGGCACATGAGAGGACTATGAACTGGAGGATGAAGGAGTCTTCCCAGAGAAGGTGTGGTCTCAGCTGAGACATCTAACAAGTGAGGAGGTAGAGGCAGCAGAATGTACAGAGGCCCAAATCACTGACGTCAGCTATTAATGTTACTGTGACTGTCTCACTTGGTGTCATGGGCTCAAGAATCAGTAAAATCCTGGTTTTCCCACCTCCAGTGTGTGACCCTGGGTAAGCCACCGGATCTTTCTGAGCCTCTATCTTGCTCTCTGCCTCACAAGGACACCCTACATAACTTATAATAATGAAATGAAAAGGAAATGGGTTGACCGACTCACAGAACCAACTCTCTTCTTGGCATTTAAGAGTGCTACAACATATTTCTCTTTCTATCCTCTTCAAAGTGCTTAACATTTTTATTTTTTATTTTCTGGATTCTAGAGCCTTCTGGGATACCAGATCACTCCCAACAACTGTTACAGAGAATTATGAGAAGCTGAGCAAATATGCTGTATATAATAATTACATGAGAACAACCAACTGGCAGTGCACACAGCGAAGTCCTCCCAAGCTACTAGGTAAAGGTGCACGCTATTAATTCCAGGCAGAGTCCATAAAACAAATTCACAAGTTAGTGAAGGCCTGTTATAAATCAGTAAATAACCATGCACTGTAATTCCAGGCTTTTAACTCAGAGTGCACAGTACCTATACCTTATCTGATTTTTTTAGGCTTTTCTTTAAAGTGCATACTTTAGATCTACAAGAAAAAAATTACAATATTTTCGGGTTAACACTGCAAAGATGGCTGGGGATAGATGAACCCTATCCAAGTTAGAATGTAGGCTTCTTTTCAAACCGCCTTTGGGTCGATGAGTACATTGTAGTATGTTTGACACAAAATCAGTATCTGTCATGCACTCTTAGGCAAATGATAATTTTCTACTGAAAACTATTTCCTTAGTGATGGTAAATCTCCAACTACTGTTGACAGATCCAATTTTTGCAAAGTGCCAAAAAGCCTAAAACATGCGGGGAAGTATAATTCAGCTTCGCAGGTGTTGTTGAGCAGTTTGCTTACTTGCTCTCAGATTCACCCCTCACCCATTCGTTTTCTTGCAAACAGGTTCTACATGTTTGACTTCATGTGTCAAGTTCAGACCAGGGAAAGACTGTTAGGAGACAGGAGAGTAGGAAGTGTGTAATAGACATTGTTGATGCCTCACTCAGATTCCCAGGGTCTCTTTTCAGTTCAGGGTACCTATCCCCCAGCTGCTGAAGGCTCACACTTGTGATCTTCTCTGAGGAAGTGGTCCTTAGTGGCTGGAGCCATGTCACCTGGAGGTATTTTGATGTTACACAACCCCCTTGGAATCATGTCTAATCACTGACTTGTGTGCAGTTTACAAAAGCCCATCTCCCTTGCCTCAAGGCAGGACAAGCACTGAAATGCAATTTTTACCCCCAAAGCTTTCTGCAGGATCTTGCTATAATTAGATATCACCTAGAAGCCTATCCTTGCTTACATTCTTTCCTTTTTTCATCTTTGCTTCCTTGGTCATTCATATTTCTCCTGGGAGCCTGTCTTAGTAAATAAATGACTTATACACAAGTCCCTGTTTCAGGCTCTGCTGCCAGGACACAAGCCTAGGTCAAGGAGAGATGCCAAGGTATGTCTTCCCTTTTCACTCTACCTCTGGTGGAGTCTGATGCAGTCGTTCAGGTTCCTTCATTCTTCCTGCTCTTGCCCTGGTAGCTTGCACTGGTTCTGGCTCCCTCATGGTCATTCTAGATCCTGTGAGATGGCTCTGTTCTCTATGGTTTTAGCTCCTTTCTGGAGTATATCTCTGGCCCCATGTACTCAACATTTTGGCTGGATCCTTGGCAGTCCTCTCCTCCAAGGTTCTGAATCTCTTGGGCAATGCCAGCTCCTGGACTTTGATAGCATCGTATACTCCTTGGCCTGCCAGCTCTAGAGGTGGCAGCCGTCTCCTACAGTTGTTAATCTCTGGGTTGCCTTACCTTCTCCTGGTTTCTGCATTTCCAACACCTCTGTAATTAGGCCCTCCCACTAAATTCCTTCTATTGAGCTCCATGGCATGGATGTTCCTCTGTGTTCCTTGACTGATCCCCTGGAATCCTTGTTTTGTGCTAGACCAATGCTTTCATTCTTCCTTGCAATTAGGTCAGCCACAGACTAGTTTGAGCCAATGCAATGTGTATATAACCCATAAAACCTCTTAAACAATTCTCTGCACTCTGTCTTCATTCATCTGCTGACAGATGCCTGGAGTCTGAAGGAAGATTCTGAGAACCTGGGGTATGGCTGATCCCCAGATGCAAGGAGCCTGAATCCATAAAGACTGTAGAGCAGAGCTTTTTCTCACACCCCACCCCTTGTAATCTTCAATGGACTGTGGCATGCATGAGAAATAATATTTTAATTTGTGATGTATATAGGAAAACAATAGAAAGCAAAGATCAGAAGTGTGGTATATTAGTGAGCTATTCCTGCATTAATGCTGCGTGATTAAGCAACCAAAACTTAATGGCTTACAAGCACATTTACTGCCGCCAACTGCAGTTCAGCTTCTGTGGGCTAGTCTCTCTGCTGGCTGATCTGCTCCAGGCAGCAGGCTTGGCTTCAGGCTGAAGTTGGGCTTTTTCCACCTGTTTTCATTTTGGGGGCCAGGTTGAAGGTGTTGTTGCTTTCCAGGGCTTAAACTTCTCAAGGCAAATCGCTAGAGGTCGGGAACTCAGCCAAACTGTGCAAGCACATTTAAATAATACCTGCATGAACTGCTTTTATTAAATCTTCTCACCTCTGTTGTCCAATCGAGAGTCCATGGAGCAGGAAAATATAATCTACCCCTCAGGGAGGGGGACAAGAATGAAAATGTGCTGAAAAATTATCTAATAAAAAATACAGATCTGCAAAGAATTATCACTGTCACAACTCCTGGTCTTGGATTTTTCCCAGGAATATCACTGGCCTCATCCTCTTCTATACAGAAGGAATGAGTTCTGTGAATTCCCCTTCTTTCCAAACTCAGCATTTCTCTTCCTTCCTCCCTCCCTCCCTCCCTCTCTTCCTTCCTTCTTTCTTTCCTTCCTTCCTTCCTTCCTTCCTTCCTTCCTTCCTTCCTTCCTTCCTTCCTTCCTTCCTTCCTTCCTTCCCTCCTTTCCTTTCTTTCTCTCTTTCTTTCCTTTCTCTCAATTATACTTTAAGTTTTGGGATACATCTGCAGAATGTGAAGTTTTGTTACGTAGGTATGGATGTGCCACCTTGGTTTGCAGCATCCATCAACCTGTCATCTACATTGGGTATTTCTCCTAATGCTATCCCTACTGGAGCCCAGGTGTCTCAAGTCTCATATTGGACCTCACACTCAATAATTCGCATCTCAGTAGGCTTCTGGTTGTGCACAGAAGCTGCAGAGGCAGAGAAGTCTAAGTGTCACCTAGTATGTGCTTTTGTTTTCTCTAGAGTAATGAAAATTTTATCAGGGTACATGGTAACCCAGCACAAGGCTGTGTTTCCCAGCTTCTCTTGGAGCTAGTTCCCAGCCAGTGGGAGGCAAGCCAAAATAGTGTCAAAGCCTCCTCTTGCTCTTTATCAAACAGGATGATCAGAGCTGGAGCAGCCATCTTGCACCCAGAGAGCAAAGCCAAGCTGAGATGGCAGAGCAACAAGACACAGGGTGCCCGGGTGCCCAGTGCCACAAAGCTGCTGTACCCAGCCTATTCTCTTCATGTTCAGACTGTTGGAAGAGAGAAAGGTAAATGACTATTTAATTTAAACCAATATTCAATTTGACCTTTGTTACCACAGCTAGAACCTGTATCTTAAATAATATAACAATCTTCTGTCTATTTGTTCATAACCAAGTGCTTTGGATTCTCCTTGGGGGTGACTATCAGCCCTTTCATTCAACATTCAGTAAAAAATTATTTGAGCAGCAACTACATGCAAGGCATTGAGTTGTGTGCTCAGAAGATAACAGTATCTAGCTCAATGCCTTAGACTTTTTCTCCTGGCCCTCATTCTGTCATGCCACTCGAATGCCAGCCAAGCCATCAATCTCCGACACTCTTTCCTACATTTATACCTTAGTGCATGCTTTTCCATCTGCCTGGGCTGCCCCACTCCCTTTATTTTATTTTACTTTTTGAGACAGAGTCTGGCACTGTTGCCCAGGCCAAAGTGCAGTGGTACGATCTCTGCACCTCCTGGGTTTAAGCGATTCTCCTGCCTCAGCCTCCCAAGTATCTGAGATTACAGGCATCTGTCACCATGCCTGGCTGATTTTTTATTTTTATTTATTTATTTTTTTGTACTTTTAGTAGAGACAGGGTTTCACTATGTTGGCCAGGCTGGTCTTGAATTCCTGACCTCGTGATCCACCCACCTCACCTCTCAAAGTGCTGGGATTATAGGCATGAGCCATGGCGCCTGGTTCCCAATTCCCTTCTTAACCTGAAGAACTCCTTACTCACCCTTCAAGGTCCTGCACTAGGAAGATTTCTCCAGTTCCCAGGGTGGAGTTGGTTCATTGCCAATTTAGTTTGTATTGCACTTGTTAACATACAGCTTTATTACAGAATTTGCAATGTTTGACAATTCTGCTAAAATGAAAGGTCCTCAAGGGAAAGAATTCTACCTACTTTTGACATTCAATAAATATTAATTGAACTTTAGTCATGGACCAAGCCTTCATTAAACGTGGTGACTGAGCCAAAGCCAACCACTTCCTGTTCTCATAGAGCTAATGAGTTAGTGGGTGAAATAGTATTTCAATGAGCACAGCAGCTTAGACTACTAACAGTCACAGGTGCTGAGAAGAAGCAGTTCTGGTGTTACAAGAACTCATGACAGGGGAGCTCATCTGGTAGGAGATTTAAGCACAGAAAAGGCTCCCCTTTGAATGTGATGTTTGAGCTGAATTTGAAGTTCTAATTCCCCTTTTGACCATGCCAAATACCTAGAAAAACACTTGGCACAAAGTAGTTGCTCAAGAATATTGGCTGAAGGAAGTAGTAATAGACTATTGACAAATGTTGTAGAGGAGAATAATTACCCAGCATTGCAGTTTCAGCCCTTAGCATGTTTTATCTCATTTAATCTCACAATATTTAAATATATTCTATAATTATTAGTCTTATGTTATAGATAAAGAAACTGAAACGCAGAGAGGTTAAGTAATTTTTCTAAGGTGATACATCCAAGAAGAGGTGGAGTTAGAATTGAACCCAACTTTTCTGGCTCCAGAGTTCCAGCTTTTAGTGGCTACATTATTGGATGAGGTCATCTCTTTTCCATGCACCAGCTTTGGGCTAGCCATTATGCTTGCATTATTTCATATTTGGGAAAGGTAGATACAATTTTATTTTCTTTTTTAATAGATAACTATAATTGGGACTGAGGGATAGAAATGTCTCCTACCAAAATCGTGAAGTTCATAAGTAGCACAATTGAAAAGAAAGCCAACCTAGCTTCTAAAATCTGCACCTGGATCCTTTCTGCATTGCCAACTGCCAACTGGCGATTGAGATGGTGACACTGACGGTCAAGAGGCTGTGGAAGATGACAAGAAGAAGAAGGTGGGGTGCAGGGAATGTGCAGGCTTCTGTTAGACCTTCCACCACCTTCTTGGGACTTGGGCTTTTAAAATAATGTAGAAGCTAAAAACAAACGGCAACTCATGAGCGCCCTGAAGCAAATTTCCATTTCTTTATGATTCTACCCTACCCAGGTCACTTTGTGTTTGTAAAAAGCATCATGATCACTTGCAATACTGTCTGATTAGAAGCTGAATCTATTTCCCTTTGCAAATATGAAGTTTCCCATATATGAAAATGTTATAGAAAATGACCTGTAATAAATGGAAATTTCTAAAGAGAAATTACAAGCTGCACCTACAGGTTTTAAATCCAGTTTTATTTTTTTCAAACGGATGGGGAAAATATTGAGCTATTATTATATGTTCTAAAAGGTGTGTAAGCAGGGAAATGACTGAAGAGGAGAGGCGATTGCTGAAATCTGTGCTGACTCAGCTACTGAGCTGCAAGATGAAAGTAACAAGACCTGAGCTGTCTCTGTAGATTCCATACCAATCATGTTAATTGGAAACTGGAATGAGGCAATGGTCACAATCAAGAGATTTATCACCCAAAGGGCTGAGCAGTTCATAAATTTAATCCAGCAAAGGAATTGGAAATAGAATTGATGCTTATAAAAATCAGGAGTGGGGAAGCGGGTCCTCTCTAAACAATCCTTAGCAGCCAGATGGCCACGAGTGCTTGAACATATTTTATTTGAAGCTATTAGAAATATGAAAAGGCAGCTTCCTCCCAGTCCCTGGCTGAAGTATTGTAGCTTCTTTTTTATGATCCTTATAAAAGAAGAGCAATAAAGAGACACAAACAGGGTAGTTAAGTTTAATGGTGATAAAAACCAGACACCTGAATATATGTAATTTATTTTCTTAAAAAACGTGCTCAATTGAGGCTGCTATTAATTAGCATGAAAATGTATTGCAGAGCCAATTTTGCATGAAGTTTGTTATCGTGGCTACTTTATGGAAAGGAAAAACAAAACAACCAGAAAGATCTTTGTGACTTCATTGTAAGAAGGAGGTGGAGGGTAGTCATCAAAACAACCTGAGGACTTCATCTGGGGAAACTACTATGTGCGATCCCAGATCTCAAGAATTCAACCAGAAGGCTGCCTCCACCATAGGGATGAGAGGGTAGGGGAGCACTGGGGGAGAAACCCACATCAGTTGAAGACCTACGATGTCCAGGAACAGGGCTGTGTGCTTTCCACAGGTCAGGCACTTGTAACTATCTGCATTTTCAGATGAGGAAACTGAGGCTCAGAAAAGAGCCTTGGCCCCAATGACAGAACTTACTAAGGGACAATCCAAGACACGAACACAAATGAGTCTGTTCCAGACCCCATATTTGACTAGTGATTGGCTGTTCCTCAATCCAAAGTCTGGATTCCACTACCCATTGTGTTTTGTTTGCTTCTAAGCAGCCACATTGTTTATCTGGCTTATTGGAACATCAAGGAGGCAGAAGCCGGAAATGGTCAAATTACTGTCAGCCGTCTGTAGCCTTCATGTACCTGTCTGCAGGATGAGTAGGGCTCTCTCCACTTACTGCTTGCTGTATTTGCACCATGCGTCACCACAGGACCAGGTGGAGATAAGTGAGTCAGTAAAACTCAATTGAACAACTACAGTTTCTGTGGCCAGCTGTTGCTCAATTAATATTTAACAAAGAACATGGTCACAGCTAAAAATACTTTCTTAAAAGTGATCAGATCCAAGCACATTATACTTGCGTCCTTTTGATAAAGGTATCCTTTAGTGAGTTGCTTGATTTTGTTTGTTTGGCTTTTCCAGTACGATGGAGTGAAAAGAGCCAGGCTCTGTTTTTCTATCATTGAAAAGAGAGGTTCAGGCTTCGTTTTTATTGCTCATGTGCTCTGTACCACTGAGCAAGATACTTTACCTTCTCACCCTCGGGTTCTTCGTGTATAAAATAAGAGTCATAACTCAACTTGGCATTTTGTGGGGTTCAAATAAGAGAACACACTGGAAGTGTTTGGAACTCAGCCAGATCGCAGTAAATACTCAGTACATGCCAGTCCTTCCCTCAGGTGCCATGGAAACTTTTAGGATATAATAATAACTACTAAAGTTTCACATGGTTTTATGTACATAATAAATTGACTTCATGGCTCTTTATTTCACCTGCTCTTCACCCCAAATATGTGAGGTTGGCAGGAAATAAACAGGCATCCCCACCTGCATACACGGATGAGCACATTGAGGTGCAAGGAGATCAAATGCCCATCTGAGCCACACAGCAAGTAAGCGCTGCCCTTGGCTGTTCCTAGGTTGCATGCCCTGGGGCTCCAGGTAGACTTATTTCCATTGCTCCGCATACAACATCAACTCCACCTTCCCCTGTTCATGCTGGCACGTCACTTATCCATTCACTGCCCTGCTTCCTGATGTGCAAAATGGCAGCTGTAGCTCAACCTTGCAGTTATTGTGCAGAGTCACTGGACAGCATAGGCAATGACCTCAGCACTGTGCGAGTGCAGTGCTCAGTAACAGGCAGGATGACACTTACTATACCTCCACCTAGCAGGGATTGTCCTGTGGCCAATAAGCATCAACCTTTGCATTTAGGCACTGACATAAATATTATGTCTACAACTGTCCCTATTTCATACACGAATTTGTACAGACAGAATTGGAAGAAGAAAGAAAAAACAGGCGGGTTTGGCATATCGATGGGAAAATCACTCTGAAAAACTTCCGCGCTTCCTCAAATTGAGAAAATGTTAACCGACAGCACTGAAAATTGGAGGAATAATGTAATGTCTGCTGAGGAAAGTAGACGATACAGAGCTGATATGTGACCATCATTGGCTATTAAGTTCTGATTTGCTGAATTTCTCACCAAAATAGGCAACAGAAACGCTCCCATGATTAACAAGGTGCCAACACGTTGACCAATAATTCACAGAGTCAGCAAACACAGCTAACTGGCCTGCAAACACAGGGAAAACACTTTATGAGCCTCTGCTCAATTCAGAAGGGGAGAGGATGCAAGTCCTAGCATAATAACCATATTTCTTACTTGCTCTGTCCAGATAAAATCTCACTCTAGATTAAGAGGTAGTTTCCTTGTTGCTCCTACATCCTGATTAGAGAAACATAAACTCTATTGTGATTATCTCTGCAATCTAGTGGCTGCTGGAGAGGACACAAAGCAGTACTGTCCTTGTGCTATAAATATTGATAACATTATACACCGACACTTTATTGATGCACAGTAGATCAAAGGGCCTGGAATTTGGGTGTCCATTTTAGATGATTGATAATGCAACTTCTGATCGAGCTGATCGTTAATCACTAGAGCTGAATTACAAAGAGGGTATGAAAAGCAGAAAAGGGAGGAATTATGTCTGTACTAGAAAGAAGAAAGTGCATAAGGAAGAGAGAGAGAGGGAAAGAGAGACGCTAAGAATGAAGCAATTAGAAAGAACAGAGCTGTCAGTTATTAGACATTTATTATGACCCAGGCAGGTTGCTGAGGACCTCACAAACATGTTCTCATTTAATATTAAAGATAAACTATAAGTTAGCTACTACTATTTTACAGAGGAGAAAACGGCCTAGAGAAGGTTATATAACTTAACCAAGGTCACTCAGAAAGTAATTGGAAGAACAAGGATTAGATCCCAGGAGGGAGGAGAGAAGGAAGAACAATGAGAGGAAAGAGGAAAGTTAGTTTTAGAGACTGCCAGCTGGCAGTCTCTACCAGTCATTCTCTAAAACTAACTTTTTCATGAGAAAATTGGTGGCTTTTCTATCATAGGCAAATGGTCATAAACAAAGAAGCGCTTTGATTGTGCCAAGCTTAACTTTCTGCCCCAGAAAGTAAAACTCCAATTAGAAGTGAGATTGGGCTGGAGGTTTGTGCTTGCTAATAGGGATGGAGAACACCAACTTGATGGGCCAATTCATTAGCAGGGGCCACTGTCTGCGAATTCAAAAGCCTAGAGAAGGGCTGTGCAAGCTACCACAGCCCTGGGCTTTTTTGCATGCTAGAAAGAAGAACTCCAGGGAGCAGTGAACATAGCATCTCAGAATAACATCCCAACATCTATTTAGTTAAAAGAGCTAGGAATACATGAAAGTTCTAAGTAGTCACCCTTTTCCTGGGCTGGGAGAGAGGGGCACTGAGTATAATCTCACTGGAATCACAGTAGATTATTTTCCCTAAAAATAAATAGAAAAATAAGGGACAATCGCAATAAGATTATGTAAAAATAGCTCAGGCTTTCTTTGGCCTGAGAAAGAAAACCTCTACTAGAAACAGAAACTGAAAAAGGGATCAGACACCAATATGACCCCATTATGTATTTGTCACATAGGGCAGGTCACCGTGGTGGGTACTGGAACACAGCCTCTGTCCTCAAGGAGCTATAGTCCAGGTTAATGTCAAGCCAACATTCCCACCTGGGTACTTGGACTCCCAAATTCCAATGATTCTGCTTCCTGGCTGCCACTGATCCTGTTAACCTTAACATGCAGCTTTGCTTCAAGCAAGTATTTGATATATGTCATTTGGCATCTTTGACTGAAGTTTCTTATAAAACAGAAGAGGCACATTTCAAAACATATTAGGGCCAGACATGGTGGCTTGTACTTATAACCCTAGCAGTTTGGGAGGCCACAGTGGGAGGATTGCTTGACCCCTGGAATTTGAGACCAACCTAAGCAACAAAGCGAGACCCCGTCTCTAATAAAATTTAAAAAATAAACAAATAAAAATATATTGAGCATGAAATGTGCTCATTTATTCATTCTGTATGGGTTTATGGAGGCCTGGACCCTGGGGCCTCAGCAGTGGACCAGAGAGACAGGGTCCTTGTGGTCATGCAGAGGGACACACAACGGGATTCAGACAAAGCCTCAGGGGAGGAACAGGAAGTACATGGGCATGGTCCTGAGATGCATACTAAATGTGGCAGGTGGGTTACTTCAGCAGAAGGCCTCAGGTCATTTCTGTGAGTGGGAAGAATTTAGTGAACGTCACCAGGATGAGAGAAAGGTGACAGAAAGCCCCCACTAACAGCACGGACGAGGCCCCGAGGATGGAAAGTGACTGCATACAGCTGGAGCCAGAGACTGGGGCCTGCTCTGTGCTCATTTCACCTCCTTTAATCCCTGCATCCATCCATTTAAGTACAGCATCTACTTCAGGGATGGCGGAGAGCAGGGGGCGGACTGGAGGGCAACAGCTTTGTGTGAACACCCTGCAGATCGACAGCCAGGGTTCTCGGGTAAGTAGGGGAAATGACAGCACATGCTGCTCTGCCTGGACTCCTCCATCGCCTCTGGACATGAATGCTGGGCTGTTTCACATCAAGCAGCTCTGCCTCAAAGTGCTCTGGCCACGTTAACGTTGCCATATGGAATTTAGAGGCTTGCCATTTCCGTCCTCGGTTCTGTCAACCTGGCCCTCTCCAGCGACTCAGCTCGATCCCACCCTTCCACTCTCTACTTTCTGCTGTGGTCACTGATCATCCCCATGGGGTTCTGGGCACCTCCTCTGCCTGTCCCTGAGTTGCAAACCCAGTACTGTTATACAAATGATTTCCAGCACACCTTTGGAAAATCAGGAAATAAAAGAGTAAAATACACAACTCTACTTGCCCAGTCCTCCTGCCGCCCATGGCCTGGCATATGTTCTTAGGAGACTGCTTTCTGCACCAAGCAGAGAACCAGCACTGGCAAGAAGTAAGCATGGCAAGAACTCTTGCTCCATCTGGGCCTTTCCTGGCCCCTTCACACACTCCCTCGCCCCCTCCTCACAAGCACAGGCGGCCACACTAATGAACATGTTCCCTCTGTCAGATCAACTTCCAAGAGGAATCCTGCCTTCAGTCATTTCACTTTTTCACCTTAAGAGCTGTTCTGAGCTGGCAGCTAATTTACTTTCACATTTAGTGAGCGGGTTGATGGTGTCCCTGGAGACTCATTCATTTGTGCAGTTAGAGGGAGCTGGGAAGGAGGTCTTAGAACAGTCAGGTACAGGGGGTGGGACTCTGGAGCCCAGCCTGCGTGAGTTTCACACACTGAGCTCCTTTTTGTGCCATTGGTTGAAGGTGGCTCGGGTGGGGACTTGGGGATATGGGACTTGTTGTAGGCAGAATAAAGCCCACCCCCCCATCCCCAGGGATGTCAACATCTTGATGCCTACAACTGCAAATATTTCTTTACATGGCAAAAGATATGTTGCAGACGTGATTGAGATAGATACATTAGTGTGCATTATTCAAGTGGGTCCAGTGTAATCACACAGTCCTTATAAATAGACTAGGGAGGCAGAAGAGTGAAGCAGAGAGATTGGAAGACACTGTGCCACTGGCTTTGAAGACAGAGGAAGGGGGCATGATCAAGGAAGGCAGGCACATTCCTTCAGAATTAAAAGCTGGGAAAGACAAACAGGTTCTCCACTGAAGCCTCCAGAAGGAATTCAACCTTGCTGACACCCTGATTTTACACAGTCAGATCCATTTTTAGACCTTTTATCTCCAGAACTGTAAGATAACAAATTTTATGTTGTCTTAAACTGCTAAGACCGTGGCAATGTGTTACCACAGCAGTAAAAGCTAACATGGGCATCTTAGTGGAAACATCAGAGCCCTCAAGGCTAGGTGTTCACTCATTCATTGGCCTGTTCATGTGTTCTTTCATTTGGTGCACACACAAACAGTGAGAGCAGACTCTCTGCCAGGCCATCTACCAGATGCTGGAGAAAGGATGGTGTGTTGACTGCTTCCCATGGTTCAGCCTTTACGGGAAGCTGACAGGGTGCTAGCAGCAAAGGGCCATGCACCCTAAGACACTGGAGTGCCTAAGGTCACAGGGAAGCCCAGCAGGGGTGCAGTAGAGAGGAACTTAATTTCATCACAAAGCATTCAGGAAGGTTGCCGGAAGAGGTGAAACTGGAGTGAGACTTTAAAGGATGAAGAAGTGCCAGTCATGTGTGAGAGGAACAAAGGTATCCAGGCAGCAGGAGCAGTGTGTGCTGGGGCACAGAGGCATGAAAGACCTCGGACTTCTTTTTTTTTTTTTTTTTTACTTTTTTTTGAGAGAGGGTCTCACTCTGTCACCCAGGTTGGAGTGCAGTGGCACGATCTCGGCTCACTGCAACCTCTATTTCCCAGGTTCAAGTGATTCTTCTGTCTCAGCCTCCCAAATAGCTGAGACTTCAGGTGCACACCACAACACCTGGCTTATTTATTTATTTATGTATTTACTTTTGATGAAGTCTTGCTCTGTCACCCAGGCTGGAGTGCAATGGCACTATCTCAGCTCACTGCAACGTCTATCTCTCAGGTTCAAGTGATTCTCCTGCCTCAGCCTCCCAAGTAGCTGGGATTACAGGTGCCCACCACCACATCTGACTAATTTTTGTATTTTCAGTAAAGACAGGTTTCACCATGTTGGTCAGGCTGGTCTCAAACCCCTGACCTCAAGTGATCCACTCTCCTCGGCCTCCCAAAGTGTTACAAACATGAGCGACTGTGTCTGGCTGCCCTTGGACTTGTTAAGGAGCTTGGTATCCAAGGAGCATAGAGTGCCGAGTGGATAGGAAAGTGAGAATATGAGGCTAGACAGGAAGGCAGGGCCACATCAAAGACAGTCTCGCTCAAGAGAGGAAAGAGCTGCAATCCTCTCCTCTCCCACTAAAGTATTTTCCAAAGCAAAGGCGCATGGTCACATTTGAGAAGTCTCAGAGAGAAGTAGCCAAGTAGCTCAATGCAAGCTTGAAATGGATTTGAAGTCTGTCATATTTATTCTTAAAAAAGCATGTACATGGAGCCTTCATTTTTTTCTCAAAATACCTATTTCATTCCATTTGTTTTCTATCAAGATCTCCTAGAAAAAATACATAATCCAGAAAGAATTGCCTTCTTTTCCTTAGGTTTGTATATACTCTCCAACGCCTGTCCCAGTTTAAGAACGCCTGCTGATGGGGGGTTCCTGAGGGTTGTAAGCAGATGTTCCAGTAGGAGAAAGTATGGGAAATTCAGAGTTTAACATGTGTCCCATCAGAGTCAGATGAGAACACGTAGAGAAGGGCAGAGTAAAAACAAAAGCAAATGTCACAGCGCATCAAGCTTGAAGCTGCTGTTCAGACTCAGGAGGGGAGACATGACCAAGAGAATCCAGAGGTAACCTACCTGCCTTAACTGAACCTCAAAGCAGATGGGTCTGGTGTACACATGCTGGGTGTAATGGGGTGAGTAGTACCCTCCCACCCCTAATTCATGCCACCTGAAACCTCAGAATGTGACCTTATTTGGAAATAGGCTCTTTGCAGATGTTAGTTAAGATGAGGTCATACTGGATTAGAGTGGGCCCTCAATCTGATGACTAGCATCCTTACACAAGTACACAGGGAAGAGGCCTCATGAAGATGGGGGCAGAGATTGCAGTGAGACGGCTACACATCAAGAAACATCAAGGGCTTCCAGGAGCTACCAGAAGCCATGAAGAGGCCTGGAAGGATTCTCCCCTGGATCTTTCAGAAGGAGCCCGGCCCTGTTGACATATTGACTGCAAACCTCTAATCTGGAAAATTGTGAGATAATGAATTCCCGATGTTTTAAGCAGCCCAGTTTGTAGTAATTTGTTACGGCAGCTACAGGAAACTAACAAACCAGGCAGAGGCTAGGTTCTAGCTTCTGGGAAAAGGTGTCATGACTAACAGAAATATTGCAATTGATGGGAATTCTGTTATTCAATAAATACTTACTGAGCACCTGAATGTGTCAGGCTCTGGACTAGCAGTGAGGCATTGGGAGCAGGCATGAAGAAAAGGTCAGTAAGCTATAACCTGCTCCAGCTTCATGCACAGCCTTGTTGTATCAGTTCGTTCTCACACTGCTGTAAAGAATTACTTGAGACTGGCTAATTTATAAATAAAAGAGGTTTAATTGACTTTACAGTTCCACATGGCTGGGGAGGCCTCAGGAAACTTACAAACATGGCAGAAGGCAAAGGAGAAGCAAGGCATGCCTTCCTATATAGTGACAGGATGGAGTGGGCAAGTGAGAAAGCAAGTGGGGGAAGTGTCACAGTTTAAAACCATCAGCTCTCGTGAGAACCCACTCACAAGCATGAGAACAGCATGGGGGAAACTGCTCCCATGATCCAATCACCTCCTACCACGTCCCTCCCACAACATGAATTGTGAGGATTACAATTTGAGATGAAATTTGGGTAGAGATGCAGAGCCAAACCATATCAGCGGTGGAGAGTTTCTCAAAGTGTGCTCCCCAGACCACCCTCATCAGAATCCCTGAGTGCTGCACAAAATGAGGTCCATGAGCCAACATCATCAGCCTGAGACCAAGCTGGTTGGGTAGGCTGATTCTTGGCCCCATTCCAGACCTTGTGAATCTGAATCTCAGGGGTAGGATCCAAGAATCTGTTTTCCAGACGGTCTCCAGCTGGTTCTGATGACTGCTAAGGATTGAGAACTTCAGTTCTAGCAGTGACAGTTTAATATGGTGAGGCAAATTGGCCTGAAGAGAGAGCAAATCCTAAGCTGAAGGCACCTAGACCCTCTCAAGAATAACCCCTTCCCCACTAGTGCATGTGGTTTGAACCAGGAGTTAGGACCTGCTGAGACCGCAGGTGAAGCCATTCGTGTACATCACTAAGAGGAAAGAGGGATGAAGAGGGAGATTTCTACTGGTCAGAAGCCTGTGCTGTTTGTACTCAATTCTGCCAGTCTTAGCTTCCTCCTTCTTCCCCTCCAACTTGCTATTCAGTTTCCACCAAGCCTTGCAGCTGAATATGCAGAGGGAGAGCTGCCTGAAAGCTGCAGTGGGCAGTAATGGCAATAGCTAGCACTGGCATTACCAGTGTTGCCATCCTCATGTGCACCGAGCATCTGCCATTTTTCAGGCACCATATGCAGTCATGTTATGCACAGGATATCATTTTACTAATCCTCACACCCACAGGATGGAGATGTTATTGTGTTCATTTTATGGATAAGGAGATCAAGACTGACACAGGGATTAATTGCCCAAAGTTACAAGCCCAATAAATGACATAAGTGTATTACGCACTCCATCTTCCTGCCCATACCTCTCCCTCTATGCTGAAGAATACAATGACAGAATAAAGGACAGAGTTCCCTGCAATCAAAGCCAAGAGGATGAGAGATTCTTCAATTGTGTTATGCTCGGGAATCATCTGGGTCAATGTTTGGGAGTTCAAGGATGGGGCCTGAGATTTCACACTTCTAACAAGCTTCCAGGTGGTGCCAATGGGGATGGTCCCTGGACCACACTATGAGTACCAAGGAATTAGATAATTTAATGGTTGACCTCATTTCTCAACTAGGCAGATAAGTAGACTTATAACTCGATAAATAACATGGCTGAGGTCATTGGGTCCATTATATGTACAACCAGGCTGATTGTGCAGCTGCTATCAGAACTGAGAAAAGCAAAACACATTAAAATGAATGTGAAACTCTGATCTTGTCAGTGATTTAGATGTTGTCAGTTCTTCTCTTCCCCATTCTCACGCAGCTATAGTTAGACAACATCTTCCCCTGCAAAAACTCCTCTAGCCAGTCCTTGAGCTGATATTGAACAGGGTGTGTACGAGAGATTCTCACCCCACCAGCAGATGGTTATCAAAAGTATAGAATTTCCCTTAGACCAGGGCTGCTGGCTTTTACTTGACGCAAGGCCTCTTGTGCTGTGTCCCTGAACCAGAGGCCAGCCACCTGAACGTTTGCGTAGGCTTTGTGACTCCATTTCCAGCTTGACCCCCTGTCTCTTGCTGCTTGTTCACTTGCTCTCTGCACCTCCAGCATGGACATAGGTTCTCCATCAGGAGTCATAACGCCGCCTTGCTTACAGCATGAGTCCCCAGCTGCCTTGGATCTTCTGTTGCCAGACTACATCTGTTATATTCAAGTTCCCACACTGAAGAGTTTCTCTGCTTCCCCAAGACACTGCCATTAGGACCAGCCATTCCCTGATCAACCTCATAATTAGCAGAGTGTGCTAAACTCTAGGTCTACCAATCTGGACTCTTCCCTTCTCCCAGCAACCTACCATTCAGATAATAGTCATCCTTGCAGTGGAGTTCTCATGCCAGTATATACAAAAGAGGTCTCTTCATCCTACCATGGTGACTCGAAATTTTAAAAATTAGAAAAATCCAAACATGTATTATTTTAATTGACAAAAATGGCTGAAAATCATTTTTAAACACAAAAGTGCAATGCATGCTAAAATCTCAAGGAAGTTAAATTTTATTTAGACTTAATTGCCATGATAAGTTCATGTGCAAACAGTGCCTAAGTTTATTGTTTTATGATAAGATAAGGACATCTAGAGTCAACACCTCTGGACATGATTGGCTACATTCCTTTAAATAAAATATGGATGTTGTTGGTACAAAAAGGAAAAGAGAAAAGGAAAGTTATTTTTAAGTGTAGATAACATATCTCATATTTGATTAATGTAGGACTAGCAGCAAATGAAGTAATAGAATAAACAAATACTGAATGGCAAACTCGAAATCAGAGACTTTGCCAGTCTCAGGCAGTTCTTACATTATGTGTTCACCTTTGAAGTCAGTTGGTTCAAGTGTTGGGTGAACGTGCCCTTGCCTCGGTGGTTTAGCCTTGTGATGAGGGAACAGAGTGAAGGGAGGAAGGGTTAGGCCTGGTATCACGAGGACTTGCATTCAAGTCTTACCCAATAAGCTGCATGTTCTTGACCAAACTATGTAGATTTTCTTAGTCTCTGTTACCTACTCCTAAAAATGACAACAATGACATCCCCAATCTCAGTGATTACTGCGATGGCAAAAAGATTTTTTAGACTCCAGACCATTCTGCCCTGAGACCTTACCTACTGAGTCCCATCCAAACTCTCTTGTGCTGAAATCAACCCTTCCTTTTTCGCACTGCTCAGGCATAATCCCAGAGAAACCAAAGAGGGGTCCTGGGCATGCTGACAGGTGGCAGTGATCTGAATATCTCAGGTAGCAGAGACTCCAACTGTGCAGGATCTAAAACACAGTCAGTATGAAACCCACCATAATTGCCATTTTTAACATGAGAAGTCATAGGTTTATTTTGGGGACTTAAATGCCAGAAGCCTTTGGCAGCACTCTTCACAGCAGAGATAGGAGGCCAGGCATGGTGGCTCATGCCTGTAATCCCAGAACTTTGGGAGGCTGAGGTGGGCGGATCATGAGGTCAAGAGTTCGAGACCAGCTTGACCAACATGGTGAAACCCCATTTCTACTAAAAAAAAAAAAAAAAAAATACAAAAAATTTGTCTGGAGTTGTGGCGGGAGCCTGTAATCCCAGCTACTCAGGAGGCTAAGGCAGGAGAATTACTTGAATGCAGAAGGCAGAGGTTGCAGTGAGCCAAGATTACGCCACTGCACTCCAGCCTGGGTGACAGAGTGAGACTCTGTCTCAAAAAAAAAGAGAGAAAAAAAAAGCAGAGATAGGAGCAAGCAAGGAGAATGAAAAGAAATATGAGCAATGAGGCAGCACCTTGTCCAGGAGAATTTTGCCTGAACTTCTGTAAACATACTGTGCATGTTTATCTTTCCTCCCTTACTTTTTTTTTTTTTTTTGGCTTTCCCTTTATCTTTTAACTCAATTCAGAATGATCTATTTATTCATAAACTTATTCAATCAGTATGTGAGTACCCACCACTACAAGAAGCAGTATAATAAAATGGTTAAGAAGATGGACTCTGGCCCCAGAATTCCTTGGTTCAAATCCCAGCTTTCCCACTTAATAGCTGTGCAATCTTTGGCAAATCTTTTAACTACTTTAACCTCAATAACCGCATTTGTAATATAGTAAAAAAAAAATCAGTACTTGGCTCACAAGGTTGTTACGATGATTCAATGAGTGTAGGGACACTTAGAGGCTCACACCTGTAATCCCAGTGTTTGGGGAGGCCAAGATGGGATAATTGCTTGATGCCAGAAGTTCTAGACCAACCTAGGCCACAATGTGAGATACTATCTCTACAAAAAATTTAAACATTATCTAGCCTTGGTGGTGGACCTGTATTTCCAGTTACTTGGAAACAGAGGTGCTGCCATCCTGAACCAGGTTCATATAACTGAGTGATGGGTGCACCTGTATTCCCAGCTACTCAGGAGGCTGAGAAAAGAGGATTGACAGTTCAAATAACTATCCTTAGGATTCAAGGAGTCTCTTCTCTTTGCCCTCTGAATCCACCCCCTGCCCAACACAAGAGATGCCCCCAACCCTTAGGGTTGACAGATAAAATTAACTGGGTGTGCAGTGTTTCTATTTCCTAAAACTAGCTACCCTACCCGCCCTTCTTTTCGGGGATGGGTGTTGGATGTGATTGGGGAAGTTTCCCATAAGTCATATGCTTTTTCCTCTCCTTGTCGTTGCTTTTCCATGAGCCACTAAACTTTATATTTTAATAAAAGACAGAATCCAGGAGAGAAGCAGACTTTCAGAAAAGGCAGGACGTTGCTGGAGAAATTACCAAGTTATAGGTAGTCCTTTGTTGTAATACATCAAAGTTTATGGGTGGTCATCTAAAGCTAATTTTGGGGAGCCCGGCATATTCAGAACTCCAATCTTGGGAAAGTGTACTCTCCCTATCTGAGCCTATTTCCTCATCTATAAAGTGGAGGTCATGGTATTATTTGTGTAGTAAGGCTCCTGCAAAGACTTGCAAAGTAGATGATCAATCCATGGTTTCTGAAAGAATGAGACTTTCCAATGATTCTGGAGTCAGCTGCATCAGAGTTAATAGGTGACGTGGTTTGGCTCTGTGTCCCCACCCAAATCTCATCTCATATTCTAATCCTTATGTGTCAAGGGAGAGAGCTGGTGGGAGGTGACTGGATCATGGGGGTGGTTTTCCCCCTGCTGTTCTGGTCATAATGAGGGCGTTCTCACAAGATACAAGTGTCTCCTATGCTATCTCTCTCTCCTGCAACCATGTAAGACATAGCTTGATTGTAAGATTGTAAGGTATGTCTTCTACCATGATTGCAATATTCCTGAGGCCTCTTGGGAATGCAAAACTGTGAGTCAATTAAACCTCTTTCCTTCATAAATAGCCCATTTGAGGTAGTATATTGATATCAGTGTGAAAACAGACTAATACAATAGGGGATACTGTGACTCTGCTGAGGTGGCTGTAGACTAAGGAAGATTTTCCTTCAGCCATTTTCTTATGTGAAACACTGACATGAGCTCTAGAAAGGAAAGGAAAGACAACTGACCATGTATCATGCACTAGACACTTGATGTGCCTCATACTATTTAATCCTTCCTTTTACCTATCCTGCAAGATGGGCCATAAGACCCCGCTTTACAAATGAGGAAACTGAGGCTCAGGGAAAACCAGCTAGATGACTCCCAAACCTGCACCTGCCACCTGGGCTCCAGAAGAGCAGCTAGAGGGCCTCCTCATTGTGATCAAGCCTAGAGAAGCAATACAATGCAACCCAGGACCGTTAGGCCCTAAGTCTGTGGAAGAACTGACGCAAATGGAGAAACAAAGATTCCACTGTTAAACCAACGTCCCAGCCCTCCTCTGCCCACGGGTCACCTGGAGCAGTCTCTTTTCCGTATAGTGCACCATCATTAAGCTCATTCAAACACATCTCCGTGTAGCTGCTTCACTGGGTGCCTCAGACCTAAGTATGCGTATTTTTAATAAATCAACATGAGATCATGTCTCCTCATCTCTAAACTGAAGGCAAGGATCCTGCTGTGTGTTGGCCTCCTCCAGGGGCCCTGAGAATCCAATGTAACCCCAGTAATACTGACAGCTATCACTTAAATACCTATCACCAGGTGCCAGGCATGATTATGAGCACATAGAATAACTCACAAAATCCTCATTTCAGCAATGTGATACCCTGTTATTAGCACATTCATTTTACTGATGAGAAAAGCCAGGCACAGAGAGATTAAGTAACTTGCTCAAGGTCACACAGTTGCTAAGGGGAGGAGTCAGTATTTGAACCCAGGGAGTCTCTGATCACAGGCTTTGTGCTCTGGCGAGAATGGGAGGGCTCCCTGGAAGCTTCCAAGGTTATGGGCATTCTAGAGTTATATCTGACCTCACTCATCCTGACTCCTCCCCCATCAAGGAGTAGTTTGACCTACAAAGTTATCTCATCATTACCAGTGCAGTCTTGTGAGCTCAGGTCCTTGGAAATATTGCTATTCTATGCAATATCCTACATTAATACTCAGTTAATGCTCCACCATTGAAAGTCATGCTCAATTCCTTGTAGTGTAAAATTTCCACTGCTTCCCACCACTTTGGAAGCCTTGGAGTAGGTAATTGTCTCTCACTCCCTCTTCCACTTCTGCCCATTCTCCCCCTAGCAAGCTCATGTGCTGGAAACTCACCCTTGTTCTATGATTTGAGCTTTTCCCCTGTGCGGAAGAATCTGTACACATTGTACTCTCCTTGAAATGCTCTTCCCTGGCAGTTCAGATGGCAGGCTCCAACTCAACCTTCAGGTCTGAAACCTTCCCTTCCAACTCCCCACTACATAAAGCTCTCTGCTCCCTGCCCTCTCTTTCTCTCTATCTCATCAACCCAGTTATTGTCTGGACCAAAAGCTACAGCTGCTACCCCAATTCACAAATTATATCCTTAGGGTTTGTAGAAACCTATCTGGATAAAACTTGTGTTTTTAAAAATTGTGGTGAAATATGCACAACATAAAAACATAAAATTTACCATCTTATTTTTAAGTGCCCAGGTCAGTAGTGTTAAGCACATTTACATTATTGTGTAACCAATCTCTAGAATGTTTTCCTCTTGCAACACTTAAATTCCATGCCCATTAAACAACTTTCCCTTTCCTGTTCCCCCAGCCCTGGCAGCCACTCTTCTATTTTTGTTTATATGATTTTAACTACTCTAGGTACCTCATATAAATGGAATCATTGAGTATTTGTCCTTTTGTGTCTGGCTTATTTTACTTAGCATAATGTCCTCATGTTGCAGCATTTGCCAGAATCTCCTTTCTTTTTAAGATTAAGTAATATCTCATTGTGCGTATATACCATACTTTCTTTCTCTATTCATTCCATCAGTGGATACCTGGTTGTTTCCACCATTTGGTAACTGAATAATACTGCTAACAGCATAGCTGTATACAACCCCCTGCATTTTAAGCTTCTGTATTTGCTGTTTGGGCTGTAGACTTCTAGGGCTGAGCTCCACACACTGGACTGTTTCTAGCTCCCTGGCATTGTCAGGCTCTCTTCCTCCTCTTCCCACCACAGTCCACAGCTGTGCCTTCTCCATGCCTCTGGGAGCTATTAATTAGGACAATTCTCTCCTCTCAGGTTTTAGGATAATTTTGACTCAACTCATCAGGTATACAAGTAGGGTGGATGACTGAGCCTACAGTGTGCTCTCTGAGAACTTGGCGGGGACATTATTTTAAACCGTATACAATCTCTTTCAAAAGTTCTCTCCTCCCACTAGATGGTACTTTAAATACTCCTTGCAATGCACAGACTGTCTTCCTTACCACAAGGGGCACTTAATGGGGAACTGAGACCTGTTAACTGAGGGGACATTGTGACCTAGTGACACCAAGGAGTCAGTGATGCTTAGTGAATGAGTGCTCGAACAAAGGTTCTGGAAGGCAGTAAACAGGAGTGGAAGAGGAACAGGAGGCAGCAGAAAAAAGGCCCCAAGAGAAAGATAGGAGACTGCAGACACCGAACCAGATTTTGTTGGAGCTGGGACTGCTTCCCCAGGAGGAGAAGTACAGGGTCGTCTAATTGACCTCATAAGAGGTGAGATCCTAGGAGCCAGCTCTAGGGATGGGGGCTGTATGGAAAACAGATGCTAGACCCAGGTCAAGAGATTCCTCCCTTGACTGCTTCACTGCTAATGGACGTATAAACAAGGACAAGTTACTTATGAGGACAACAAACCAGAATAATGATATATATCTTACCGTGTTTATGGATTAAAAATAAATCCATGAGTGGGCTGAGGAGCATGCCTGTTAGTTTGCAGATGCTCAGTAAAAATCATTCATCCTGGCCAGGCACAATGGCTCATTCCTGTAACCCCAGAACTTTGAGAGGCTGAGGCAGGTGGATCACTACCATCCTGGCCAACGTGGTGAAATCCTGTCTCTACTAACAATACAAAAATTAGCTGGGCCTGGTGGCACACACCTGTAGTCCCAGCTAACTCAGAAGGCTGAGGCAGGAGAATCACTTGAACCTGGGAGGCAGAGGTTGTTGCTGTGAGCCGAGATCATGCCACTGCACTCCAGCCAGGCGACAGAGCAAGACTCCATCTCAAGAAAAAAAAATTGTCCATCCTCTCTTGTTCTTTCTTGCAAACCTCACATCCAGCATAATTCTATGCCCAGAATTATGTCTTGATAAGTATTCAGGGTGGAAGAAAGGAAAGATAGATGATGTTTTCTCCCCATCAGCTGCCTTCTCAGGGAATTTGGATCTCCAATTTGGGAGACTTACAGAACACCTCATCAAGACTGGAGATGCCCAGAATGGGCCTGCACTCCCCAGTAGAGTGTTTCCGGAGTAAATGGAAGATGGGTGGTGCTGTACATGGATGAGGCAATGTCTGTCATTTGAATTTAAAAGGACAAGTAAACACACAGTTCACAGTCTAAATAAAACCAGAGACATTCCCTCATTAGCAAACCTTGATATTGTGAAAGACAACCCACAAAGCACCTGAAAGACATTCACAGACCAGCTGCCATGAGATCTCTGCACCAAGAACTTTTCTCCCCGCTGTCTTGTTACTAGAATTGAAATCAAGCTTCAAGTTTGAAACTCAGCTAGGAGCACCCCCACCAGGACACACAGTGGCCTGCAGTTAGACTCTAAGCACTGGGCCCCTTACGTTGGCTGGGATTTTCCCAGGCACACTGGTGGAGCTTTCTGCTGAAATGTTGCACAGCCCAGCTGTGTACCCTGAAAAAGGTTTTGGGATGACAGTCTGGAGAAAGGGCGGAGTTTGCCCTCAAGAAGAGTCAGAAAGCCCCGGACTCCTAAGGAGTCAACTACTTAAAGGAACCCAACATTTCTACAAAACCACAGAGAAATATCAAGGTCACTGGATCGGACATAATTCCCCTAAACAACATAAAGCTTGGCTTGACAATATTGAAGAAATCAAACGGGAAGTGATTATTTTCCACCCATTTCTACCATGTCCTGATTTGCCTTTAAAAGAAAAATAAAAGATAATTTGGTCTAGATAATTATTATCATAATTATTGTCAACACTGTCAACTTCATCCTTACAAGGAATTAAAATATCATAGTGACATATCCAGGCTGAATCTTAAAAATTGAGGGAGAAGCAACTAGACAGAGAAGGCAGACGAGGACTGAGGAGCTGAAAACACCCCGGGCAGAGAGTGCAGAGTGAGCTAAGAAGTGTTGCTCCACCTTAATCTCTTTTTGGTTACTTAACTTCCCTCCCTTTTCATCTATTATTTTGTGTTTGTTCATGTCTTTCAACCTGTTCCATCCCCTTTATTTAATCTGTTTCTGTGTTGACACTTAACTCTGGATTCCAACCTATTTCTGGTTAGCAACAGCTACCTTTGCAATAGGTCACAAATTCATTCTTTCATTCAATCATTCACTCAATAAAACCATATAATATGGTTTGGTTCTGTCTCCCCACCCAAATATCATCTAGAATTTTTAATCCCCACATGTAGAGAGAGGAACCTGTAATCCGCACGTGTCAAGGGAGAGAGGTGATTGGATCATAATGGGGGTTTCTCCCATGCTGTTCTTGTGATAGTGAGTGAGTTATCACGAGATCTGATTTTTTTTTAAATTATTATTATACTTTAAGTTCTGAGGTACATGTGCAGATCATGCAGGGTTGTTACATAGGTATACACAGGCCATGGTGGTTTGCTGCATCCATCCCCCCATCATTTACATTAGGTATTCCTCCTAATGTGATCCCTTTCCATTTCCCCACCATCTGCTAACCCTCCCCTAGCTCCCCCATCCCTCAGCAGGCCCCGGTGTGTAATATTCCCCTTCCTGTGTCCATGTGTTCTCATTGTTCAACACCCACTTATGAGTGAGGACTTATGGTGTTTGGTTTTCTGTTCTTGTGTCAGTTTGCTGAGAATGATGGTTTCCAGATTCATCCATGTCCCTGCAAAGGACATAAACTCATCCTTTTTTATGGCTGCATAGTATTCTATGGTGTATATGTGCCACATTTTCTTCGTCCAGTCTATCATTGATGGACATTTGGGTTGTTTCCAAGTCTTTGCTATTGTAAACAGTAATGCAATGAACCCATACATGTGCATGTGTCTTTAAAACAGAATGATTTATAATCCTTTGGATATATTCTCAGTAATTGGATTTCTGGGTCAAATGATATGTCTAGTTCTAGATCCTTGAGGAATCACAAAACTGTCTTTCACAATGGTTGAACTAATTTACACTCCCACCAACAGTGTAAAAGCATTCCTATTTCTCTACATTCTCCCTCTGTTGTCTCCAGATTTTTTAATGATTGCCATTCTAACTGGCATGAGGTGGTATCTCAATGTGGTTTTGATTTGCATTTCTCTAATGACAAGTGATGATGAGCTTTTTTCCATACGTTTGTTGGCTGCATAAATGTCTTCTTTGTAAAAGTGTCTGTTCATATCCTTTGCCTACTTTTTGATGGAGTATTTTGTTTTTTTTCTTGTAAATTTGTTTAAGAGATCTGATGGCTTTTTATGGGGCTCTTCCCCACTGCACTTTGCCCTTCTCTCTCCTAATGTGTTGTGAAGAAGGTGCCTGCTTCCCCTTCCACCATGACTGTAAATTCCCTAAGGCTTCCTCAGTTATGCAGAACTGTGAGTCAGTTAAATCTCTTTCCTTCATAAATTACCCAGTCTTGAGTAGTATCTCTATAGTAGTGTGAAAATGGGCTAAAACACCATAGTATTTGTGAGGTAAGATGTCTGTTACCTGTAAGGCTCCATGATAGGTACTGAAGGCACATAGAAGAATGAGACCTGCTTCTTGTCATTATGAAAACTACACTCCAATAGAGGAAACAGACATGGATCACAATGTAAATTGTGATATACATTAGCAACTCATTCATTTATTTGTTCACTCATTAATTCATTATTCTATAAATATGCATGGAATTCCTGCTATATGCCAGGAATTGTGCTATACCCTGGGGATGCAAGCTTATTTTCTTTTCATACCTATCTTCTCCTCATTTGCCTTTGAAAGGAAAATAAAAGATAACATGGTCTAGATAATTAATGTCAACATCACAGAGCAAGAGTTTATACATGACCAAAAAAGACACAGTCCCTACTCTCGTGGAGTTTATAGTCTCCATGTGGAGAAGCTTAAGAGACCACTTGTGTCTTAGAAGACTTCAAGAGGAGGGGTGCTGGGAAAATTGGGTGTTGTGAAAGAGGGTTTTCCTTCTCCATCTATTGCCCTCCTACTGTAAGCACAAACTGTCAACTTCTTGAAGACACTTTGGTTACCCGTGGCAACATCTGAAGCAAGCAATAAAGAGCTGAGGAAAGCACACCCTTATGTTGACTTCTCCACACGGCCCTCTGAGCGTGGTGATTGGGAACATAAAACAAGCTCCTGATTAATTAGGAATGTGTTGGGACCTCATCACTAGAGCGGGTGTGTTGAATTTGAAAGGGATCTTTAAAATTTTTTAAGTTTTTTCCTAAAATTTACAAAATGTGTTATTTGAAAAAACTAAGTTCTTTTCACAATTTTAAAAGGGGAAAATACTTGGATTTTTAAAGTTTAATAAAACAATTTCAAGTCCTTACATGACCTGGGCTCAGTCACCTCTCTGATCGTATCCTTTCCCACTCCTCCTTTTGCCTTCATTTTATTGAATAGCCTTCCCGTTCCTTAATAGCCTGTTTTCTCTTTTCCCTGGGACATTGCACAGGTTTTCCTTTTTGTTCTGCCTGTGACTTCCTCTCTTCCTCTATCTCTCTCCTTCCAAAATGTCTTCTTATCCTGACTTCTAACATCATTTATACTTCAGATTATACCAATTTACTTCTTCCTTTGACTATAAAACCTACAATGAGATGATGCCTTTGCTATGCTTTTCATAGTCCATGACCTCCTCCATCACTACCAAATACATTGTTTTAATACTTTACTCAAATTTCCTCTTTTCCCCATTCCAGTGGGAACACCATGACAACAGAGTTGTGGCTACTATGTTCACAAGTTTATTTCTAAGTCCAGCCCAGTAATTACCAAATAAATATTAGTTGAATTAATGAACAAATCAGAATCATCAGTAAATATAATTTCTACTGAGAATAATCACATCAGTCAGCTATTGCAATGTAACAAATCACCCCAGAGGCCAGTGGCATGAAATGGAGGGCAACTTTCATTCTCACACTCAAATCTCTGCAGGTGGTTGTGATGGCATTCCTTCAACCTGCAAGTCATGGATTAGTTGGAACAGTGCTGCTCTACATGTCTCTCATTCATCTGGGGCCAGCGTAAAACTGCCTTTGCAAAATTATGACAGTAGGAGCAATCTGACATAGTTGACTCCAACTTCCCTCTGATCTCCAAGCTGTCCTTTGTCACTCCTGGGTGTAGGCTAAGCGAACTTTGGGGAGAATTTATAGTTCAACTTAAAGCGAGGTTAATAATAGTCCCTCCCTAAAACTAACCCTCCTTTTGCTCAGGGATGAAAACTGCTTTTGTAAGCCTAATGAAAACCATAAAAAAATCGGATTATGGGAGGAGCATGAACTATACTACAAGATAGACATAGTTTCTATAATCCCTTATTATTTAGGATTCACGTGGCCAGAGGTCATAAGATTTGTGACTTCTTCAATCGCTCCCATAGACAACATCATTATTATAGAAACTACAGTTGGTGTTTTGAAATATCTTTAAGACTGACTCCACTAGGACTCATGATTCATGACTCAGCTGAACCTTTGGCCCAACCCAAAGGCATACTTTCCATACCCCTATGATTTCATCCCCAACCAATTAGCAGCACCCATTCCCTAGCCCCCTGCCTATCTAATTGTCCATAAAAACCCTAGCCTCTGAGCCTTGGGGAGATTGATTTAAGTGGTAACTCCAGTTCTCCCACATGGGCCAGCCTCCATCAATTAAACTCCTTCTCTACTGCAATGTCACAGTTTCAGTAAATTGATTTTGTCTGGGTAGCAAGCAGAAAGAACCCACTGGGCATAGCAAGCAGGTCACCTGGGGAAGATTTTTCTCATGGTAATGACAGAAGTACAAGAGGCAGAGTTCAGCTATACAAGGACATCTCAAGCCTTTGCCTGTTTCATGTGTATTAACATTCTATTATTAAAACAAGTCATATGGCTAAGCCCACATTCATGAATGGGAAATATACTCTGCCCACAGGGAGTGGCTGATAGGACTATTTGTTTAACAATAATCCAAGATACCATAACCAGTCAAGATACAAGGATCAATTTATAATCTAGCCGACATTTACTTCATGAAGTTGTTTTTCACATAGTCAATTATTAAGTAGATTTTACTCATACTGCACTATGCTAGATTGCTTGCAAAATCCACAATTAGGAAATGAGTCATGGAATCTGCCACCAGCAGCATACAAGTAAGATAAAACATCTCTAAAGATGATTAGTCTACAAGAAATTATATTACATGCTTAGCAAAGACTACATATCATACAGCAGATAGCAAAGATTTTAGAGTCAGGCAGACCAGGTTTGCTAACTGTCTAATTGTGGGTAGTTGTTTAAATTCGCAAGTCTCCTTTACCTCCCCTGTAAAATGGGTGTGGTAACTGCACCTACATCTCACAGGGTGGCATCAAGACAAAATGGCTCAGGCTGTGTGCAATGACTGGCACAGAATAAGCACTTCATACACATCTGTTCTCTCTCTTTGCATCCTTTTGCCCTATTATGCCCTTGTCAAGACCAAATTACAGATGACAGAATCTCATCATTTGCTAAAAATTGTGAATGTCATTAGCTGCTTGATTTTATCTCTATTTGGAGGCCACTTTGATGTGTGGTTCATTAACATGAAATCTTCAAGGAATGAAGTATGAGTTTGACCTCATTCATTTTTTTTTAATTTTACTTTAAATTCTGGGATACATGCACAGAACATGTAGGTTTGTTACATAGGTATATATGTGCCATGGTGGTTTGCTGCCACCTGTCAACCCATCATCTAGGTGTTAAGCCCCATATTCATTAGGTATTTGTCCTAATACTCTCCCCTCCCCTTACCTCACAACCCCCTACAGGCCCCTGGTGTGTGATATTTCCCTCCCTGTGTCCATGTGTTCTCATCATTCAACTCCCACTTATGAATGAGAACATGTGGTTGGTTTTCTGTTCCTGTATTAGTTTGTTGAGAATGATGGCTTCCTGCTTCATCCATGTAAAGAGTAAAGAACATGAACTCATTCTTTTTTATGGCTACATAGTATTTCATGGTGTATATGTGCCACATTTTCTTTATCTGGTCTATCATTGATGGGTATTTGGATTGGTTTCAAGTCTTTGCTATTGTGAATAGTACTTCAATAAACATATGTGTGCATGTGTATTTATAGTAGAATGATTTATATTCCTTTGGGTATATAACTAGTAATGGGATTGCTGGGTCAAATGGTATTTCTGGTTCTAGATCCTTAAGGAATCACCATACTGTTTTCCACAATACTTGAACCAATTTATACCACCACCAACAGTGTAACAGTGTTCAATCTATTTCTCCACAGCTTCGCTAGCATCTGTTGTTTCCTGACTTTTTAATAATTGTCATTCTAACTGGTGCAAGATGGTTACCTCATTGTGGTTTTGATTTGCATTTCTCTAATGATAAGTGATAATAGGCTTGTTTTCATATGCCTTTTGGCAGCATAAATGTCTTCTTTTGAGAAGTGTCAGTGCATATCCTTTGCCCACTTTCTGATGGAATTGTTTGATTTTTTTTTCTTGTAAATATGTTTAAGTTCCTTGTAGGTTCTGGATATTAGACCTTGTCAGATGGGTAGATTGCAAAAATTTTCTCTCTTCCTGTAGGTACCTGTTCACTCTGATGATAGTTTCTTTTCCTGTGCAGAAGCTTTTTAGTTTAATTAGATCTCATTTGTCAATGTTGGCTTTTGTCACCGTTGCTTTTGGTGTTTTTGTCATGAAGTCTTTGCTCATGCTTATGCCCTCAAAACCTATTGCCTAGGCTTTCTTCTAGGCTTTTTATGGTTTGGGGTTTTACATTTAAGTCTTGAGTTAATATTTGTATAAGGTGTAAGGAAGGAGCCCAGTTTCTGTTTTCTCCATATGGCTAACCAGTTTTCCTAGCACCATTTATTAAATAGGTAATCCTTTTTCCATTGCTTGTTTTGCCAGGTTTGTCAAAGATCAGATGCCTGTGGATGTGTGGTGTTATTTCTGAGGCCTCTATTCTGTTTAGTTGTCCTCTGTCTGTTTATATATGTGTTTTGGTACCAGTACCAGGCTTTATGGTTACTGTAGCCTTGTAGTATAATTTAAAGTCAGGTAGCGTGATGCCTCCAGCTTTGTTCTTTCTGCTTAGGATTGTCTCAGGTATCTGAGGATACAGGATCTTTTCTGGTTCCATATAAAATTTAAAGTAGTCTTTTTCTAATTCTGTGAAGAAAGTCAATGGTAGCTTGATGGAAATAGCATTGAATCTATACATTACTTTTCATGATATTTATTCTTCTTATTCATGAGGATGGAAATTTTTTCCTTTTGTTCATGTCCTCTCTTATTTCCTTGAGCAGTAATTTGTAGTTCTCCTTGAGGGGGTCTTTCACATCCCTTGTAAGTTGTATTCCTGGTACTTTATTCTCTTTGCAGCAATTGTAAATGGGAGATCTCATTTCTTAGAGTCTATCATCTTACACATCTTATTTGGATTTTTTTTCCCCTAAGTACATCTGCCTTTAACAACTCTGAACAGCTTCTAAAATACCTCTGCTTATTGATATCTTTTTGTACTCACCCTGTTTTCTATCCATGGGTTGTCTTACCCACCACACACTTTCAACTCTCACCCTTGTGTATGTGATACCCTAATCTATATCCAAATCAGAGGTCCACATCTACATGTCAAATTGTTTATTGGATTTTCCTAAATGAAGATCAAGCTGGTATCTCAAATACAATGTATCAAACACTAAATGTGAAGTCCATTATCTGAGTCTGCACTTCTCCAGTGTTCTTTATCTGAGTGAACAGCTTCACCCTCCATCTAGCCACAAAGCTTAAAACCTCACGGTTGCCTTTGATTTATCCTCTTCCCTCATCATGGTAATCCATTCAATTTGTAGTTTAGTCAAGATGACTTTGTCTGTGGAGCAACATAAAACCCTAACATCAACCAGCTCAAACAGAAAGAACATAGCAATTAGTTTAGGGAAGAGCAGTCACCAGGTACTGGGTTTCAGAACAACTTTACCCCAATTTTCCTGGCTTCTCCAGCTCTATCCTCCCCATGTAAGCTTCACTGCCACAGTGACCACAGATGGGCCATAGCAACTCCAGGCATCATTGCCTATAAAATCATACCCAGAGCTTCCATCAGCAGAAATGTCTGTCTTAGGAGTGAGGACCCCTTCCACAGGCATTGCCTGATGTTTCATAATCACAAAGATTCATTCCTAAAGCAGCAAAGAGGATAAATGTACCATGCTTGGTGTTGACCATGACACCAATTACTCTTAATCCCATTCCTTGACAATAAAATCTAATTAGCACCATATATTTTTCCTCCTGAACACCTTGAGCCTCTTCCTGCCCATGTTATGACCCCAGTTAAAACATTCAGTGCCTCTCACAGGAACTATAAATTTCTGCCCTACTGGTTTTCACATCTCTGAACTTTCTATAGCTTCCTGCCCCAATCCCTTTTTGTAGATTCAGCAAATATAACTTTCTAATAGAGGTCACATTATGTCACTTCTTAGAACACGTTTATGTTTTCTCGTAGGACAGAGTTCATACTATACAACTGGACATTTGACTCCTTCAAAATTTGACAGTTTCTTTTTCATTACTATTTTCTGCTAATATTAACAGTTTATGTTGTGCCTATATGACGTTATAGTAGCAAGGCATTATATATTATACTGTCTTTTTTCTTTTTTGAGACAGAATCTTACTCTGTTACCCAGGTTGGAGTTCAGTGGTATGATTTTGGCTCACTGCAACCTCTGCCTCCCACTCAACCAATCCTCCCACCTCAGCCTCCTGAGTACCTGGGAACACAGGTGCACATCATCACACACAGCCAATTTTTTGGTAGAGACAAGGTTTTGCTATGTTGCTGAGGCTGGTCTTAAACTCCTGAAATTAGACAATCCTCCCACCTTGGCCTCCCAAAGTGCTGGGAATAAAGGCATGGACTACCATGCCTGGCCAGAGGGCTGCTTGCTTGCTTATTTATTTATTTAGACAAGGTCTAGCTCTATTGCCCAGGCTGGAGTGAGTAGTGTGATCATAGCTCACTGCAGCCTCAACCTGCGAGGCCGAAGCGGTCCTCCTGCCTCAGTCTCCCAAGTAGCTAGGGCTACTAGGTGTGCACTACCATGTCTGGCTACATTTTTTATTTTTATTATTTGTGGAGATGAGACCTTGCCATTTTTCCCAGGTTGGTTTCAAACTCCTGGTATAAAGTAATCCTCTGCCTCATCCTCCCAAAGTGCTACGTTACAGGAATGAGCCATTGCCCCAGTTCATGTTAATTTTTCCTGTGCATTATCTCAATTACTCTGCACAATTCTCTGTGAGATAGACACTTCATAGAAAAGGAAGCTCAGATATAGAGAGGTCAAGTAATCTTTCCAAAGTCAACTAGAGACTTGTACAGCGGAAGTTTAGAAGCAGGGCCGCCTGACCCCAAAGCCTGTGTTCCTAACCATTAAAGCACATTACCTTCCTCCTACCTCCACCTCAATCATATGTACAAGTCATCCCACACTTTTTAAGTGTTTTTTGAGGAAGCCTGGTAAGATTTTGTCTTCCTGGGTTTAATAAAGTTGCTATTCCAGCCCAGAATGTTCACCTCTATACCTCTGCCTTCAGTCTTACTATTTTTTTTTTAAACAGAGTCTCACTCTGTCACCCAGGATGGAGTGCAATGGCACAATCTCAGCTCACTGCAACCTCCGCTTCCTGGGTTCAAGCAATTCTCCTGCCTGAGTCTCCTGAGTAGCTGGGACTACAGAAGCATGCCACCATGCCCGACCAATTTTTTGTATTTTTAGTAGAGACAGGGTTTCACCATGTTAGCAATGATGGTCTCAAACTCCTGACCTTATGATCTGCCTTCCTCAGCCTCCCAAAGTGCTGGGACCACAGGCATGAGCCACCACATCCAGCCCAGTCCTACTTTTATACTTTCTCTGACACCACCAACTCCAGACAAGATTATTTCTCTTTTCGTGACACCCTGCTTGATTGTCACATAAATCCATCTCTTGCTCCAGAGTCTGAACTGTTTCATGATAGAGACAACTGGTCGTCCCTCAATTCTTCACAGCATTGTAGCCCTATGGTTTATATTTATCCAAAATAGTCCAAATGTTTTTTGAGAATATACTCTGGGCAAGACAGTGCTGGTTACCTTGTGATAAATACATTAAAGGCGCAGTTGCTATCCCCAAGAGGTAAGCATATTAGTGGGAGAGGTAGATACACAAACAAAGGATTTCAAGGAGAGAGAAATGTACAGGGTCCAAGGTACTATATAAGCATATCTTTGAGTTAATTTCATGAATGCATTCTGTAGATGTATAACATTGCCCATGCATTGATCCCTTACTGGTGAGCTAAGAGCTTTGCATGCATGTTTTCACAGTCTTTGGGATGTTGTTCCTCCACTGCTGATGATGCTTCTACATGGAAGGAAGCCTATTAGCAAAATGCTTACTTTTTTCTCCATGCCCATACCCAGTTCCCGCAGGGACAAAGTGTGATTTGACATGACTGACGGGAGAAGTCAGGTACATTTAGGCTGGCCTCATCCTCACCTCTTGTGAAGGAGTGTGCTTGCAGAGGATGTATGTTCCCTATTGCTCTCAGCATATAGGGGAGCTCAGCCTCATATCGCACTGACAATATTACACATCAATTGTGTATCATGATTCTACTCATTCTCTGACCCAGTGCCTTTTGTGATGCTGCAGGGGCTTTCATAGACTGAAAACAAGGAAGCTCAGAAGAATGGAAAACTACAACAAATCCAAGGTGGGATCCATGGATCAATGTTCCAGCCTCCCCTGCTTCACTGGATAAGCCTAGTGGTGGGGGTTTAACAATGTGTCCTTTAGATTATTTTGCTGAAACATAACAATGCACACTTACATTGGCTTTCCCTTTTTTTCTCTTTCTTACATTCCCTACTTTCTCACCCCTTCTTTCTGGAACACCTCTTAAACAAAACACCTATATCCAAGCTCTTATCTTAGGCTCTGCTTCCAAGAGAACTCAAATTAAGACAGATAACATGAGGACATGATGTATAATCCATCTCTCAGCTCTGTAGTCTCAGTATTTGTTCCATTCCAAGAGGCATTTTCCCAAGAGCACCGGAGAAATGGTGTGAGTTACTATGATTGGTCCTTGCCCATGTTAAATGGAATCATGTGGCCAGGGAGTTGCAATATACCAGTTAGCTGAGCTGAGGTCCATGCTCAGCCCAGAGCGGGATGTTGTGATCAGCCTCACCAATGTCACCTGTGCAGTCAGTCAAAGTATGTTTTCATAGAAAATCAGAGTTAATTACTAAAAGGAGGGAGAATAAATGTTAGGTAAGTCAAACAATGTATGCTCATTAAGAAAACCACCAAAGAGTCCCTTCAGCTATAGATAGCATAGATGACTCTGACAACAGAAATGAGAAAGAAGCATCTTTTTTTTTTTTTTTTTTTTTTGAGACGGAGTTTCGCTCTTGTTACCCAGGCTGGAGTGCAATGGTGACATCTCGGCTCACCGCAACCTCCGCCTCCTGGGTTCAGGCAATTCTCCTGCCTCAGCCTCCCGAGTAGCTGGGATCACAGGTATGCACCACCATGCCCAGCTAATTTTTTTGTATTTTTAGTAGAGACGGGGTTTCACCATGTTGACCAGGATGGTCTTGATCTCTTGACCTCATGTTCCACCCGCCTCAGCCTCCCAAAGTGCTGGGATTACAGACGTGAGCCACTGCGCCCGGCCGAAAGAAGCATCTTTGCCAGGAGAATGATAGCATTGTCTGTTAGGATTGGAAGTGATCTGGGATACAATTTCACCCAAACTTAAATTATTGGAAAAGTTCAGAGAGAGACTAAGCCCATTAGCTTGAGGTAGTCCAGACAACACTTGGTAGTTCTGGATTAGAAACCCAAGACTCCAACCTTCCAGTACAGAATCAAGGTCCTTCTACTTTCCCATTCCACCCTCCCAGTGGCTGCTTCCTCAGAGAGCCCAGCATCTCAGAATTGCAAAGACTATAGGATCACGCTTTAAAAACAACATATTATTATAAAAATGATAGGCTTGGCTAGAAGACAGGTCTCCTTCTGCATTTACTAATTCAGACTATTAAGTCTCATCTGTGTCTACAAAGAAAGATAGTGACTCTTAATTTACTTAGCTTACAAAACTATATTTCTTGCTACACACAGTGCCTGGGACAGTCCCTGACTCAGCTCTCAGCTGCCCTGCCTTCATGATGATTTAGCAATCAGCTGAGAAAAGAGACTTGAAGGGAAGGAGAGAACTATTTGGCTGGAAGCCTTCCCAGCAGAGGTGGGTTTTTCTTCAGCTTTGAAAGACAGGACAGACATAGGTTGGCTGAGAAGGAGGTGCAACGTGGGGGTGGGGAAACAGAGATAAGAGTGTTTGGGGAAGGAGCATCTTGTTTTGAAGTGAGAACAAAGGAATTGAATTTGAATGAATAAATAAATCACAGATGAGTAGGGTGAAGACTATAATATAAATTTCAACATCCTTGACAGCATAAAGTGTTGCCTACAGAATGAAGCTGTGGAAGTGGAGGGGAGGGGAAATGGAGGAGAGAAGCTAAATTTAACAGACACTATCAAACAGTAGAAAAAGAGTTTAAGCTTATTATTAGAGTTACAAAGAGAACCGACAAAACTTAAAGCACAACGATAGTACTAGCAAATGCTGGGAAAAGGATGGAATGAGAAGGGAGAAAAACGGTAAATCAAAAAATATAGTTTCAAGTGTAGTAAACAGAGTCATGGAGGCCAAAAACAGAATAAATAAAGGCAGAAACAGAATGGAAGAAAGGCTGTTTGTGCATAGTGGCATTAAGAGTGAGGAGAGAGAAATATTCACTTCCACCATGAGCTTTACTGTGCTGTTTGAACCATTACCATGTGCATGCTCTGCTCTGAAATCTGTAAAAGAAATTCCACAATTCAGCAGTTGCCCCATTGGCATGAACTGTTTCTCTTCTGTAGCCAGCACTGCACTTGGGCTGGGAATTAGAAGATGAACGAAAGAACAAAGCATTGAGTGCTATAATGGAAGAGGCTTTCTGGTTGGGAGACGTGTAAGAATGACATTAGAAAGAATTCCCAAAAAAGTAAAACAGAAGATGGATACTGAAAATGAAGAAGAGTCCATCAAATGATTCAGCAAGGGTTCTAGAGGCAGATGCCAAAGTGCCTAAAATAACAGAGGCAGGGAATGCAGTGAAACTGTGTAGCAATTGTCGATTGTGCAATTTTGTTTATGCATTTGGTGCTAAATTATAATACTGCAGGGATAAAGCAGCCCAAATAAGGAAGGGCTTATTTATCACATTAGGAGGTCTGGATTGTCTTCTGCAGACCAAGGATCACAAACTCAAATACATAGCTCACTCAGTCAAATTCTCAAAAATAAGAGAAGAGGAGGGGGAAAGATGATGGTAGATGGAAGAGCACATGCCTGAGCTGGGCAGAAGGTGCAGGTGGTACAGCAGATGGTTGCCGAGATTTTCTAGTTTTGAAAATAAAGCTAGGAATCAAGATTTTTATGTGAAAACTGTTGGCAATTTTATTAGTCAGGCTACTTTATGCTGTGTTATGATAACAACAACAACAACTCTAATGCTCAATGGCGTACCATTAAAAAGATTTATTTTTCACTCACACAAAGCCCAGATGGGCAGAACAGCTCTCTTCCATGTTGTACCTATGTCAGCAGGGACCAAGGGTCTTCAGGGTTATTGAACCAAGGTTGAAGAAGTACATTGCCTCTTAACAGCATTGACCCAGGTACCTACTGTCTGGAATGAGTTACTTGCCCTTAATCTAACTTTAAGGGGGACTAAGAAGTATGATGGCACACACGGGTGTTTAATAAGCACTCAATATATCTGCCATGCCAACTAATACAATCATTTTTTAAAAAATACCATATGATGCCTTTAATAATGGTTTTGGCAGAAGAGTGGGCAGTTTAAGATCTCTGCTATAGCCAAAGATTGGAGATACTTTAGAAATATCACATTTTCATTTTACAAAAAATAATTCCAGAAGCTGTGCAGAAGATCGACCAGAAGGGCAACACTAGAGGCGGGATGGTTATTGAAATTGCCTGGAAACGCCCTACTGAGGAGCTGAAACAGGAAAGGAACAATCGGGTTAGGAAAGGAGAGGTGCTCACGAGTGCTATTAACTCTTGGTTTACATCCTTGGTTCCTAAGAGGAGGATTCCACGAAGTTTGTGTGACTTGCCCAAGGTTGCAAAGTTAATAAGCAGCTGTTCAAAACATTAATCCAGCACACCTTTTATCCCTTTGGTAGAATGGTCGAAAAAAAACTAATGGATATATAAAATCTTTGGGGCCGGCGCGGTGGCTCAAGCCTGTAATCCCAGCACTTTGGGAGGCCGAGGCGGGTGGATCACAAGGTCAAGAGATCAAGACCATCCTGGTCAACATGGTGAAACCACATCTCTACTAAAAATACAAAAAAATTAGCTGGGCGTGGTGGCGCGTGCCTGTAATCCCGGCTACTCAGGAGGCTGAGGCAGGAGAATTGCCTGAACCCAGGAGGCGGAGGTTGCCGTGAGCCGAGATCGCGCCATTGCACTCCAGCCTGGGTATCAAGAGGGAAACTCCGCCTAAAAAAAAAAAAAATCTTTGACTTTGAGAATTAGGCTTTGGGGAGCTTATCTAACCCAAACACTCAATGCCATCAGATTTTGTTCATAACTGATTTTAAATGTGAACCTCCTCAAAGATATTACTTTCTTCTTAACTTATAAGACCTGCCAATGGGTAAACATCAAATAGATAATGTATTCATTTTCCAACCTTGATTTAGACTCTTTTTCTATTCCTTCTGGGAAATCTTTAGCTTAAGAAAGAAATATTTTTATCTTTCTCACCTCTAAACGTGTCCTAGTGCTGGAACAGTTGGCATTCTAATCAGCGTGGCTCCCAACCATCTGTGATGAGATTTCTTTGGGAGGATTCAACTCAGTCTCTAATACTCAGAAGTAGTTAATCCACTTGAGCTTAAAGCAGAAAGAAAATAGAGAAAGGAAAATTGCTGGGAGGGAGGGAACAGTAGTAAGGAATGTAGGGGAGGGTGAATTAAATGAAACTGTGAGCTTTTTTACTTTTTTGCCCTAAACCTTCAGAAAATGAGAACATAATGCATCTGTATAAGAGCACATAAAAGTTAATGTGAAGAAAAAAATTTTCATATTAATTGTATGGAAGTTTCATAGCAGGCACTGGGATGGTCATTTTATGTTATCATTTCAGTTAATCTGTTCTATTTCCCCATGTGATAGTTGATGTTATCCCTATTTTATAAATGAGAAAAGTAAGACTCAAAAACATACCATATCACAAGCTATCAGAGAATCCTTTTATTTAAACTCAAAGTCTGAGTACTTTGTTTTCAATATCCTTAGCAACAGTCTTATATTAGAATTCAACAAATTTTTATCAAGTATTTACCATAAACCCCAAATTATGATGCAATTAATCTTATTTCATCTTTAAAATAATCCTATGAGGTCAGTATTATTAAGCCAAATTTTTATAACTAAGGGAATTGGGGTGCAAAATAAAGAGAATTAAGTGCCTGAAGTTTTATTAAGTGTCAGTAGAAATACGAGACAGGAATTCAAGTTCCTGGAAAACTAGGTCTCTTCGAATTGGCCTTTTTTCTGCTCTCTTTGGAAAGATCCTTCTCATACTGACATCTCTCCCAACTTCTTAGCCTTTTACGATCTTTCTCCCTTTGTCTAGAGGACCTACTGAAAGAAATATTGACGTAGAAAGTCACTTAATTATTACAACCACTTGGAAACATATATGTTATCAGTGTTTGTTCTTCCAGTCACAATATAGGGCGTATGTTAACAGATTAGCCAGCACAATCATATCCTTAAGGGGCACTACTTTGGTGAAAAGATCAAAAGATCTGAGTGTGAAGCTGGTATGTGAGGCATCTTTGTTATGAGAGTTTGAGCAAATATCTGAAACTTTATGATTCTCATATAGAAAATGCCATTTTGGAACATCATCCTGGATCATATGTTCAAGAGGTCCAGCATCCAATTAAAAATATACATTAGATGGCCGGGTGCGGTGGCTCAGCCTGTAATCCCAGCACTTTGGGAGGCCGAGGAGGGTGGATCACAAGGTCAAGAGATCGAGACCATCCTGGTCAACATGGTGAAACCCTGTCTCTACTAAAAATACAAAAAATTAGCTGGGCATGGTGGTGCATGCCTGTAATCCCAGCTACTCAGGAGGCTGAGGCAGGAGAATTGCCTGAACCCAGGAGGCGGAGGTTGCCGTGAGCCGATATCACGCCATTGCACTCCAGGCTGGGTAACAAGAGCAAAACTCCATCTCAAAAAAAAAAAAAAAAAAAGAAAAAGAAAAAGAAAAATATACATTAGAAATGCAAGGAAGAAGAAAAATGTGACCTATATCAAGACATAAAGTTGTCAATTGAAACAGTCACAGAGGTGATTCAGATGATTAAATTAGTAGACAACAACTTTAAAATAGCTATTGAAATTATGTCCAAGAAAAGGATGGACATATGAGAAAATAGATAGAGGATCTCAGCAGAGAAATGAAAACTATAAAAAAGAACCAAATGGAAGATCTAGAATTGAAAAGTGCATTACCAAAAGAAATTAACTGGATGATTATACTGAAGTTTTCTGTCTATTTATTATACCAAATACTGACAAGAGGGTAATAAAACCTCAATTATAATTATGAATATGTATATTTTAAACTTAATATTATTGTATTTTGCTTTGTAAAGTTTTAAATTCTGTTATTAGATGCACAACTGTGATGGTTATTTTTATGTGTCAACTGATTGGGCCATAGGTGCCCAGATACTTTGTCAAATAGTTTTCTGACTACACCTGTGAGGGGGTGTTTTAGATGAGGTCAACATTCGAATTGCTAGACTGAAGACAACTGATTGCCTTCTGTAATGTGGATAGGTCTCATTCAATTAGTTGACAGCCTCAATAGAATAAAGAGTTTGACCCTCCCAAGGGTAACAGGGAACCGTCTTGCTTTATTATCTTGAATTGAGATGTAAGTTATTCTTCTATCTTCAGACTAAAACTGAAACATCAGCTCTTCCTGTGTCTTCCAGCTCTCAGACTGGAACTACATGATTGGCTCTCCTGGGTCTCCAGCTTACCAACTGCAGATCGGGGGACTCCTCAGCTTTCAAAACTACATAAGTTAATTGGTCTTATTGTTTTTTATGGCTGCATAGTATTCCACAGTGTATACACACCACATTTTCTTTATCCAATCTGTGAATGACGGGCATTTAGGCTGATTCCATGTCTTTGCTATTGTGAATTGGGCTGCAATGAACATATGAGTGCATGTGTCTTTGTGGTAGAATGATTTATATTCCTTTGGGTGTATACCAATTAATGGGATTGGTGGGTTAAATGGTAGTTCTGCTTTTAGCTCTTTTAGGAATCACCACACAGCTTTCCACAATGGTTTAACTAATTTCCACTCTTACAAACAGTGTATAAGGATTTCCTTTTTTCCACAATCTTGAAGCATCTGTTATTTTTCTTTTCCTTTTTAATAATAGCCATTCTGAGTGGTGTGAGATGGTATCTCATTGTGGTTATATTTGCATTTCTCTAATAATCAGTGATACTGAGATTTTTTCCCATATGCCTGTTGGTTGCATGTATGTCTTCTTTTGAAAAGTGTTCATATCTTTTGCCCATTTCTCAATGGGGTTGTCTTTTTTTTTTTCTTGTATATTTGTTTAAGCTCCTTATAGATGCTGGCTATTAGACCTTTTTCAGATCATACTTTGCAAATATTTTCTCTCATTCTGTAGGTTGGCTGTTTATTCTGTCAATTTTTTTTAATAGAAGCTGTATAGAAGCTCTTAAGTTTAATTAGATCCTGTTTGTCAATTTTTGCTTTTATTGCAATTGCGTTTGGCATCCTTGCCATAAAATATTTGCCTGTTCCCACATCCAGAATGGCATTCCCTAGGTTGTCTTCCAGAATTTTTATAGTTTTGGGTTTTACATTTAATTATTTAATACATTTTGAGTTGATTTTTGTGTATGATATAAAAAAGGGGTCCACTTTCAATCTTCTGCATATAACTAGCCAGTTATCACAGCACTATTTATTGAATAGGAAGTCCTTATCCATAGCTTGTTTTTGTCAGCTTTGTTGAAGATCAGGTGTTTGTAGATGTGACCTTATTTCTGGGCTTTCTGTTCGTTCCATTGGTCTATGTGTCTGTTATTCTGCTAGTACCATGCTGTTTTGGTTACCATAGTTCTGTATATAGTTTGAGGTCAGGTAATGCCTCTAGCTTTGTTCTTTTGGCTTAGGATTACCTCAGCTATTCAGGCTTTCTGGTTCCATATGAATTTTTAAAAAGTTGTTTCTAGTTCTTGCAGCTGATAGCTTGCAGTGAGTGCCGAGAATGAGTACTCAGACAATTCCAGCTGAGCAGGGCGGGGAGCAACTCTTCTGAGAGAGTACTGCTCCAAGACCCCTCCACCATGTATTTATTGAAAGAGCTTGTTAAACCACAAACATCCAGTAGACTGCTTTTTGAAGCCAGGTCCTGAGGCACATATTACATTGTAAAAGCAATCAAACGACATTCTCAGGAGGCTGTTTTCAGTGTTCCTTATCACACACCCCACTCCTTGTCCTGTTTTCAGGGTTAAGGAGTTACAGTCTCATGCACAAACAACACACACACAGTGCCTCAGTATTTTTCCATGCCCTGACCTCAAATGCCTTGGACATAAGCTTGAATATGTTGCTATGCATCCCCCACAGTTCTGTGACAGATGACACTGGTAGTTTGATTGGAATATTACTGGATCTGTAAATTGCTTTGGGCAGTATGCCCATTTTAATATTACTCATTTTTTTTATTCATAAGCATGGAATGTTTTGCCATCTGTTTGGGTCATCTCTGATTTCTTCAAGCAGTGTTTTGTAATCCTCATTGTACAAATCTTACACCTTTCTGATTAGCTATATTCCTAGGTATTTTATTTTTTTTTTTGCAATATGAATAAAATTGCTTTCCTGATTTGGCTCTCAGCTTGGCTGTTGTTGGGTATAGAAATGTTAGTGATTTGTGTACATTGATTCTGTATCCTAAAACTTGCTGAAATTGTTTATTAGCTGAAGGAACTTTTGGGTAAAACCTATGGGGTTTTCTAGATAAAGAATCATATTATCTGAAAACAGGGATAGTTTGACTTTCTCTCTTCCTCTCTTACAAATAGGAAGAGAGAAAGTCAAACTATCCCTGTTTGATTTTCTATTTCTATGCTTTTTTTTTTTTTCTCTTGACTAATCAGTCAAGAGACTAGTTGAATAGAATGGTGAGAGAGGCCATTTTTGTCTTATGCTGGTTTTCAAGGTGAATTCTTCGAGCTTTTCCTCATTCAGTATGATGTTGGCTGTGGGTTTGTCATAGATGGTTCTCATTATTTTAAGTGTGTTCCTTCAATACCTAGTTTGTTAAGAGTTTCTAACATGAAAACATGTTGAATTTTTTCAAAATACTTTTCTGCATCTATGGAAATAATCATGTGATTTTCAACATTATTCTGTCTATGTGATGAATCACTTTTATTGATTTGCAGATGTTGAACCAATCTTGCATCCAGGGATGAAGACTACATGATCATGGTGGATTAGCTTTTGGATGTCCTGATGAATTCTGTTTGCCAATATTTTCTTGCAGATTTTTGCATCAATGTTTATCAAGAATATTGGCCTGAAGTTTTATATTTTATTGCTCTTGTGCCTCATCCAGGTTTTAGTATCAGTATGGTACTAGCTTCATAGAACAAGATGGGGAGGAGTCCCTCATCTAAAATTTTTTAGAATAGTTTTAAAGAAATGATACCAGATCTTCTTTGCATATCTAGTAGAATTTGGCTGTGAATCCATCTGGTCCTGGGCTTTTTCTTGGTTGGCAGGTTATTTATTACTGATTAAATTTAAGAGCTAATTATTAGTCTTTTCAGGGAGTCAGTTTCTTCCTGGTTAATCATGGGAGGGTATAGTGTCTAGGAATATATCCATCTCTTAGTGTTTTAAGTTTGTGTGTGTAGAGATGTTCATAGTGGTTCCTGATGGTTATTTTTATTTCTGTGGGGTCAGTGATAACATCCCCTTTGTCATTTCTAAAGGTGTATATTTGGATCTTCTCTCTTTTCTTCTTTATCAACCTAGGTAGTGGCCTATCTTATTAATTTTTTCAAACAACAAACTCATGGATTTACTAATCTTTTGAATTTTTTTGTGTGTCTTGATTTACTTTAGTTCAGCTGTGCTTTAGATTACTTCCTGTCTTCTGCTAGCTTTTGGGTTGATTTACTCTTTCTTCTTTGGTTCTTTCAGTTGTGATATTAGGTTGCTAATTTGAGATCTTTCTAACTTTTTAATATGGGCATTTAATGCTATAAATTTTCCTCTTAACTTTGCCTTAGCTGTGTTCCAGAAATCCTGGTATATATATTTTTATTATCATTAGTTTCAAAGAACGTTTTGATTTCTGCCTTAATTTTATTGTTTACCCAAAAGTCATTCAAGAGTAGGTTTTTTTGTGTAGAATCTTGCAGGGGCTCTCTGTATTTCCTGAATTTGACTATTGGTCTGTCTTGCAAGATTGGGGAAGTTTTCATGGCCAATATCCTAAAATACGTTTTCCAAGTTATTTGCTTTCTCCTCCATTCCTTTCAGAGATGCTAGTGATTTGTGGATTTAGACTCTTTATAGAATTCCATATTTCTTCGAGGTTTTATTTGTTCCTTTTTATTCCTTTTTTTCTTTATTTTTGTCTGACTCTCTTATTTCAGAGAGCCAGTCTTCAAGTTCTGAGATTCTTGTTTCAGCTTAGTCTATTCTGCTGTTAATACTTATGATTTCATTATAAAACTCTTATAGAGTGTTTTTAACTCTATCCGATCAGTTAGGTTCCTGTTATACTGGCTATCTTTTCTGTATCCTTTTATTGTAATTCTTATTTTTCTTGGATTCGGTTTCACCATTCTCCTGATTCTCAATGATTCTTTGTTCCCATTCATAATCTGACTTTTATTTCTCTCATTCCAGCCAACTCAGCCTAGTTAAGAACACTTATTGGAAAACTAGTAGAGGACATAAGACACTCTGGCCATTTGAATTGCCACAGTTCTTCTGTTGGTTCTCTCACCTCTGCATGTGGGTGTTCCTTTAACTGCTGTGTAGATCCAGTACAGTCAATAGCCTTCTGTTCTGAATATTTTCACAGGGCTGAAGGTTTGTGCAGGATCTTTATTTGTATCTGGCTTTTGTTTTTGGTTTCATAGAAAGGTATGTTAGCAAAATATTTTTCGTGTTGAGCTTTGTGGTGTGATCCAGTAGGTGGCACTTATGTGTAGTGGGCAGTTGGTAGGCTCTTGCTCAGTTGTGTGGCTCTCCTGTATTTCCTTACAGTTGCAGCCATGTTTCCCTTCCATGCTCTGAAAGTGAGGGCTCCTCTTCCACCGAAGTCATGATTACAAATTGGCATTCCCAGGCTGCCCACCACAGTTTTAGGGTGATCTTAGAGTTTATATTTCCTCTCCAATTTTAAGGCAGCAGAGTAAGGAACCTTAGTAGTGCTTGTGACTGACGGTCTTTTGCTTGTCTGAAGGAGTTCTTAAATAGGATATAAAAGTCAATAATTTTGCAAGAGAAGAATAAAAAATTTTAGATTGCTCTAAAAAATTTTAGATTGCACTAAAATTAAGAACATTGGTTCACATCAATAAACATCATTAAGAGGACAAAAATGAAAGCCACTGGGAGAGAGAAAATATTTATAAGATATATATTTGACAAAAGTCTGATCCAGAATATATAAATAAAGGCTACAAATGGATAAGTAAAAGATAAACAATCCAATAGGAAAGTTGATTTAAAAACTTGAAGGTACTTCAAGAAAGAAAAGGCAATAAAGATGAAAAAGGTGCTCAATAAAGGATCCATCAGAAGCATGCAAACTCAGACCAAAGAAAGTATCACTACCCACCACAGGAATGGACAACATTTTAAAAAGTCAAACCAAAGCAAGGGTTATTGAGTATGTGAAGCAATTGCAACATGCATTTCATTCTGGAAAACTGTTTAGCAGTGTCTACATAGACCTAAATTATGACCCAACATTTCTACTTCTAGGTATATATCCAACAGAAATTCATACCAACGAGTGACAAAAAGTCAAGTTCAGGAATATTTTTAGCAACATTTGGTTTCTAATATTGAGAAATGGGAATTTTTATTAAAATAGAACAGAAAAAGAAATCACAATATATTTATTATTCACCAAAAGGTATATTATATATCAATAAACTAAATAAACTATATGTTGAGATTTATATATATATATATATATATGTATATATATATATATAAATCTCCAACAACATAGGTTTAAATCTCAATGTAATATTGAATTTTAAAAGCCAGATGCAGGACAGATGATTCCATCAAAACATTTTGCAAAAACAGACAAATCTAACTTGTGTTGCTAGAGGTCAGAGTGGTGATTACTTTTATAAAGGAGGAAAAAGAAGGGTTGAAAAGAGGTGCAGGCAGGATTTCTGGGGCTGGTGATGGTATCATTCTGTTTCCCAGTCCGTGTTGTGGTTACATGCATGTCTTCATTTTTTAAAATGGAATCAAACCTATAAATTAAGCACTTCTCTGTATATATTATGTAGTTTAGTAGCAAAAATTATAAATGCTAAAAAAAAGACAAAACCTAAAAAATACAGAGTCAGTGAATGATAAAGATATGAGTAAAAATTCATGTGAGAAAAAACAAAAGCATAAAAAATTCAATAAACCAAAATATGTTTTTGGGAAAAAAAATAATAAAAAGGCAAAAATAGAACAATAAAAAGGCAATTCTATAGCAAATCTACTCCAGAAATAAAGGGAAATAATTTTTAAAGCATACTTTATCCTATTATTTTAAATCATAATCTTGTATTTATATTTATGTACATAATAAATAATAATGTAAATAAATTTTTTTACATTATTGACATCAGACAGTGGGTTAGAGTCAGACGGTTTCAATGTCAATCAATTGATAATGGGGAACCCCTGAATGCTTTTGAGCAAAGACGTGATATGATCTGATTTGTCTTCTGGAAAGATCCCTCTGGGACTAGTATGTAGAATGACTGAATTACTAGTGTGTAGAATGATGCTACTAGTATGTAGAATAATTGAAGAATAACTTTTTTTTTTTTTTAGATGGAGTCTCGTTCTGTTGCCCAGGCTGCAGTGCAGTGGCATGATCTCGGCTAACTGCAACCTCCCCCTTCTGGGTTCAAGGGATTCTCCTGCCTCAGCCTTCTGAGTGGCTGGGACTACAGGTGTCCACCACCATGCCAGGTTAATTGTTTGTATTTTTAGTAGAATTTTTAATAGAGATGGGGTTTGCCATGTTAGCCAGGGTAGTGTCTATCTCCTGACCTCGTGATCCACCTGCTTTGGCCTCCCAAAGCACTGGGATTACAAGTGTGAGCCACTGCACCAGGCCAAAGAATAACTATTTTTAAAAGAAATAAATTTTGCTGCAGAAATAAAGGGAAATGTAAAAAAGAATACTTTCCTGATCCTTCTCAGTTTATGCTATAGTTGTATTTGTTTGAGGCATCACTTTCAAGTGCTTTAAACCAGAGCTAAGGTTTATTTTCATCTTTCTTTTCATTAATCTGAAGGGCAATGATCCATTGTTTGTGACTCAACATTCTGGATTCGCATAGTAGAAGACAGGCAATTTGTTTCAAACCCACAGAAAAACATTTCAACACATTTGTCTTTTTCAGCATCATTACCAATTATGACATTGATATCACAAAAAAATATTAATTCTAAAATAGTCACAAATATTTAATTTAACTGGCAATGCATTTGCTTCTATTCAACCATAGCTATGTTTAGCGCCTGGTTTTTATTTGAAATTTATTAATTCCATCAGCATATACTGAGCTTCCAGTTAGTGCTGGCCACAAGGTTTGATCCTACTATGCAGTAGTGCATAAAACACAACTACCTCCCTGAAGAGCTCTAATCCTATGTGGTCAAGAAATAGGCAAACATAAACATACATTACAGGGCTAGGCATGGTGGCTCATGCCTTTAATCCTAGCACTTTGGGAGGCCAAGATGGGAGGATCACTTGAGCCCGAGAGTTCACGATTAGCCTGGGAAACATGGCAAGACCCTGTCTTCACAAAAATAAAAGTTAAGAAAAAAAAATTAGCTGGATGTGGTAGCCTATGCCTGTAGTCCCAGCTACTCAGAAGGCTGAAGTATGAAGATAGCTTGAGCCTGGGAGGTTGATGCTGCAGTGAGCTGTAATCATGCCACTGTACTCTAGTCTGGGTGACAGACAAGACTGTCTCAAAAAAAAAACTTACATTACAGAGTATTATAAGCTGCAATAGAAATATGTCTGGAGTCATATGGTAGATCAGAGGGGAAAATAATTAAGTTTATTTAGAGAATAGAAAAGTGTTGAAGGAAGATTTCATACAGTCTGAGCATTGAAGTACATGTGGGTTTTGTCTGATGAGAAACAGGGATATGCTGAATGTACTATGAGAAGAATCATTAGCATGCAGTCCTGGGCAGGCATATTATGTGCAGAAAGGCACAGGATAATTATGGGAACATTCAAAGGACCCGTTTGTGAAGGAACTTCAGGTGCCGCTAAGATGCTTAATTTCAGCATAAAGAGGCAAGCCCAGCAGACTTCTAGAGAGATGGATGAGAGGGTCCAGTATTATTTTGAAAGATAACATTCTGTTCACTCTTCTCTGAAGGCCCTGTGAGTGTCTTGCCATCACTTGACTATACCATGAATGTTCTTTCTGATCTTCCTGCTTTGGGCGGTGCAATGTGCTATACTTAGTCTGCTTTTAAAGCATTGCCTGCCAGCATAAAAGTCACGTGTCCTTGGAACTATTTTCTGAGCTTTCTGGCACAATCAGTTTCTCTCTCTACAGTGTATGCTGCCTTAAACATATGCTATTATAAGAGGCACCCCAATTAATGATACATATACTTCCAATCCTTCACTAGATTTGAGGATATCTGATGATCCTGGGCCCTGCCTTCTTATTTATAGCTTTAGTGCCCTGAAGAGCTCTAAGTATGTAATGAGTATTTAATCAATGCTTATTAAACATACCTCTCAATCATACAGTCAATTGTGTTTAAGAAAATGGCCTATCAAATAACCATAATGACCCAGAAGAATTTTTGTATTGTAAAATATCACACAATTTTTGTTTGATAGTTTTAATTGTTTTAAATTGGCATCTCCTGTAATAAAAGAAACTCATAAATGCTTTGAAAAGAAAGTCAAGGAAAAGTTCTAACATTTACTTGACATTACTAGAAGCTCACACTATGCCAAGAATATGTGTCATGGTTAATTATGTGTCAACTTGGCTAAGGTGTTGTGTACAGTTGTTTGGTAAAACACCAGACTAGATGTTTTTGCTAAGTGATTTTTAGATGTAATTAACATTTAAATCAGTACATTAATAAAGTAGATTAACCTCCTGCTTTAATAATGTGGGTGGGGCTCACCCAGTCAGTTGAGGGCTTAAGAGAAAAGAAAGAGGTCCCTGGAAGAAGGGAAGAAATTCTGCCTCCAGGTTGCCTTGAAACTCAAGACTACAACATCAAAAACATTAACTCTTGTTAGAATTTCTAGCCTTTCAGCCTCTTCTGCAAATTTCGGACCTACCAGCTTCCACAATCCTGTGAGCCAATTCTTTAGAACAAATCAGTCCCCTCTCCTCATTACTCTTACTTAGATAACACAATATGACATCATTCACACATCACAATCAGCTTTTGAGGCCAGGATTATTCCTATTTTTGCACAAAGTTATTGATACTCTGAAAGCTTATGTATCTTACATGGTGGCTGTAGCAGACAGCAATACTGTTTGTTCACCAATAATCTATCTCTCCTAGGGTGAGCAACTGTTCTCATTTGCCTAAAACTGTGGTTAGAGAAGACAGAATGTAGGAATCACAAACTCAAACCAGGAACTGAGACTTACAGCTCTTTCTCTAAGCGTTTAGCGAACAGTTGCAAGACAGAGACCCTCTTAGGATGGAAGAGAAATTTCCATAGATGCCATTGTACTCAGAAGAACATAGATCGAGGAATTGTTGGTTAAACCCTTGAATAATTATTTTCTCTTTCAAAGCTTCAAGTCACCTATCTGTGAAGTAAAGGTGTGTACCACATACTTACTCTCTTTCCTCTCAGCCCTGACATTTTATGGTTGGACACATCCTCCTCAGTATCATCACAGATGCATCTCCTAGATTTTCTTGATCACCAGAAAGCAAAAAAGAAAGTCTAAGATAAACTAAAAGTTCAGACACAATAAAGAATACACTAACAAGTTTGTTAAGGTTCTTTAATTGGCAGAATGCATTAGGGTAAATGTGAATGGCTTTGTAGAGTTCCTCATTTCCTGCTTATCTCATTAACAATATTTGTATCTTAAATGACTTGACTTTTAGTTTGTGGTCAAGAATACATAAGGATAGTTAAATAATTATAGACAGTATGTGTTCTTTACTGCAACTGAGCCAGACTTGATGGGAGATAATATGAAGACAACCCAACTCTAGCCAAAGCTCTTTCCCTGTGCACTTCTCACCCGACTGTCATGGTGTACACAGCTCAACTGTTCACAACCCTCTTGGACTTGTCTGACAGCCACCACTTAAATGCAAGTGTCCCGCAGCATCCTCTTTCTGTCAGGACCGAGGCAGATTTGAATTTCTTCTGTTGTAAAGTGTGTGCATTTTAACAGCTTTTTAATTGAACGATTCTCTAAAAGTACATTAGGAATTTTTGTATCATATGCTTTTATGTTCAGACACAAAGATTTATTTATGTTAAATTTCTAGATGATGTCAGAATTGCAAGAGTTCTTCATGGATGAATCAACAGATTGAGAGAACTGAACGAATTTATCTAAAGCCAAATAAACTATTTGTTTGCTAACATTTGATGTGTGCAGAGCTCTATGATGGGGCTGAGCATGGAAGAGAGATGCGACATGTTCTCCAACCTCTGTGAGACTGGTGCTATATCTCAGCCATGAATTGATTCTTTAGGTTAAAGAAGAGAAATCAAATTCTGCTTGAAATATGTGGCAAAGTTGTCAAAAAAGAAATTTTGAGAATAAAAAATAATTCTCTATTGCAAGCAGAGAGGGAGCACATGCCAGCAAAGGCCTATAAGTAGAAAGAACATAGCATTCTTAGGAGGCAGAGAATTTTTAGTAAAGTTGAGAACTTTGACAGAACATTATAATAACCTGGGGAACTATAAAAAGTATAAACGCTGAAGGCCATACCCAGACCTTCTGCCTTTATTGAAAGTAGGTGGAAATTCAAATTGCCTTACACTTTTCAATAGTATTGAGTACATCAATTCCTTATAAAATGGGGAAGAACAAGTACCCCAAAAGTCCCATACATGAAGAAGAACTTGGAGGCCTTCTTATCCACTCCTGTGATTTTTACAAAGAAGATGAGAACTAAATAGAATTTATTTACCCATAAACATATTGAAAATTTCAATTGAGGCTGGCATAGTCTCAAAACATTTTTATACTCTCTTCTTACAGGATTAGTTGGACAAAGTTGGGTCTCATTAATATGTGCTGATTGGCAATATTTATTTCCAAGCATGAGCATATGTAATCTGATAACCACCCATTCTTAACCAGTATCTGTGTTAACTAAAGTTGGTTTGGTCAACTCAACCAGGCTTCCCTTGGAAGAAGCTGTTCTAACTGTGTATTAGTCAGCTCTGGCTGCCATAACAAAATACTATAGACTGGGTAGCTTCAATAATATAATAAGTTGTTTGTGGTGGCTGCAAGTTCAACATCAAGGTACCAGCAGGGTTGTTTTCAGTTTCTGGTGAAGATTCTTCTGAGCTGTCAGACTGCTGCCTCCTTGCTATGCTCTCACATGGCTTTTCCTTGGCACAGAGCTCTCTGGTGTCTCTTCTAAATAAGGATGCTAATCCTATTGGATAAGGGCCCCACCCTTATGTCCTCATTTCATGTTAATTACTTTTATTTTTCTTTTGAGATGGGGTCTTACCCTGTCATCCAGGCTGGAGGGCAGTGATGGAATCTTGGCTCACTGCAACTTCTGCCTCCCAGGCTGAAGCAATCCTTCCACCTCAGCCTTGTGAGTAGCTGGAACTACAGGTGCATGCCATCACACCAGGCTAATAATTTGTACTTTTGGTAGAGATGGGGTTTTGCCACTGCCCCACCTGTAAGCACTCTTTTAGAAGATCCGTCTCCAAATACGGCCACTCTAGGGGTTAGGGCTTCAATCTATGCATTCTGGGGTGATATAAACATTAAGTCTAGAACAAACCACATAAAATATTCATCAAGCTTGTGTTTTTCATTCTGTACACAAGCAAATATTTAAGCACAGGATTTTTAAAGGGAGTGAGGGTTGACTCTGTTTATATTATTGAGTTTGATTTTCTTTTTGTATATAAATGCCTTACACTTAGTAGATTAGGATACATTTTGCCTGAAATCACCTTGAATGTTTTGCTCTTGCATGACTGGCAGGTTGTAAGATAGGAACTAGGCTCTATGCACAGATCCATCTGGCTTTTCTTGCCTATCTGATGTAAAGTTTTAAAATAAGACTTGAATTATAAAATATCCTAGGTATTCAATACCAGACTGTTTAAATAATTAAAGATTCATAGCTGGCAACAAAAAATAGAGCATTTGGACTTTGGAGTAGACAAAACAGATTTTAAATCCTGGCCCCCTTCCACACTCTGAAAGAATGTGGAAGTTACATAAGTCCTGTCTGAACATCAGTTTCCTCTTACATGCACATTGAGTAATATGAACTTCATGAGTACTGTGAGGATAAACTATATTCATTCAACCCCTAACCACTATCAATATTTATACTGTTTAACAACTAGTAAGATATGGGTATTGCCCAATCATAATAGATAGTGTCCAATGGAAAACAAAAACAAAAATAAAAAAACAATAAACAAACAAAAACTATAGGTACACTTCAGCCAAATGGCGAATTTTTGTTCAATCATTGGCCTGAATGAACGTAGGTATAGGTGCAGAAAATGCAGAAAGCAATAGAACAAGATCTATATCTTAAGAGATTCAACGTATACTGAGGAAACGTCAGACACATAACAGAATAAATGCAATGTAGTGTTATAGATAATATGATAATGTTGTGGTCTAGATATTTGTCTCCCGTGACAACAAATATAGACGTGGAATCCTAACCTTCAAGGTGAAGGAGATAAGAACTTTGGAAGGTGACTAGGTCATGAGGGTAGAGCCCTCCTAAATGGAGTTGGTGCCTTCATAAATGGAGCCCTAGAGAACTGTTTTGCTCCGTCCACCATGTGAGGACACTGTGAGAAGCTGCCATCTATGAACCAGGGATAGCCCTCACCAGACACCACATCTGCCAGCACCTTCATCTTGGACCTCCAGCCCCCAGAACTATGAGAAAGAAATTTCTGTTGTTTATGAGCCACTCAAAAATTGTTTAGTTGTAGCAGCCTGAATGGACTAAGACAGATAGACAGTATGTGATGAGTGAAAGTGACTCGTATTAGCCTGGCATATAACAGGCTGTCTTCTCTTCATGTTTGCCTGAATAGGGAAGCCACTTTTGCATCATCATGAGATTAAGCACTATTTTATCTAACATAAGCGGGAGGGAGAGAGAAAAATCAGAAGGCAGATACTACTCATATTATGAATAAAATGAAACCAATTTTAAAAATCCAGCTCATTCTAGTCTTCCTCTTGTACTGCAGTGCATTGCTTTAGCATGCTACCCTCCAGGCATGTGTAATTTGTCACTGTTACCCAAACACATAAGTAATCTCAATAATACAAAAATAATAATTACCTTTTATATCCAGTGAACCAAGCGTTGCACTACCCATTTTATGTCTGTCATCTCATTTAATCCTCTTTGAGGCTGCTAAGAAGACAGTATTATATCTACTTGTTCAGTGTTGACGCTGAAGGTCAGAGGGGTGGAGTGAATGCTCAAGGTTTATTTCACTGATGGTCTGTTCAGGATGGTAACTCAGAACCAAATCCACCTGCTCATTCAGTGCTCGGATTTGGTTCCAAGTTACCATCCTGGATACACCCAGTGACTTCCTAGAGGCTGCAGGGCAGCCCAATCCCTTGCTTGTTTCTCATCTTATGTGGACTCTTTGAAACAAAAGACAACTCTTACCTAAAATAGGGCAGTATCATAAGACAGTGCAGGTAAAAAGAAACAATGTCATATTATGACAATATTTAAGGAAATAAAAATTAAATATTTTATAGCACCAGAAATATGATTACTGAACAAATCTTTTCATTATGTTGATATGTAAGGGCATAGAGAAGAGAGGAGACACTTGTTGAAAAGGGAGATTTTAGTGTTATCCTTGTATGTATAGTGATGTGTAGTCTGCACTACTGAAAAAAAGTGATGTGAATGCTACCAACTTGGATTCCTTGGGCACAAATATATGCTTTTAAGTAGAAGTGTTACTAACAGAAAAAAAAAAGCATTCTTTATGACTGCAGGCTTACCCACCAAAATGAGTCTAGAGGTTCTTTATTTTACAGTCTGACACAGAAATCCTTCATGTTGCCTCCTAGGCAGCAACACAAGAGTGTTGTCCCCTAAAGACTGGCCATAGAAGGGGTGCTCATCAGTCCGGGCCCACCTGCGGTGGTTAACAAAGGGCCCGTGGGGCTCAGTCTCTGATCTCATTTCTCTGTAGCCAATGGCAATTTTTGTTTTTCCACCCATGGCTTGGGTTGACCTGAACCTGCTTTTGTCTGGCTCAATCACAGACTTCCCAACCTCTAGTTTCACCATCACGTTTCCAGGATTCCTCAGTTTTTGTGGCAAATAGCATGCTGTGATCAAGCGTGCTTTTGATGCTATGACTGGTGGCCCCTGGGATATTTGGGGGTTATGTGATTTAATCATACCAGAGAATTTCTTTGTTCCTCTGCCTATTCCTTGCTCCTGCCTGGGCTGGACGGTTTGGTGGTTACTATTTATTAACTTTTGCAATGTAACCATATTGCATTTCAGGGTCCACATAATAGGCCAACTATTAATTATAATATTGAAAGTCAAACTGAAGTTCAGGGCCAAGCCGAGGTCAATTTCTGTGTGCCAGGACAGAAACCACCAAAAGCCAAGCTGAGCTAGAGTTGGGATGACAAACAGCAACTAGAGGAAATCAGAACTGGAAAAACTGTGGGGGAGAATCGAACCAATGTCCAACTTGGCTAAAGATGTAGTCTTGCCATCAAGATTTACTGCAAAGGGCAAGAGTCATGTTTCTCAGCTCATGCCGTGGGCTTTGTCAACCCTGCTGCCTATCAGCTGGTAGCAAGAAGCAAATCACCACAACCATGAGCTCCTACTCCCGGCTGATGCTTCCCTTCACTGAAATGATAAAATGATGGATTTTGCTCAGATTGCATAATACTCATATTAAAATAGGGATTGGCTAATAATGGAGATTCACTAACAATCAAGAGGACTTACATTCATACACATTATTTCCTACAATGCCCACTCTTAAAGCAATATGAAGCTGCTTACAGTAAACACTGTAGCTACAATACATTTATTAAAACGAGATGAAAGTGCACATTAGCAAGTAATGGAATAGCAATAGACAGAGAGGCCAATGAAATGTGAGTTTCAAACCTGAGGCTTCTGGCGGCACCTGCAGACAAAATGAAAGGCATAACTGTCAAATGAAACTTATCATTATGACCTGCAAAAGAAATCACTTGGATGGGAAAACCACTACATGCCAGCAACTGATTACTTTATGCAATCATCTCATCAGTGTCACATTTTAAAAGAGAGGAAGACAGACAATTTATCCCAAGTCACAGCAGCAGTAGAGGAAAAACTAGATTTGAGGGAATAGTATCCATGGTCTCATGTCTATCTGCTTTACCCTAAACAGAGGCTGCTTCCCCATGGGGATATAATCAGGCCCTGACACAAAGATCAGCTTACAAAGATCAATTCAGTTATCCTAATTTGTTTTAATCTTGTTGATTTTCAAAAGTCCATTTGTTAATTTACTTAACGTATTCATTCCGTTTCTGTAGATGATGAGACAGCTTTGCCCTCTGACCTCAAGGAACTTACTAGTAGAGAGAAACATATAATGAATATACTATTAGAGCAGATGCCCAGTGTATGATTTTTCTGATGATGAGAAAGATGATGAAGAAAAAGATGATGATGATGGGACAGTGATGGTGACGGTGATGTCACAGAGAGGCAAGAAAGGAAAGGAAGAGGAAAAGAAGGGGAGAGGGAAGAGAAAACAGAGAAGGTGCACGAAGAAGGGCGAGGAAAAAATCTAGTTGTTTTTAGACATTAGTCTAGGCAAATGCCACGTCTCCACACATCTCCTGAGTCCTGGAGCCATGCCCCCAACCTCTTAAGTTCTTTTTTATTTTTAGCTCCAGCAATCAAGATTCAGGCTTAAGCTCAAAGTCCATTTCAGCATAGTTCACTAAGTTACTTCACGTGAGACGATCTGATTAAGTGCATTGTCCCTTTTCTTTACTTAATCTTTACAAAAAGCCATCAGAAATACTCCTCTATGCACTGCATATGATAGAGACAATGCCATGGCTGAAGCAGACCCTGGAACAGATGAAGATGAGCTTCAGAGGAGGATGAGCTGCCACCACCTTCCCTTCTCAGAGCCACTGCTGAGCAATGGAGCATCTGTCCTTGCGAGAGGTGTTGGAGGGCAGGAGCAAGTGAGCAAATATGACTCTTACAAAAAAAGAGTCAATTTCTTCCAGTGTACATGTGGCTGCATTAGTAATGGTGAAGGAAATGGATAACCAAGATTCATCTGCCACTTGGGAAAGTGCATGCAGAATGGTCAATATACTAGTTTGCTTTAATTATGGGTTAGATGCTATGTGGAAAATGTAAAACTCCTGACGCTCCAAATAAGACAGCTAATATTCTACCTGCTGTGAATTTCAAGCATTATATCTTAGCAATTTCTTTTGGAAAGAGCCCAGGGCAAATTAGAGAGCAGTAAGTTCTTAGAATCCAGCCCTAGTCTGCAGAGGTGGGGTGTCCCCTTCCCCATAGCAGCCAGGATGTTCTGATGGTGTCATCCTCCTGACCCTCCTACAGGCTACCACTTGCACTGGGGAAGAATGGTTCTCAACTGCATCTTGAATTGACAGAGCAAGCTTCTGATCTTTGGCCTGCTCCCCACTGGCAGTGTAAACTTCTCTGTATTACTTGATTTTTCTGAACCTAAGATGAGCCCAAAATCAGTAGTAGCAGTGGCGCTGGAAGAAATAAAGAAGTGGAAAGAGAAGTAATAATAACATCCAATTAATTGCCTATCACTTGGCTTACTGCCTGGCATTAGCAGTAATCATTACCCCTGCACTTAAAAATAGATATCTTTCTCTTCGTTTTTAGATGAAGAGAGACTGAGACTCAGATAGCAGTTGCCCAAAGCCTCAGAGTTGGTGAGTGGCATGGCCAGGACTTGAACCCTACTAAAAATCTTTTTCGGCTGCCTCAGCCTTCATTATGTAATGCTGCCTACCTATGGCATTCCTGCGGTGACTGGTTGGATGCAAGGGAAAGCAGGAAGCCCAGGGTACCTCTCAGAGTTCTGATGTTGGTGGGCAATTCTCTGGGAAGATGGACGGGAGAAATACAAAGTCCACATGGGCAGCCATGGTGTGTCTGGGTTTCAGAGGACAACCACACCGTTGTCCTTCCGTGTATTGCTGTAGCTCACTGCCCCTTCCATCGGCCTTCTCTAAATGCAACCTTTGGCTTCACCTACCTTCCTCCCAGTCTTTTCTCAACTGAACACAACCTGGTGTGTTCCCTCACTTTACAAGTGATAGTATGTACTCTCAATCTCCCTAATTTTTGAAACACCACTTCCGTTTTGGTTGTATGAACCACACTTCCCTGTTCTCTTTCTATCTCTGATCGCCCTGAGACATAATTGCTGGCAGCTTGTCATCTGGATGCTTTGATCATGTCTCTGGTCTTTGCTATAAGTCTTCTCCTCTCCTTTCCTCTCTTCGGTTCTTTTCCCCACTGTTAGGTCTCCCCACATGCTCTTATTAAGCTATCTTACATACGTCTTTGGAGCCAATTATCACTGTGAACTGCTATCAATGCCTCCCCAATATCTGTCATGAGGTAAGCGGTCAACATCACTTAAAAATTTTTCCTGGTAATAAATAAGTAAATTATCACTAGGTAAATGGATGTAAATGTCTAACAACTGGAAAGGGGCTCTGATTTAGAAATCTGTGTCTCAGATTTGTCTTATTGAGATGATGCTTAAAGCTGAAGAACTGGCTGAAATCAGCCAGGGAACATGTGTCAGGAAAACAAAGTCCTAAGGAATACTAACAGTTACAGGAAGAAGAGAGAATGGGGGTCTCTGGGAGAAATCACAGTTACCAAGATGGTAAGAGTGAAGGGCTGAGGACATGCAATGCTAGAAGCCAATGGAAGTAAGAGTTTGGTGGCAGAGGGGTGGTTGACTGGCTCTGAAGGCCCAGGAAGGGCACAGAAACATGCCCTTTTGAGTTGGCAGTGGGAAGATCACTGCTGCCTCAGGGTGGGGACTTTTAGGGCCACTATTTTCCTGTCAGGCCAGGTGCTTTTATGCCTCTAAGTCTTTGCACATTCCATTCTCCTACATCTAAATTGCTATTTCATTCTCCGTTTCTGTTTCTGACAAGCTTATATTCATCCTTTAATGCTTGCTTATTTAGCCAACAAATATTTATTAAATGTTTACCATGTGAGAGGCATTGCTTTGAAATCCCTCAAATGTCATTTCCTTCATGAGAAATTCCTTCACCAATCCCCCACGTGGATGCAAACGTTTTCTTTTCTGTGCAACCACAGCCCCCCTGTACACCTCCAACCAAAACCCTCAATCCCCAGTCCACTGAACTGTGGACAGCTGTTTACTCACTGTCTCTAGAACAAATTCTTGAGAGCAGGAAATTGGTTTTAGTCCTCTCTGTATGTATAGCACCATATTTTATGTTAAATTCATTTATTGACTCTTCGCCTTTATCTACCAATCATTTTGATTTTTATATCTTATTTCTTGATGCCAGACAGATATCAATAATATGCTAATGGAAGTCCATGTTCGCTGTTATAAAAGAGATTACATTTACTCTAGTTGGAAGAAAGAATCATATACATTTGAAGTATTGTTGAATGTATTTGAATACAGGAATAAATGTGGCTATTCGTATATAAGGCAAGCTACTTCCCTCCATCACTCCTTAATCCATTAGAGGAAGAAAGATGAGTTAACTTCTCCCATGACAAAAATGGCAGCCTCATTTTATACTTAAAAATTAATTACCTGTTTGTAAATAATTCGCAGCTTATTTCACAAATGTCTGTAATAATTCTGCTTAATCTCTTCAATCATCACAGCCTTACCTGTTCCAACATCTTTCGAAGCAGCATGCCTTAAAATTTGGAGAAATTGTAAATAATGGGGTAGAGCCACTCACCGGAGGTGTGAACAAGCTGCCAAATTGCTCTTCAATTTTTAAATTACTTTGACACAAGCAGCAACCACGACAAAGATAAGCTTAGTACTTGTCAAACCGCAAGTGCACTGTAAGAAGATTCAGAGAGGATTTCGTGTATGGCATGCCACAGTCTGACTGGAAGCCGAACAGCAGTCGTGAGCATACCTGGCATTAAGGGAAATTATTAAAACTCTATGATTTGAAATGGATGGTTTGCTTCCTTTTCCTTATCCTACCAGATTCTACTGACCAATAATTTGAGTCCATCCATTTATCCACTGTACCAGGATAAGGTTTCCTAAGGGAAACCTTAGGAAACAGTTTAAACAGTTCCTAGAATGGACTCTCATTCCTTGCTTTCTTCCTGCCAGCTTCTCTTCACATGCACTATGTTTTTTAAATACCTACCATAAGGTACTCTCTGTGATAACTTATGTGAATACAAAGGCAAATATGACCCAGTCTCTGACCTCAAGCATTTCTGTTCTAGATGGGAAGCAAGAAATTAAGTTTTCTCCTGCTGTCTTCTCTGTGCTCCTAAGGCAGACCCTACATAATTGCATTATAACAACACAGTGCATCATAATTGTTTCAAGTATTATCAATATTGCCTAATGCGCTTCTTCTACCTATTCTGTCTACAGACCTCACCACTCTGATTGGAAGGAGGAGTCTGTGACTCAGACCTGGCCCATCACAGTAAAACATCCCTTGGTAACACAAGTAATTCAGGAATGTCCATATAACCCAAACCATACAAGCTGGAAGCACTCTCTAAGTATTTTCTGCTGGAACTAAGAACAGAGAGGTTTTTGTTTTTTTCTCTTGCATGTAGTAAACTATGAGAATGTGACTCAACATGACAGCACATTTACTGTCGTATGGATAACACATGAGAATAAAGACGATTTTTGAGAGAAAAGTAGTGATGAGAAACAGACAAAAAGATATCTTGCAACATCAAGTCACTTATTCCTGTCTCAGATATACCTGGATTTCTATAGTTAATATTTATAACATTGTTTGTTCGCTTAAGTTACATCAGGTTGAGATCTTGACACCCCAAACTGAAGGAACACTGGCTAGTAATTGGAATTGGCATTAGAAGTAGGGACAACGACTTTGAAAACTGAAATGTGGAAGTGGCTTTTGTCAAGATGAGATAGGGGCATCTTCATTAATCACTCTCCACTCCCCTCACCTACTTCGCTAGGAGGACATATTTTGTTGCAAAGCTGTACGGCATTGGGTTACAGGTTTCTTGTGGTATCCTGAAACTTCGACCATGTGCCTAACAAAACCAGAATCTCAGTGACTTAGTAGAAAAATGTGATATCAGCCTGTAGGCTCTGTTCTTCGTTCTTCAGTAAATTTCAACAACAAAAAGACAAATTGATTTATCTAAAATCACAAAAAAACCTGTAGGCATTTCTACATAAAAAGTTCTTTCTAGACAGCCTCAGCAATGCTAAACTGGAACAGTCAAGGCAGTAAAGTCCTCTGTAGAACTGGAAAACTAAGTGTTTTACCCCATGGTAAAGTTAGTTTAAGCAAAAACGGGGTAGTGAGAAATGTGGAAGATTAGATTCTTCCCTACCTACACAAGGTAATCATTCCCTATGGCCTAAACAACCTGGATGCTGTGGTGGGGAGGAAAGAGGATTATCTTCACCTTATCATCCTAGCCTTTCTTTCACTTTCCTTTGAGGTAGAAGACAAGACAGAAGCCATTAATCTGATGGTCAGAATGTCAGGTCTATTGATAAGTGATCAAAAAGGTAGGGTACTTATTCAAAGATAATGACCAGACATGTTCTGGCATCAGTCTTGCAGACTGGTATTTTAAAGAATACTTGAGACTAAACACCAAATATCAAAAAAAATAGGTTTGGATGGCACATTCCCTAAGACAGTCCTAAGGCTCATTCAAGCATATTCAGCAAGGATTCAACCATAGAATTGGATTTTTTCTTACTGCTCAACACCTTTTAGGAATGGCCTAGGATGATGCCAGAGAAGGGAGTTCACTCAGAAGGCAGATTCTGTGGCAATCATGTCAGTTGAAAAAGGAACTCAGTATATTATTAAGAAGCAAGACAATGCGTGATGCACATTTCCATCCCCATCCATTGAATTACTGTGTATCTGGCCACTGCATATTATTTCTTCTTCCTCCCTTTTTCCATGAGACAATTATGTTGATTAACATTTTACCTCGGGACTGCTTATTAGAGAAAGCAGATAGTGACATTTATCATTAGCTGAAAGTTTACAGAATCTTTTTTATGCCCCAATAGATATCAGAGAAAGGAAGGCATAACATTTAAAAACCCTGGATTTGAGATACAATTTTGGAAGCAGTAACTATAAAGCGTAGCTGTTATATTGGGAAAGAGTATTTTTTTTCCATTTTTATATGCTAAAAAGATTTTGTAAATATTCCAGAAAATTCAAGACTTGATTGTAAACAGTACACAAGACTCCTTTCTTCTGGTAATTAGAAATAATCTCCTTTGGCTACCACCGACATGGGCAAAGCCACATTTAGGTCTCTAAAATTATTCTGTGTCCTGAGGTCGTTTCAGGGTCAGCCTATATCTTTATTTGGAATTTTTCTGCTACCACCATTGAGGGATGGTCTTCTCTGTTCTCAAGAGTCTTGGAAGTTCAAAGATAAATCCCTGAACCATTTGGTGGCCAATGTACCTTTTTGAGGAAGATAAAATCAAGGGGGAAGAGACAAGGTGAGCCCAGCATAGGTTCTTAGTTTTGGTCTCTGGTGTCCTCAGAACTTTATGGGTTCTTGTGGCTCCCAATACAATTATATGAACCAAGTTAATATCTTTCCAGTTAATTCCCTTTGTCATTAAGCTGGTTAAAAATGGGTTTCTTCCCCGTCTCTATTAAAAATACAAAAATTAGCTGGGCATGGTGGCGCATGCCTGTAGTCCCAGCTACTCGGGAAGCTGAGGCAGAAGAATTGCTTGAACCCAGGAGGCGGAGGTTGTGGTGAGCCGAGATTGCGCCATTACACTCCAGCCTGGGTAACAAGAGCGAAACTCCATCTCAAAAAGAAAAGAGAGAGAAAAAAATGGGCTTCTTTCACTTCTATCAGAAGAAGTCCTGAAAGGCACTGTTATCTTTTCTATGGAGTCATTGAACATGCATGTAATATAACTGAATTTTTTAAAATAATTACACGAATTCAACCCAAATTACTAACTCACTGAACACTGTTAATTAAGACAGAATCAGCATAAAAGGCAGAATTTATATAAATCATTTACAGCTTTCCAATTTAAACATTTATTGTCCTCACAAACAGTATGACTCAATCAAGTGTTAAAGTGAACGAAATATGGCCTGAGAAGGACTCTGTACTTCTATATTTGAATTCTTGTGGACGATCTGCAACCTAGTTTAACAGGAAGACAAGATAGAAAACCTAATTTAGGAATATGCAACTGTAACTCTAGCTGAGTCTTGGCCAATCCCAGTGGCTATACTTCAACCATTCAAAGACTGCTGAGTGTTCAAACTGTTCAAACAAGACAAATGCCGAGCTGTAACCAATCCAACTGTTCTGCTCCTCACTTCCAATTTCTGCACCTCATTTCCTTTTTTTTGAGATGGGGTTTTTCTCTTGTTGCCCAGGCTGGAGTGCGATGGTACAGTCTTAGCTCACTGCAACCTCCGCCTCCCAGGTTCTTCTGCCTCAGTCTCTCAAGTAGCTGAGATTACAGGCATGTGCCACTACACCCAGCTAATTTTGTATTTTTAGTCGAGACAGGGTTTCACTGTGTTGGTCAGGGTGATATCAAACTCCTGACCTTAGGTGATCTGCCTGCCTAGGCTTCCCAAAGTGCTGGGATTACAGGCATGAGCCACCGCACCTGGCCATTTTTTTGTCTATAAATCTTCGTCCATCATGTTGCTGTGCTGGAGTCTCTGTGAATTGGCTGTGAGTCTGGGTGCTGTCCAATTTGTGAATCGTCCATTGCTCAATTAAACTCCTTTAAATTTAATTCAGCTGAAGTTTTTATTTTATCACAGGTGTTGTAAATGTTCACTCAATAAATACTGTTTAGCAAAAAGGCAGCAAGGCACAGTGACTGAGAGCCTGGGCTTCATAGCAGACAAGGCCCAGGCCAGACACCCATTATCATCTACTAACGGTGCAGCTTTGAACGGCTTAATTACCCCTAGGCCTAATTTTCTTTAACTTTAAGATTAGCATGATACTAGGAATGTTGTTAGGGTTAACTGAGTAATATAAGCAATACTTTCAGTATTACTGTTGTATATAGTTTATGATCTATAAATCGTGTTCTCATTGATACTCTCAGCCATGTACTCAGATGTTACTAATAGGATGAGAGAGTCCCATGTGTATCAGTAGTCAGAGTCAGGAACATTTATTCCCACAATGCTCTCTGGGCATTATTCCAAACTATCTTGGTACCAATCAGTAAAAGAGCCTATGCAACCACTTTGTGCAATGCCCAGTCCTGAGTGCTGCGAGATACCTTGAATGATGCAAGAAAAGGCCTGAAATGAAGCGCAGAGAAAGAAATAATTTAGACACTCAAATGCTCACTTTCCTACACCACCTCTCTCTTTTCTATTTCCTATGTAACCAGTGGAATACAATTATGAAAAACTCAATTAAGATAAGCTTGTCTTAAAAAATTAAACACACATTCAATTTATATCATTTCTTAGAATTAGTTTGGTAGGGAAAAATTCTCATAATACTATTAAATTTCCCATTCAACTCTCAGTCAGAGAACAAGGGCTGCTGGCAATAATTGCTTTTTAAATGACTCACTGCAACTCAGTGTAAACCCTGCTGTAATTATAGTCTTGCAGAGGAAGTACCTTATGATGAAAATTTGGACAAATCCAAAATATTATTTTGTTCTTTCTGCCTCTTTCCATGAAACCTTTTCAGTCTTTCACTTCTGACAGTTACCTAGTAAGTCCATTTAGAGAAATTATCATTTTCCCTTGAAAAGCTAAGCAGGCAAGTGTTTAGGTAATAGAGCCATAGAATTGTCCTTCAAGTTGGCTTAGAGAGCTTTCAACTGTAACTCTTGCCCCTGCCATGCTCTGGGTATCTGCTTCATTGATTGTACTCTGCAAAACTGCTTTTTCTATTTTTCTGTGCACATGGCAGGTAAATGACCTCTTAGCACAGACATGAAACAGACTCAAATCTCAGGCACCACACCCTATTACATGTTTTCTCAATGCAATGTCCCAATTCTAAATTCTGGGCAAAGAGAATCTAGTTAGCCCAGCCTGGGCAAGGGACCATCCCTATTTGCTAAGTTCTGGCCAGGGAGGAAAGCTCATGAAGCACAAACAATTCTCACCCTTTGGAGGGCAGGGAATGCAGTTGTATTAGAGACTGTGAGTTAACAGATGCCCAAAAATGTTCTACTATGCACAATGTATTTCTAGTTTGCTGAACAGGAAATTGAAACCCAGAAAATCATAGCCCATTAAGTCATCAAATTGGTGAGTGTGTGGCTTTGAAGTCAGATTTTTCTGACTATAAAGCTTGCAATTTCTATTAAATTAGTAGTTTTTATAGTTAAGTGCACAATACATTCCACTGGCTTTAAGAAGAAAATGTCAATAGTACATAGTCAAATTCAGATCAAATTCAGAATAATATAGTAATGGTGGTGTGTAAATTACTTATATCTGCAGCATACAAGTCAAGAGATAAAACTATTAAAAATAACTGTAACTATATAATTTGATAAAGAATATACAAAGTGACATCAAAAATGTCCCAGTTGACAACTTTTTACATTGTATATGGGAGGGGAAATTAAAAATTTGAAAGTTTTATATGCAATTAAAGTTGTTATTAGCTTAAAATAGACTGTTAGGTGTTTATGTAAGCCTGTGATGACCACAAAGCAAAAATCCATAGCAGATATTTAGGAGATAAAAAGAAAGAAATCAAAGCATATTGCTATAGGAAATCATCAAATCACAAAGGCAGATAGCAAGAAAGGAATAAAAGAACAAAGAAACTACAAAACAGCCAGAAAATAATTAACAAAATGGCAATAGTAAATTCTTACCTTTCCATAATACCTTGAGGCATACCTTACCTATTATTTACCTTGAATGTAAATAGATTAAAATCTCTAACAAAAAGACATAGAATGGCTGGATGAATAAAAAATATATATATAAAATTTAAAATTAAAAAAATTAAAAATAAGACCCAAGTATATGCTGCCTATCAGATATTCACTTCAGCTAAAAGAGCACTCGTAGAATGATAGTGAAAGGATATAAAAATATACTCCATTAAAATGGAAACCAAGAGAGAGCTGATTAGCTATACTTATATCAGATTAAATAAACTTTAAGTCAAAAGCTGTAAAGAGAGGTTTACATAGTGATACAAAGGTTAATTCATCAAGATGATATAATAATTATAAAAACATATGCACCTAACACTGGAACACCTAAACATATAAAGCAAATATTAATAGAGCTGAAGATAGAAATAGGTAGAAACACAATAATAGTAGAGAACCTCAATATCCCACTTTCAAGAATGAATAGACCGTCCAGGCAGAAAATCAATAAGAAAACATTGAAATACACTTTAGTCCAAATGCATCAAAAAGATATATACAGACACGAGAAGATGGCACTGTAGTACCAACTCAGGATTGCAGCTCCCAGTGAAAGCACAGAGGGTGAGTGGATGCCGCATTTTCAGACAGATCTTTATTGCTCACAGACCAGGAGATTCCCAAGTGTAGGAGGCCCACAGGCCGCCAGCACGGCTGTTTGGGCCAGCGCAGCTCTTTGGGCTGGTGCAGCTGTTTGGGCTGGTGCAGCTGTTTGGGCCAGCGCAGCTGTTTGGGCTGGTGCAGTTGTTTGGGCTGGTGCTGCAGCGCAGCAGCACTCTGTACAAAATACACTGGTTTGGTTGCTCTGTTAAACCAGCAATTGGAAATTTCAGAAGGCAGATTAGCGCATTCATCTGATTAAATGGGACTTAAACAGAAAGCCAGGCCAGGAGAATCCCAGGCAGCAACATTGTTTCAGCCGGCACAGTGGGTCACCACATGGGAAATCACACAGATCCCAGCACCCTTTCAGCAGGTGACTGGAACACCTGGGAGAGAGTTAACCACTCAACTTTAAAAAAAAGGGCTCTGAGGCAGGGAGCCAGGTGATCAGGCTTGGCAGGTCCCACCCCCACAAAAACAAACAAAACAGCAATTGGAAACTCAGGGTTGAGAGTTTCATAGCAAGCACAGCTGAACCCAGGATGGTACAGCTCGGTGGGTGAGGGGCGTCGGCAATTACCAAAACACTCAACCCCTACGGAGTTACTCTGCCGTTGCTGACACAGCCTGCTGTTGCTGAGGCAGCCCGCCATTACACAGGCAGGCCACCATCACAATGGCAGTTCTAACCACACCCATATAAAGACTACAGGGGATTACACATGGCAGCAGGGCAGAGCCCACGGTAGCAGAGCGAAGCCCACGGCAGCAGGGCACAGCCCACAGCAGCAGGGCACAGCCCAGAGCAGCTCATCATAGCCACTACAGGCAGGCAGTTACTAGACTGCATCCTTGCTGGGCAGGACAGTGCAACGGATACTCATAAATAAAGCCCTAACTCCCTGGGACAGAGCACCTGAGGAAAAAAAGGGGCTTTATGAGTTCTGCTGCAGCAGACTTAAATGTACCTGCTTAGCAGCCCTGAATGAACAATGGAGCTCACAGCTCAGCACATGAGCTCCTAAAAGTACAGACTGTCTCCTCAAGCAGCTCCCTGACCCCCATATATCCAAAGAGTTCCCTCACAAAGGACTGAACAGACTGACATTTGGTGGAAACCATTCAGGGACAAAGATAGCAGAAGAAGAATCTGGTAGCAACCCTCATGGTTCTGCAGCTGCTACAGGAGTTCCCCAGGCAAGCAGGGCCTGGAGTGGACCTCAGCAGTCCTACAGCAGAGGGGCCAGACTGTTAGAAGGAAAATCAGAAACAAATACTTCATCATCAACAATCTGGACATCGACTCAGAGACCCAATCAGAAAATCACCAACTACTCAGACGACAGGTGGATAAATACACAAAGATGAAAAGAAACCAGTGCAAAGAGGAGGAAAACACCCAAAACCAGAACACCTCGCCTCCTACAAGGGACCACTACTCCTCACCAGCAAGGGAACAAAACTGGACAGAGAATGAGTGTGATGAAATGACAGAATCAGACATCAGAAGGAGGGTAATGAGAAGCTTCTGTGAGATAAAAGAACATGTTCTAACTCAATGCAAAGAAACTAAGAACCTTGAAAAAAGATTTGAGGAAATGATAACAAGAATGGACAACTTAGGGAGGAATAAGAGTGAATTGAAGGAGCTGAAAAACACAACACGAGAACTTCGTGAAGCATGCACAAGTGGGAGAAGAGTGGAGATATCCAAAATTGACACTGTATTGTCAAAATTGAAAAAGCTAGAGGAGCAAGATCAAAAAAACTCAACACCTAGCAGAAGACAAGAAATAACTAAGATCAGAGCAGAACTGATGAAAATAGAAACATGAAAACCCCTTCAAAAAAAATCAATAAATCCAAGAGCTGGTTTTTTGAAAAGATCCACAAAATAGACAGACCACTAGCCAGACTGATAAAAAAGAACAGAGAGAATAACCAAATAGATGCAATAAAAAACGATAAAGGGGAAATCACCACAGATCCCACAGAAATTCAAACCATCATCAGAGAATATTACAAACAACTCTATGCACATAAACTAGTAAACCTGGAAGAAATGGATAAATTCCTGGACACTTGTGTCCTCCCAAGCCTAAACCAGGAGGAAGTCAATACTATGAATAGACGAATAACAAGGTCTGAAGTCAAGGCAGCAATTAAGAGCCTACCACACAAAAAAAGCCCAGGTCCAGATGGGTTCACAGCTGAATTCCACCAGACACACAAAGAGGAACTGTTACCATTCCTTATGAAACTATTCCAAATAATCCAAAAAGAGGAAATCCTTCCCAAATCATTTTATAAGACCAACATCATCCTGATACCAAAACCTGGCAGAGACTCAACAAGAAAAGAAAACTTCAGGCCAATATCCATGATGAATATAGATGCAAAAATCTTCAATAAAATACTGGCAAGCCAGTATGCAACAGCACATCAAAAAGCTTATTCACCATGATCAAGTAGGATTCATCCCAGGGATGCAAGGCTGGTTTAACATATGCAAGTCTATAAATGTAATTCACCACATAAACAGAACCAAAAACAAAAACCACATGATTATCTCAATTGATGCAGAGAAGGCCTTTGGCAAAATTCAACAGCCCTTTATGCTAAAAATCCTCAATAAACTCGGTATTGACAGAAGGTATCTCAAAATAATAAAAGCTATTTATGACAAACAAACAGCCAATATCATACTGAATGGGCAAAAACTGGAAGCATTCCCTTTGAAACCTGGCACTAGACAAGGATGCCCTCTCTCACCACTCCTATTCAGTATAGTACTAGAAGTTCTAGCCAGAGCAATCAGGCAAGAAAAAGAAATAAAGGGTATTCAAATAGGAAAGGAGGAAGCCAAATTGTCTCTATTTGCAGATGACATGATAGTATATCTAGAAGACCCCATTGTCTCAGCCCAAAATCTCCTGAAACTGATAAGCAACTTCAGCAAAGTCTCAGGATACAAAATCAATCTGCAAAAATCACAAGCATTCCTGTATACCAATAACAGACTGAAAGAGAGCCAAATCAAGAATGAACTGTCATTCACAATTGCTACAAAGAGAATAAAAAACCTAGGAATAAAACTAACAAGAAATGTAAAGGACCTCTTCAAGGAGAACTACAAACCACTGCTCAACGAAATAAGAGAGGACACAAAGAGATGGAGAAATATTCCATGTTCATGGTTAAGAAGAATCAATATCATGAAAATGGCCATACTGCCCAAAGTAATTTACAGACTCAATGCTATCCCCATCAAGCTACCATCAACTTTCTTCACAGTACTGGAAAAAAACACCTTGAACTTCATATGGAACCAAAAGAGAGCCCGCATAGCCAACTCAATTCTAAGCAAAAAGAACACAGTGGGAGGCATCACACTACCAGACTTCAAACTATGCTACAAGGCTACAGTAATCAAAACAGCACGGTACTGGTACCAAAACAGAGATATATACCAATGCAACAGAACAGAGGCATCGGAGGCAACACAACGTATCTACAACCACACAATCTTTGATAAACCTGACAAAAACAAGCAATGGGGAAGGGATTCCCTGTTCAATAAATGGTGTTGGGAAAACTGGCTAGCTATGTGCAGAAAGCAGAAACTGGACCCCTTCCTGACACCTTACACTAAAATTAACTCCAGATGGATTAAAGACTTACACATAAAACCTAACACCATAAAAACCCTAGAAGAAAATCTAGGCAAAACTATTCAGGACATAGGAGTAGGCAAAAACTTTATGACCAAAACACCAAAAGCATTGTCAACAAAAGCCAAAATAGACAAATGGGACCTAATTAAACTCCACACCTTCTGCACAGCAAAAGAAATAGTCACTAGAGTGAATTGGCAGCCAACAGAATGGGAAAAAAGTTTGCAGTTTACCCATCTGACAAAGGGCTGATATCCAGAATTTACAAAGAACTCAAACAGATTTACAAGAAAAAAAACAAACAAGACCATTCAAAAATGGGCAAAGGATATGAACAGACGCTTTACAAAAGAAGACATACATGAGGCCATTAAACATATGAAAAAATGCTCATCATCACTAGCCATTAGAGAAATGCAAATCAAAATTACATTGAGATACCTTCTCATACCAGTTAGAATGGCAATCATTAAAAAATCTGGAGACAACAGATGCTGGAGAGGATGTGGAGAAATAGGAACACTTTTACACTGTTGGTGGGAGTGTAAATTAGTTCAACCATTGTGGAAGACAGTGTGGCGATTCCTCAAGGACCTAGAAATAGAAATTCCATTTGACCCAGAAATCCCATTACTGGGTATATATCCAAAGGACTATAAATCATTCTACTATAAGGACACACACACATGAATGTTCGTTGCAGCACTGTTTACAATAGCAAAGTCCTGTAACCAACCCAAGTGCCCATCAATGATAGACTGGACTGGGAAAATGTGGCACATATACACCATGGAATATTATGCAGTGATCAAAACCGATGAGTTCATATCCTTTGTAGGGACATGGATAAACCTGGAGAACATAATTCTCAACAAACTGACACAAGAACACAAAGTGAAATTCCACATGTTCTCACTCAAAGGCAGGTGTTGAACAATGAGAACACATGGACACAGGGAGGGGAGCACCACACACTGGGGTCTATTGGGGGGAATAGGGGAGGGACAGTGGGGAGCTGGGGATAGCCTGGGGATAAATGCCAGATGTGGGTGAAGGGGAGGAAGGCAGCAAATCACACTGCCACGTGTGTACCTATGCAGCTATCTTGCATGTTCTGCAAATGTACCCCAAAACCTAAAATGCAATTTAAAAAAAGATATATACGGAATGTTCTATCCAACAGCAGTGGAAAACACATTCTTCTCGAGTTCACACAGAATATTTTCCAGGAGACATCATGTATCAGGCCACAAAACGAGTCTTAAAAAATTTAAAAAGATTAGTCATGAAGTCCTTGCCTATGCCTATGCCCTGGATGGTTTTGCCTATGTTTTCTTCAAATGTTTTTATGATGTTAGGTTTTATGTTTAAATCTTTAATCCATCTGGAGTTAATTTTAGTGTAAGGTGACAGGTAGGGGTCCAGTTTCTGCTTTCTGCACATTGCTAGACAGTTTTCTCAACGCCATATATTAAACATGGAGTCCTTTCCCCATTGCTTGTTTTTGCCAGGTTTTTGAAAGATCAGATTGTTGTAGATGTGTGGTGTTGCTTCTGGGGCCTCTGTTCTGTTCCATTGGTCTATGTCTCTGTTTTGGTACCAGTATCATGCTGTTTTGATTACTGTAGCCTTGTAGTATAGTTTGAAGTCTGGCAGTGTGATGCCTCCAGCTTCGATTATTTTGCTTAGGATTGTCTTGGCTATGCAGGCTCTCTTGTGATTCCATATGAAGTTTGAAGTTTAAAGTGTTTTTTTCCAATTCTGTGAAGAAGGTCCTTGGTAGCTTAATGGGGACAGCATTTAATCTATAGATTACTTTTGGCAGTATGGCCATTTTCATGGTATTAATTCTTCCTAACTATGAGCATGAAATGTTTTTCCATCTGTTTGTGTCCTCTCTTATTTCTTTGAGCAGTGGTTTGTAGTTCTCCTTGAAGAGATCCTTTACATCCTTTGTTAGTTGTATTCCTAGGTGTTTATTCTCTTTGTAGCAATTGTGAATTGGAGTTCGTTCTTGATTTGGCTTTCTGTTTGTCTGTTATTATATAGGAATGCTTGTGATTTTTGCACATTGATTTTGTATCCTGAGACTTTGCTGAAGTTGCTTATCAGTTTGAGAAGATTTTGGGCTGAGACGATGGGGTCTTCTAGATATACAATCATGTCATCCACAAATAGAGACAATTTGACTTCCTCCTTTCCTATTTGAATACCCTTTATTTCTTTTTCTTGACTGATTGCTCTGACTAGAACTCCCAATACTATATTCAACAGGAGTGGTTCTCACCTTGTCTAGTGGTGAGGGCATCCTTGTCTAGTGCCTGATTTCAGAGGGAATTCTTTCAGCTTTGCCCATTCAGTATGATATTGGCTGTAGGTTTGTCATATACAGCTTTTATCATTTTATGATATGTTCCATCAATATTTTAACTTAATCAACTACTTTATCCAACCACAATGGTATAAGCAACAGGAAGGAAACTGAAAATTTTAACAAGTACAAGAAAATTAAACAACATGCTTCTAAAATATCAATGAATCAAAGAAGAAATTGAAGACAAAAGGCAATGGAAACTACAATGTATCAAAACTTACAGAAGCAGAAAAAGCAGTTCTAAGAGACAATTTTACAGTGATAAATGCCTACATTAAACAAGAAGAAAGATCTTGAATAAATGACCTATTGTTACACCACAAGTAACAAGACTAAAAAGAACAAACTAAGCTTAAAGTTAGTAGTAGGAAAGAAAGAAAGATTAGAGCAGAAGTAAAGAAAATATGTACTTCAAAAAGTATGGAAAAAATAACAAAACTGTGGGATTTTTGAAAAGATAAACAAAATTGATAAATATTCAGCTAAACTAAGAAATAAAGGAGTGAAAAAAATAAAATAACAATTAAAAGAGGAGACATTGTAACTGACATCATAAAAATACAAAGACTACCAAGAGACTACTATTAACAATTATATGCCAACAAATTGGCTAACCTAGAAAAAATTCATAACTTCCAAACCACATACAACCTACCAAGAATAAATCATGAAGAAATAAAAAATCTGAACAAACCAATAATAAGTAAGGAGATTGAATCAGTAGTTAAATAAAAATCTTCCATTAAAGCAAAGTTCAGGACTTGATGATGTAACTAGTGAATTCTACCAAACATTTAAAGAAGAATTAACACAAATCCTTCTCAAGATGTTCCAAGAAATTTAAGCCATAGAGAACATTCCAAACTTATGAGATCAGCATTACCCTGACACCAAAACCAGAGAAGAATATTATGAAATGAGAATATTACAGATAGATATCCTTGATAAACATAGATGTAAAAATGCTACATTAGATACTAGCAAACTAAATTGAGCAGCACATTAAAAGGATCATACACCAAGTAAAAGTGGTTTATCACTTGGATGTAAGGATGGTTTCACATATACAAATCCATAAATGTGATACATCACATAAACAGAATGAAGTCATGATCATGTCCACAGATGAAGAAAAGGCAATTGACAAATCTTAACATTCTCTTATGATTAGAAGTCTCAACATAATAAGCATAGAAGGAATGTATCTCACCCAAATAAAGGCCATATTTGACACATCAACATCTGACACATCTTACTGGTGAAAAGATGAGAAGAAAACTTTTCCTCTAAGATTAGGAATAAGATAAAAATACCCATTCTCACAACTTCTATTGAAATAGTACTGGAAGTCCTAGCTAGAGCAATTAGGCAAGAAGAAGAAATAAAAAGCATCTAAATCTGAAAGGAAAAAGTTAAATTGTCTCTGTTTACAGATGACATTATCTTATATAGAGAAAACCTTAAAGACTCCATATAAAAAAAGAACTAACAAATTCTGCAAAGTTTTAGGATAAAAAAATCAACCTACAAAAATCGGTAGTGTTTCTATAGGTTAATAACAAGCTATCTGAAAAAGGAGTTAGGAAAACAGTCCAATTAACATTAAAACAAAAAAAAAAAGGGCCGGGCGCGGTGGCTCAAGCCTGTAATCCCAGCACTTTGGGAGGCCGAGGCGGGTGGATCACAAGGTCAACAGATCGAGACCATCTTGGTCAACATGGTGAAACCCCGTCTCTACTAAAATTACAAAAAATTAGCTGGGCACGGTGGTGCGTGCCTGTAATCCCAGCTGCTCGGGAGGCTGAGGAAGGAGAATTGCCTGAACCCAGGAGGTGGAGATTGCGGTGAGCCGAGATTGCGCCATTACACTCCAGCCTGGGTAACAAGAGCGAAACTCCGTCTCAAAAAAAAAAAAAAAAAAAAAAAAAAAGTGTGTAGGAACAAATTTAAACAAGATGGTAAAATATCTCTGTACTTAAAACTATAAAACATCAATTGAACAAATTGAAGATGATACAAATAAATGAAAATATATTACAAGTTCATGACTGGAAGAATCAAAATCATCAGAATGTTTATATTACCCAAAGTGGTCTACAGAGTGAATGCAATGCTTTTTAAAATTCCAACGGCATTGTTTTTTTACAGAAAAAAAAATCCCTAAGATTAATATAGAAACAAAAAACCCTGGAATAGGTAGCGCTACTGTGAGAAAGAACAAAGCTAGAGGCATCATACTCCCTGATTTTAATTTATACTACAAAGCTATGTTAAGCCAAACAGTATGGTGTTGGCATAAAGACAGACACATAGACCAAAGAAACAGAATAGAAAGCTCAGAAATAAATCTATGCATGTATGACCACTAATCTTTGACAATGGCACCAAGAGTATACAATGAGGATAGTTTTTTCCAGAAATTATGTTAAAGAAATGTGATGCCCACATGCAAAATAAGTTGAATTGTATCCTTGTTTTGCTCCATTCACAAAAAGCAATTTCAAAGTATCAAAGGCTTAAACACAAGACCTAAGATTGTTAAATGCCTAAAGAAAACATAGGGGTAAAGCTCCATAACATTTGTCTTGACAATGAGTTTTTTTTGATATAACACCAAAACACAGGCAACAAAAGCAAAAATAAACAAATAGGATGACTTCAAACTAAAAATGTTTCTGCACAAAAATTGAAACAATAAACAAAATGAAAAAGCAACCCATGAAATTGGAGACAATATTTGCAACCTGTATTTATAATAAGGGGTTAATGTACAAAACATTTTAGAAATTCATAAAACTCAATATCAGTAGAACACATTACATGATTTTAAAATGGGCAAGTGACCTGACAAACATTTATTTAAAGAAACATTCAAATGACTATCAGGTATTAAATATATTATTTAAAATGTCCAATATTATTAATCATTAGGGAAATGTAAATCAAAACCACAATGAGCTATCACCTCATACCTATTAGGGTGTGTATTCAAAAAATCAAAATATAGCAAGTGTCGGCAAGGATGTGGAGAAAAGAGTACCCTTACACACTATCGGTAGAAATGTAAATTGGCATAGCCATTGTGAAAAAACAATATGGAAGTTCCTCAAACAGTTAAAAATAGAACTACCAGATGATCTAGTAATCCCATTTCAGGATACATGTCCACAAAGAATTGAACCTGTATGTGAAAGAGGCTTCTGCTTCCCATATTATTGCAGCATTATTCACAATAGCAAACATATGGCTGACAATTGTGACAACTTTGAACATGGATGAACCTAGAGGATACTATGCTAAGTGAAACAAGCCAGATGCAGAAAGACAAATGCTGCATTATCTCACTTATATGTAGAATGTATAAGAGTTAAAATTACAGAAGCAGAGTGTAGAACAGTGGCTGTGGATTGGAGGCTGGGGTACATGGAGAGAGGTTGACCAAAGGGCACAAACTTGCAATTGTAATATGTATATACATTTTGGAGACCCAATGTATAGCATAGGTGACTGTGGTTAACAACAACGTCTTGTGTATACACTTGAAATTTACTAGGAGAGATCTCAAGTATTCTCACCACACACACACACAGGATAACTATGTAAAGTGATGGATATTCCAATTAGCTTGATTGTGTTGATTATTTCACAATGTATACATACATCAAAACATTGTGGTGTATACATCAATTATACTTCAATAAAAAGCTTAAAAATACTATTTGGCTCTTTGAGTTAACAAATAGTTAACAGTGTTAACAAAACATACATTAACATTTTAAAAATACAAATGGTAGAAATATTTTTCTCTTTATTTTAGCATGAAAATGAGAAGTAAATTAAATTCTACACATGTTTAATATGCAGATTGACTTTGAGGTCTTGACTTGGTTTCTATGTCAAATGGTAACATATAATTTAGAGATAGGTGGCAGTTTTTAAATATGGAGAACTTAAAAATTACATTTGCTTATGTATTTGCTTACTCATTATTCCAATGTATTGCATTTCATGTGCCCTTAATAAAAAGGGCACAGATTACCTGTAGTTTTAATTATTTTACCACAATATGGGTAAATGGTCTAAAAAAATCCTGCAAAATATCCCACAGCTTGAACATAGTAATAACGGTGCCAAAAGGGACTGAAGAGAAATAGCAGTTACTTAAAATGTGGTTTTAAGAGCCACTGTTCTTAAAGATAAATCTTGCTTCAAGTGTATAGTGAGCCTTGAGATATTAGCTAATGAGAGTATAAAGCCATTACAATTAGAAAGACATTTAACATCTAAGTATGCAGAGCATTATTAATAACATGCTTCAGTGAAGAAAAAGGTTCTCAGTGCTAGTGAAATGACATAATTTTAAGTACATTATCTATTTAATTTTTATATCATCCTTTTTCACTTATATTTCTGGACATCATAACATATTAGATTGAACTATGTAAAACGGCCATTTTCATAGGCCAAAAGCTTGAGCCTTAGCAATTAAATATTGTTCAACCCATAAATAACAGTTGTTGCACATGATTTGAAGTAAATAAATATGCATTCTTGGGAGACTTTCTAGAAGTTTTTTGATAGGTGAGGTGTATAATCAACAGAATTTATAGACCGCTGTTTTGTCTCATGTTAAACTAGGAGACAGATTTGCTGACACGACAGCATTGGATGGGGCCTCAAGGGATGTGTGTACTCTCAAGAGACGGAGAACATCATAAAAAGAGAGTGAGGGCATGCATCTTGAGGCAGCAAGAGAGATCTGCATTGGTCAAGATAAGAACAGACACTTTACGAAAGAAGACATATATGAGGCCAACAGTCATATGAAAAAATGCTCATCGTCACTGGTCATCAGAGAGATGCAAATCAAAACCACACTGAGATACCATCTCACGCCAGTTAGAATGGCAATCATTAAAAAATCTGGAGACAACAGATGCTGGAGAGGATGTGGAGAAATAGGAACACTTTTACACTGTTGGTGGGAGTGTAAATTAGTTCAACCATTGTGGAAGAAAGTGTGGCGATTCCTCAAGGCCTTAGAAATAGAAATTCCATTTGACCCAGCAACCCCATTACTGGGTATATATAGCCAAAGGACTATAAATTGTTCTACTATAAGGACACATGCACACGAATGTTCATTGCAGCACTGTTTACAATAGTGAAGACCTGGAATCAACCTAAATGCCCAATGATGATAGACTGGACTGGGAAAATGTGGCACATATACACCATAGAATATTATGCAGCAATCAGAAATGATGAGTTTGTGTCATTTGTAGGGACATGGATGAATCTGGAGAACATCATTCTCAGCAAACTGACACAAGAACAGAAAATGAAACACCGCATATTCTCACTCATAGGCGGGTGATGAAAAATGAGAACACATGGACACAGAGAGGGGAATACTAAACACTGGGGTCTATTGGGGGGAAAAGGGGACGGCCAGTGGGAGGGGGAGGTGGGGAGGGATAGCCTGGGGAGAAATGCCAAATGTGGGTGAAGGGGAGAAAGGAAGCAAAACACACTGCCATTTGTGTACCTATGCAACTGTCTTGCATGTTCTGCACATGTACCCCAAAACCTAAAATGCAATAAAAAATAAAAATAAAAAAGGCATGAAAGTCCATGCTGCCTTGGGGCAAAGAGACTAATTCTCTTTGGCAGAAAGCTAGGGAGTAAAGAGACATTTATTAAATAATTCCTCTTCCCTTGCACCAAGGGTATTTCTTGAGTGATCAGCAGGACAGGGGGCAGATGATAAAGGCATAATTCGACAGTCCTCGTTGGGTCATCATACTGCTCATCCTCCAGACTATGTGTCAGCAAGACCCCCCCACTCAATGGCATACATATGCAAGTGGTTCATTTCAATGGTGAGCTTCTGCTTTCCCCACAAACACAAAAAGTTTTACACGTTTATCTGGATAAGAAGAAAAATACATTGTTCACTGCTCTTCTGAGATCGCCATCAATTTTCTGCCTTCCATCAATATACACTACAAAGGGAAATGAGAAAGTCAGGTGTAAATCTGCCACTATTTCTGAGACAAACTAGGAGAAAAATTAAATTTTGTTCAGTAATTTTTGAAGGAAAACAAAGTGATATGAAAAAATTCACCACTGTGGCATGAACCATCACACACACATACACACACACATACACACACACATACAGAGAGAGAGAGAGAGAAACAACTATTTTGTTGCTTTTTATTGAAAACATACTAAATGTACCTATTTTCAGGATACACGTGGTAATTTAATGCATTTATATAATTTGTAAAGATCAAATCAGTATAATTGAGATATCCATCACCTTAAATATTTGTCTTTTATGTTAAAAGCAAACTATTCTCTTCTAGCAATTTTGAAATATATAAAATTACTGTAAACTGTAGTAACCTTGCAGATATATCAAACCAAGGGATAGCATTTTTTGATTGGTGTTGATGTAGAACTCATGCTTATAAGGCATTAGCTGAATGCATTCCAAAAGCATTGCTAACCTCTTCTTGGAATAGAGAATGAGAGACTGAAATAAAGCAGAAATCTGTTGGACACTCTGTACATTGATGTTGCTCTCTCACAACTCTATACACACATGCATGTGCAAAAGCTTGCGGTAATGTGGTATTTCACATCTTTCCTCTAAAAACATATGTGAATCATGCTCATTAATTTTACCCACTTACATGATAGGAGAACCTTTTATCCTTCATTGATCTTTTTTTCCTTAACATGTTTCTATGTCTGGAGTACTTTATTGTTTCTAATAAGAAAGTGTAGTCAAACAATAGTTGTGCTTTCTAAATTCTTCATGTAGAATACTGATGAGCTATTGAGTGATCTAGATCTTATTATCCATCCCTGAAGCAAGTCCAAATGTTTTGCCTATATTGTCCTAATCAGGTGCCACTAATCCCCTGTGTCAACTAGCAGCATGACTCATAGGAATTAACCGGCCTCTCAGAAGTTCCTCTGAAAACCTAGCCCTTTGCCTTGATGGAGCCACCACCCTTAGGTGTCATAAGCACAATGATTTTTTAAGAAGGTTTATGTAGCAGACATAGGCATTCCATTCATCATTTACAAAGCTCAGATAAGGCAGTGCAACTCAGAAAAGATGCTAGGATCACTGACATATTGACTATTTTCAAATTACTTTAATGGCATAGTCTCTCATTTAATCCACAGTCTCTTTGTGATAGAGGTATTGTTATTATTATAACAATCATCATTATTCCCATTTCAATTTTGCAAGTGGAGAAACTGAGAGACCAGAGAAGCCAGGTACCTTTGTGTATGTGCCAAGAATCTTGAATAACACCATCCAGCAAGGAACTGGCAAGGCTGAAACTCTCAACTAACCTTAGCATCTTTTTCCCTCTGAAACTACAAGAAGAATCTTTCTAAAAGCAGCCCCCCAAAATCACCAACTATAAAATGGTTATAAAAATATTTTGAATTTGAGAAAAAGGACATAATCTAAACATTTGTTAGTAAAACAGCGGAACATATTTTCTACCTCGTGTGTCAGTCAACGTTCAGTAGGTTATGCTGCGTAACAAATTATCATGGAATTCTAGTACTTTAAATCAACAGAGATGTTTCTCTGATCCTGTCCATATGAGCAGAATACAGATCTTTTCACGTCCTTTTCATTCAGGATCCAGGTTGAAGGATCACCTTCCATCTGTGATATGCCAAGCTATAGCCAAAATCAAACAGCAAGCATAAAACTATGGGGTTGCTCTTGAGGATTCTGCTTGGACCTTGCTCACATACCTCCCACTTGCACTCCATCAGCAAAAATAAATCTTATGGAAATATCTGATGTTAATAGGGGATGAAGTCATCTCCTTTCAAAGGAAAGGCCTGCAAGAGGAGGCCCTGTGGATATGGACCTATTAAAGAGTGACAGCAAATATATTAGACCACTCAATGTTTTACATATACATACTAAGTAACAGTATACAGGCTTTTGAAAATGAAATATTAAGTCTATATTTAATGACCCGAAAAAATATTCATGATGAATATTATTCTACAATAATCACCCATCTCCATCCACCAAAATGTAAATTCCGGAAGGGCAGAACTTGGTCTGTTTTGCTCACAAATGTACCTTAACTACAGACTGAAAAAAGCATAGATCATCATAAAACGTTATTAAAATATCAAATAAAGGAATTTTCCTCTGAGCACAATTTTATAGTCATATCAATTTTGTGCAACATTTGAGCAATCTTTCGGTCTTGAGTATTTTCTTATTTTTTGACCCATTAGATATTTAGAAATTATATTAAATGTTTAAACATATAATTATTTTTATTTATGATTTAATTACATTGAAATACTTAAAATGATGTGTTTGCTAAAGAGTTTTTGAATTTTGGGAGTATTTTCTTTATAGTCTAATGTACCATCAATATTCATAAATATTCCTGGTATATTGAAAATAATTCATATTCTCTAATTTTTGGATGCAAGAAGGCTTTATCATGTTAGTCATTTTATAAATTGTACTGTTTAATAAAATTTTCTATATTCTTACCTTTTATCATTATTTATTAAGAAAGTGATATTAAAATATCTCACTATTAATCAGGACTAATACATGGATTTTTGTAACTATAAATTTTGTTTAATATATTTTGAGGTTATATTATCAAATGTATACAAGTTTAAAATTGTTATAATTGCCTGCTAAGTTGAACCTTTTATTGCTGTAAAAGAATATGTCTTTATAGTAACACTTCATTTGAAGTATATTATTAGTCAGATGTCTCTATAGCAACAATAGCCTTATAGCGTCTTGTTTGCCTTTTATAGCTCTTGTCCACATCTTTCCTTTTGACTTCATGTATCAGCATTTTTCGATCAGTTTCTGTTAAATAGTGTGTTACTAGATTAGCTTGCCTATCCTATCTGGAAATATTTAACAACTGGTAAGTTGTGTCCATTATTGGAGTAGGCCAATAACATAGTAGGTCCTCAAAATAAAAAGTTTGTTGAAGGAATAAATGAGTAAATAATTGTTTTTTTCTTACTGATATATTTGAATTGTCAATTTTATCTTATTAGCTGTAATTATATATGTGTACAACTAATACATGTATGTAAGTATTTGGATTTATTTATACTATTT